>NC_080175.1:92071884-92394811 GCF_950295315.1 Erinaceus europaeus
TAAAGCAGGTCTGTAGGTGTGTTTCTTTCCCATCTTCTGTCTTCCCCTCCTCTTTTGATTTTTCCTCTGTCCTGTCCAACAACAACAACATCAATGGCAACAATAACTACAAGGGCAGCAAAATGGGAAAAAATGGCCTCCAGCAGCAGTGGATTCGTAGTGCAGGCACCGAGCCCCAGCAATAACCCTGGAGGGGAGAGAGAGGGTGGGGGGGGGGAGAGAGAAATAGCATGAGAGTAGAAGAGAGAACCAGAGCATCACTTTGGAAAATGAACTGCCAGGGACCCTACTTGTGACCTTACCTATGTAAGTTCTGTGCTTTTCTGATGAGATACATCTGTGGAAACTTAATGTATTTCATTTTTAATTAAAATGAGCTTGCTACATGTTCAGCATTGGGCAGAATTGTGTGCATGTAAGCATTCAAGCATATATGATTATTTAAATAATTCATATAGCAGTTATAAATTCATTGTGAATAATTGAGGAAATATTAGTTGTAAGTAGGAGGAAAACAACTAAAGACTTTAGTATAAATTGAGTAATTGTCATATATGAGTTTTAATGGTTTAATCATTTTCTTTGTCATCATTAATATAAGAGGCTATTAGTATTTTTATATTACCTCACTTGCATGCTAATCTCCCTCAACCCATGTTAGTTTTCAATTTTAATAATAATGTTTCTGACTCAGGATTAGATTAGCAGTTCTGAAGATACTCATAATAATTGTCAGCAAAATAAATTAGTATTTCAGAGGTTATTAGGGGCTTTGATTAAACAAATAATCCAAATAAATTAAGCAATTTCATTAGAGCTTCTGACGAGAAACTTTCCAAGTGACCCTATATGAATTTCTTCTTTTAAAATAATAACTAAACAATGTATGTGTGTAAGTGTATACGTGTGTGTATATTTGAAAGATTTTTTTTCCTTAATTTGAGGGCAAATTAAAAATGTGGTAGCATTTTCTTCTAAAGGGATAATAATCATGCATGTTACCAACCTAATTCTCTTTAGTGTGTTCTAATGGTCAGAGTTGAGTTAACTATATAAAATAAAGTCAAACAAGTTTATTCATAGATTGAAAAATTAGGTTCCAAGATTGTAGCTCAGTTTATTTTATTATTTTTATTTTTAAAAGGTTTATTCATGAGCTGAGGAGGTAACATAATGGGTATGCAAATTACTTTCATGCCAGAGACTCTAAAGTTTCATATTCAATCCCCAGCACCACCATAAGCCAGAGCTGAGTTCTGTTCTATTATCTATATATTTGTCTGTCTGTCTTTCTTTCTGTGTCTCTTTCTCATATAAATAAAATAAAATAAGATTTAGAAAAAAATGTTTATGTATTATCAAGAGAGAAAAAGAGGTATCGAGGAGAGAGAGAGAGAGAGAGAGAACAGAATATCATTCTGGCATATGCAGTGCTGGGTGTTGAACTTACGACCTCATGCTTGGTAGTCCAGTAATTCCATTGTTCCACCTCCTGGGCTGTAGACTTTTTTTTTCATTCTTTAAATATGTGGAATATAATAATATTAACTAATAAAAATAATATCAATGAAACATAACATATTCATAAACATTTTACTTAAAAACACAATTTTCTTGACCAGGGAGATACTGTACTGATTATGTGAAGGACTTTCATGGCTCAGACTCCCAAGATCCCATATTCAGTCACAGCTAATGCCATATGCCAGAACTGAATAGACATCTGGTATAAAGAAAATCCTGTTTGGGATCATTTCAGTTTTACTTTTGCACTATGACAAAGCAGGTAATTTTAAATAGGTTAGAAAATTAGCCTTCCATTCAGTATACAAATCTACTTAAATTCTGTTAACTCTGTTTCTCTCCCAAAACAGGAGCGCATAACAAATATAAGCCCATGAAAATTGTATGTAATTTCAGAAAGATGAGATATTGGACTAATGTTCAACCATGGACCCCATAGTTAGCCACTCATGAGAAAAAGAGGACACCATATAAAAAATTGGGGAAAGGATGTATTCAATCATTCTGATCTTTTTTCTTATAGAAAAATAGAAGGGAAAACTTTATGAATTAGTCAAGGCTGAAATTGAAGTTCAGGAATCCACAGTCACCAAATTCAACTTTCTTACTTTCTAATTGTTTGAAGACTCAAACATGAAGAAAAATGATTGGGTCATGGTCCATGAAGGCATTAGAATCAGCTTTCTTTGTGTTCCTACATGAGAATACTATCTAGTTGGCATCAACTGATGTTTTCCAAAAATATCTACTGATGTTTTCTCTGAAAATAATTTATCTTCATGTTATTTTCGGTGCTCAAATTATTTATCAATGTTTTTCTGCTTAAATTGCAATTAGCTAATTCTCTTTTAAAAATATAAATGGTAACATATACATTGATTTACTTTCCAAAGTGTACTTATATGAGGAGGTAGAATTGCTGATATTTGGTGATATAAGAAATGAGTCTTGGGCTAGGTGACAACGCACCTGGTTGAATGCAGGTGCTTCAATGCACAAAGAGCCAAGTTCAAAACCCCACTTGCGCAGGAGAAGCTTTGCAAGTGGTGAAGCAGTATTGCTGGTGTCTCTTTGTCCCTTTCCCTCCTATCACCCCATTCCCTCTCAGTTTCTGCCTTTCTGGCTGATACTATCCAATAAATAAAGATATTAAAAATATTTTAAGAAATCAGTCTTTTTTTACATCAAATCATACAATATCAAAAGAATATTTTATTTTCATTGGTTATAAAATAATTTATGAAATTTTATTTTTATTATTAAGTCTTTGTTTATTATTGGATAGAAACAGAGAAATTGAGAGGAAAGAGGGAGAGAGACAGAGAGACACCTGCACCTCTCCTTCTTCACTTGTGAAGCTTGCACCCTGCAGGTGGGGACCCAAGGCTTGAACCTGGTTCCTTGTGCACTATAATGTGCACACTTAACCAGATGCACCACCAGTTGACCCTATGACCTTTTAATTTTTATATATACTTACATAGACTGGTATGGGTTAAAATCACAATTTTCTAAGAAGTAATACTTGATAGATTTTTTAAGTGGTTTTTGATATTTATTTATTTCCTTTTTGTTGCCCTTATTGTTTTATTGCTGTTATTATTGTTTTTGTTATTATTGATGTCGTCATTGTTGAATAGGACAGAGAGAAATTGAGAGAGGAGGGGAAAAAAGAGAGGGAGAGAAAGACAGACAACTGCAGACCTGCTTCACTGCCTGTGAAGCAACTCCCCTGCAGGTGGGGAGCCAGGGGCTTGAACCTGGATCCTCAGGCCATTCCTTGTGCTTTGTGCCACGTGAGCTTAACCCACTGCGCTACCGCCCAACTCGCAGGTAGACTTTTTTTTTTTAGTTTAAAATTCTCAATTAAATGGCCAAGAAAGCTATAATATGTACACAGAATGAACTACTATTCAGCTTCTTCACCACAACTTGGATGGAGTTTGAAGGGATCCTGTTAAATGACATAATCCAGAAAAAGAGAAGGGTAAAAGCTGGCCTGATCTCAGTCATGAGTGTAGCATAAGAACAGGAACAGGAAGGGAAAATACAAAGTAAAGCTCAGATTGGGTGTAATATTTTGCACCAAAGCAAAAGTTTCTGGGGAAGGAGGGCAGGGAAGAAATTTGGCGGTGGTGATGGGGATGGGGATGCTTTAAGGTCCTGCTACACGATGGTGGTAAAAGGCCAATGATGGAAAAGATGAGGGCGTTCTTCAGACCCCTGTCAGGATGAAGTGAGAGATGAGGGCATTCTGTAGATACCTGTCATGATGAAGTAAGAAATGTTACCCATGTGTCAACAACTGTACCGTAAATTGCTAACCCCCTCCCTGCAAAAAATCTCAATGAAGCTCATAGGAGGAAAGTACAACAATGCCTTTATCTCTCAATTTTAAAAATAATAATAATAAGCTGGGAGTCGGGCAGTAGCACAGTGGGTTAAGCGCACATGGCGTGAAGCACAAGGACCTGCATAAGGATCCTGGTTTGAGCTCCCGTTTCTCCACCTGCAGGGGAGTTGCTTCACAGGCGGTGAAGCAGGTCTGCAGGTGTCTGTCTTTCTCTCCCCCTCTCTGTCTTCTCCTCCTCTCTTCATTTCTCTCTGTCCTATCCAAGAACAATAACAATAAAACAACAAGGGCAACAAAAAGGGAATAAATAAATAAATGATTAAAAAAAGAAAACTGTCTATTTAAAAGAAATAAGCTGTGCTAGCACAGCTAGCCCAACCCCTCCCCCCAAAATAATTTCTCTCTCCGTTTCCTGACTTATTTTGCTGAGCCTCATTCCATGCACTGTATGCAGCTCTGGTATGAAAGTCTAGTGCACTAATCTCTGCCCTACCTGTAATGACCGGCAACTTCACTTTCAAAGGCCCTAATATGTGCAATATTGTTAAAGCATTATTTTCTATATATGAAACTAATTTCACAGAGAAATTAATAGTGAAATTTTAAAACATGATATATGCATACAGTTACCATATCAATGTTAAATGTTATTCCATTGGTGATATATTAATCTTAGTAAATTATTTTGCTTTTTACAAAGTTACATGTTAGGGGCTGGGTGGTGGCACACCTGGTAAACACACATGTTACAATGAGCAAGGGCCCAAGTTCAAACCCTCTAGCCCCACCTGCAGGGGGAAAGCTTCGCAAGTGGTGAAGCAGGGCTGCAGGTGTCCCTCTATTTCTCTCCCTCTCTATCATCAATGTCCCTCTTGCTTTCTGGTTGTCTCTATTCAATAAAAAAATAAAGATAAAAAGTAAAGATATTTTTTAAAAGTTGCATTTTTTAAAGATGTCATTTACAGAAATGTGTGATTTCTGTAACTACACACTATAAGCTTAAAAAATAATAATTTGATATCACCCTTTCAGTTTTACAATGAAACTGATTAGCACTATGGTTGATAAAGATTAAGTTGGTGAGCATTTTGTTGCCAGGCTAGCTTCAAGAGCAGGAGACAGACAACCAGGGACTCATGGCTGAGCTGGGAATGCAGTTCAATCTTTATTGATGAGCGGGAATGCAGTGCAATCTATCTAATCTTTCTTCATTAGAAAATCCTGTCCTTTATATCTCCTGAGGCGGAAGTGTCAGGTTGGAAGAGGAAGTACATAGGATAGGGGGTGGGGAAGAGGAAAAAGCGTGATCATGGAAGTATCAAGCTTCCATTTAACCAGTGGGGATTAAACCAATGCCCTGTAGGCAGGGTGGGTCTCAGGTAAAGCAGTGATTATGTAAATAGACCACATCCTTAAGCAATGCAAGCGAGCCTAACGTGATGATCAAAACAGAAGGTCTTAGAAGCAGAATTAGAAGCAGACCAACATTTCCCCCTTTATTTTTAACTAATAGCCATAGTATCAGGAGTGTGGGGTGAACAGAAAGCTATATCATGCAGGCATTTTCAAAAGAACTGGCACAAACCAGGGAGAAACTAGTAGGAGAGCAGCAAGAACCAGATTGATGTTAAGGGAAGGCTTTCTGGGTGAAGGAACATTTCTTGCCTCAATGGGCGTTTCCTGCCTCTGGGGCCATTTTATGCCTCTGGGACGTTTCCTGTCTCTGGGAGCAGGGCCTGCAGGCTAAGGAAGCATTTCCTGCCTCTGGGGACAGGGCCTATCAGGCAAAGGGGGGGGCATTTCCTGCCTCTGGGGGTAGGGCCTGCAGGCGGTGGGGGACATAGCTTTAGAGTCCCAAGACAGCTGGCAGAAAGATCTATGGACTGCTACAGTCAGTCCTTGAGAAGTCCAGCAGTGTAAACAGAGTGTCCAAAGGTGTACCAGCAGGTACGATAGAAGCATCAGTCCAAAGCAGATTACCACGGAAGAAATGCCAGGGGATGAAACGCTGCACGTCTGTCTAGATGGGAAAGGTCAACCACTGCATTTCTGCTTTTCTGTAGAGAGTGAGCTTTGGAGTCTGTGAATCAGTTTCATCAGGTCATGCCAGGTCACATCATTGGTTTTGGGGAGGCGATGTTGGAGTAGAGGGGTCCAAATGGATTTCTGGGGATTCCATTTGAGCAGATGCTTTTTCATGTGAAGACGACAGCTGTAATTCACTTACTTGTGAAACAAAACTTGTAGCAGATTAGAAGTTTACTATAATTGATAACTCGATTATAATTGGTTTAAGTACCTTTATAATTTTGGAAGTCCTTTCTAGTATGATTTTAAGGTTGTTTAAACAGTTTAAGCTCAATAAGATATGGAAAGGTAAACAGAAGAACCATGGTTAGAAGCCTCAGTCATGAGAATAATTAGCATAACCATACCCCGCCCATACTCATACAGTTTTCAAGATTAAACCTTTCACATTTATGCCAAGACTTAAAAAAAAAATCAAAAGAGAAAAAAGTTAGGATTGTTTCTGTACATCTCCAGAAATCATGGCTGCATCCAGCAATTTTTTTTTTTATAAACTCAATTAAGTTTCTGAATACTCAGAGAAAAAATAGGTCCTACAAAAATTCAGTCATTCAAATTACTCTCTTACAAAACACAACTGAAAGCAGACAGCAAACTTAAGCTATTCGGAGAGAATGAGGGGGGAAGCCAGAGAAAAGCCATAGTAGTTTTTTTTCTTCACCTTGAACCAGATTATTTAGATCCCACTATGTCTCATCACGAGTCCCTGAAGGGTGTCCTAGTCCAAAAAGCTCCTCTAAGTTCCATTTAGGGTGCTTCTGACGGTTCCTTGTGAGATTGCTGCAGGCATCCATCCCCAAAAACATCTTCCCATAGAAGAAAGAATTGAATCAGGAGGGTAGAAGTAACCATGTGTCTCCATTCTTGGGGACTTCCAGGGTACTGGAGCATGCTCTTCAAGTTAGAGTAGTCCTTCTCCATGGGAAACATGGGAGAGGGAGTCCAGAAAGTCCCAGGGGAAATCTCATCGCATCTCCCAAGCTCTACGATCACGGTCATAAGGAACCAAAGTGTGGCCCAGAGCAAAATGTTCCAGAGACAGAGAAACTGTCTCTTGAAGAAAGAGTAGAGGCTTTGGGAAACCTCTTCATAGGAAGAAGGTAGTTCATGGCGTACAGGTAGCCAAGTGGCATATACTTATCCGGATGCATGTCCATAGGTCTGCTGCTTGTGTGTGAAGCAGAGGGGTAGGTCCCTATTCAGGCGCGCCCGGAACTTTGTGATTGGTTTCAGACTTCCATACTCAATTACCCACTTTCTTTATATTGAACATTTCTCGAAATATAGAGATTTATGGTAGGGACGACCTTTCAATGTTATTTATGAAACCAGGGGTAGAACCTAACAGTAGATCATGGAGTGACATATGGTCACTGTTTACTGAAGTAATTATAGGAATATGCATTGCAGTGACCCATGCTGGGGCCCAAAAGTCCACAAGCCAGTCTGTGCCATGAACACCTCCATGCTTAGGTAGTGATATAATATTTGTCAGAGTTCTACCAGAATTTTGTTTTCTCCATGTGAACAGTTGCAGAAAAATATAATTCCATAATTCTGCTTTATTTTTATTGTTGTTTAACCTGAATTTTCACATTCTGTAATGAGCACTATTTTCAACTTAAACAAGATGTTACTATGGAATTGGGTTCTTTGTAAACCTGTACTTAACATTTCATTTTATTTCCTATTTTATAAAATATGACATGTCAATAAGTAAGTTTGATTTGAAATTTCACTATTAGTTTCCTAATATTTGTATTATGGAAATCATACATTAAGCAAATCATCATTTAAAAATATCAGCCAATAAGCAAGAAGTACCATTTGTTATGCATGTTGTAATTAAATATGAGTATTATTACAGATAGCTATAGAAATATAGAATTTAAAATGTTTTAGTTCTAACTCTAAAAAAATTAGATGTAAGATGACTCATGTTTTACTTTGATATGAAATAATTTTATATAAAATTGTGTAGCTTTGGTTCAGTGGTATACTCAGCAATGTATAAAGTTTAGTAAACTTGAAATATGGAGGAAAATATCTTCATAGTTTTTATAATCAAGCTTCAAACTGCAAACAAATGTCTTGTTTCTAAGTAGATATCTAATACTTATAAGGAATCACTGTAGCTATGTTCTCCACACTCATTAATTTGCATTACACTTGTAATATTTGCTTATAATGAAGATAGTGAACAAAGACATGTGACATAAGCACATTCACCACCAAAATGCCCTTTCAATGCTAAACAGTTAAATTAATAGTAATGAAAATGTAGACAATACGTGTGAACATATACAATTATTTTTATTGAGATTTTTTTACTTACTATATCAAACCTTGTTTACATTTGAATCTGTTTTTCTCTAGACACTATAATCCAATTATCTACAGCACTTCTATGGAAGTTCCTACATGATTCCAATTTTACCATTTTCAAGATTAGATTGTGTGCTACTAATAGAAGAAAGTCCCCAGCAAAACAAAATAATCTGTTTTTAGATGAGAGTATGAAATGTCCAAATGACCAGATACAATGTTTTTGTTCCAAAACCATCACACCCTGATCTGACACTAAGTATAGTAATTCATGGTAGCAAGAAATGCATTCTCAGGGAAAAGTGTGTGAAATATAAGCACCACATACTAATGAAAGATACTGTATCCTGGTAAAGCAATCTTGAATACAACACTTTTATAACATTATTATTTTACATATGAATGTTTTCAAATATGTTTAAGCCTATTCAGTTTACTACCATTTATCTGTTGCACATATTTGAATAAAAATAAACTGAGGTACATCAGGAGAGAAAAAACAGTCACACATTTTGCTTTATTGTGTGACTTTGATTTTGAAATGAACATTACCTTGCATTAATATGAAACCTTTGTATGGGGGGGGCATTAAATTACTACAACTTACTGGAAGAAGAACAGTGAGGAATATTTTTGCTCAGTTTAAAATATCCAATTTAGTAATATGTGAAATGGTGTGTTACTGTGTTAATTGCATGACTTTATTTTGAATGCCTCTCACTACTGTTTAATTAAGCTGAAGATTCATTGAATATATTCATCCTAAGCTAAAACAAAAATGCTAAATTTGTTCTCAGGGACCTATTCCAAATATCACTAGTACAGTAGGCTAGAGAAGTGCATAAAATCCTTTGACAAATGAGTTTTATATATACATATAGATTAGGCATCACAAAATTTGTTCTCTTCTGAGATATTTACTTTCCATTATTATTTTGTATGTATGCATATTTGTAAAGACAGACTATTTGCCATGATAAAGATGTGAATAGCTCTAGGTAAAAAAAAAAAAAAAGTAGTTAAAAATAAGGTTTAGCTATGGTTCAGTGATAACTTTAAACAATTATGTATAGCATAGTCAATACTACATTCAAATAGGACGCTTTATTTTTAACCTTTGTCACTGAGCCCCCTGGCAAGGAGTAGCCATTTGTGAAATGATAAAGATTAATTGCTGAGTTTATCTATGGAGGCCACATGTATAAAGCTTTAGGTTGGGAAGTTAAGAAGTAAAGCCAGTTGTCACCTAGAGGTTATTAATTTTAATCATATGGTGATGGCGTTTGTCCTCAAGAGATCAGCAAATAACCCTGAGACCAGAAGAATCTTCTTTGTGTGCTCTCTTCCTAGTCCCCTTTCTCTTCTTACCTTAGACGTTTTGTCTTAATAGACAAGTAGCATATGTCTACTCTCAGTGATTTGTATTAATCAGCCTCACTGCAATTTTCACCTACCTATTGTTGAATGCAATAGTCCATGTGATTCTCATCATCCACTGTTAATCTGCTTTAATATTTTATGATTTTTTTTTAGCTTCAATATCACTTGATTGAGGGGATGCTGATTTGCAGGACTGTTGTTTCTAGGAGTGCTAGGAATGTACATTTCCACATTTCCCTAAGAAAGTTTTTAGTACATCTCTAGAAAATGTGGCAACCTGCTTACTCATCTAAAACTATCCATCTGCTCAAGTTGATGTCCTGCTTAAAAATATCTAGTGGCTTTCTAGAGTCTTAGGAATAAGATGGTCTGGTTCTCTTCTAATTCTCTAATAAATTAAAAAAATTTAAAACCTATAATGGCTACATTGTTCTTTAAGATCCTATCAGATTCATTTATAAATCCATGTGCTCAGCTTTTTTTTTTTTTTTAACTTGCCCTTCAGTGTAAAGTCCGTAAGTCATACACTGGTGAAGTCACCACATCTACTTTATTGCCGTCACTTTTAGAGCTTCATTTATACTTAGGGACTACCTAGAAAGTCTGGGCCATGCCCCCAGTATCACAGCACAGGACTCGGACATCTCCCTTTTAAAATTTCTACTTGATTTTTATTTTTATTCATCTCCAGGGATTCACCACTTCAGGTTATTATTATTTTTTTAAGAGAGAGACACAGAGACAGAGGGTTACATGGATGACAAAGCAATGCACTACCTAAGCATGCTAATTTTTTTCTTTTTTTTTTTTGAGCCTGACATCCCTTGTTTTTCCCCCTTTCTTTCTTTATTGGAGGGAATTAATGGTTTACAGTCGATGGTAACATAACAGCAGTTGGTACATGTGCAGCATTTCTCAGTGTCCCACACAGCACATTCTAACCCCTGCTTAGTTCCACCTCCACCATCATGTTCCAGGACCTGAACACTGCGCCCTGCTCCAGAATCCTTTACTTTGGTGCAACACATTAAATTCAGTCTACGTTCTGCTTTGTGTTTTCCCTCTATTCTTATTTTTCAACTTCTGTCTATGAGTGGGATCATCCCATATTCAACCTTCTCTTTCTGGGCCAGGCATCTCTTACTGTAAGATAATCTTACTACCACTTGTATGTTTTCATCTAGGTCTGGAGTCTCCACCCCACCCCTCCCCTCCTCTCCCCTCCCCTCATCTCTCCTCTCCTCTCCTTTCCACTCCCTTCCCCTCCCCTCCTCTCTTCCCCTCCCCTCCCCTCCCCTCACCCCGTCTCTCCTCTCCTCTCCCCTCCCTTCCCCTCCCCTCCTCTCTTCCTCTCCCCTCCCCTACCCTCTTCTCCTCCCCTCCTCTCCTCCCCTCCTCTCCTCCCCTCCCCTCTTCTCCTCCACTCTTCTCCCCTGTCCTCCCTTTCTTTCCTGTCTCTTCCCCTCCCCTCTTCTCCTCTCCTCCCCTCCCCTCTCCTCCCTTTCTCTCCTGTCTCCTCCTCTCCCCTCTTCTCCTCTCCTCTCTTCTTCTCTCCACTCCTCTTCTTTTTAAAAACATTTTATTTATTTAATATTGTATGCATAGAGAGAAAAATTGAGAGGGGAAGGGCAGATAGAGACGGAGAGAGAGAGAGAGAGAGAGACAGAGAAACACCTGCAGCCCCACTTTACCACTCATTGTCCCTCTGCAGGTAGCGACTAGGGACTTGAACTTGGATCGTTGTGCACTGTAAAGTGAGCACTTAAGCAGGTGACGCCAGGCCAACTCTAAGTATCTCCTCACGGCATCTTTATACTTGCTATATTATTCTGAATTTCCAAGCCATAGAACACACTCACTTAATGTGTTTACATATTACAATATGATTACCGTTTTGATACTTGCCTAAGTGTTTCTTTTTTGTATTTCTGCCTAAGTGTTCCTTTTTTGGATCAGGACACTTCAGAGCTATTCTCTTGGCAACACAGAAGCATATAATACAGTGTTGCTTATTAACTATAATCACACTGAAAACTGTTTCAGAACCAACAAAAGACTGTTTCAGTAGAAAAATTTGGAGGAAACAAAAAACCCAAGTCAATAAAGAAATAGAGGGGGAGTAGAACGGCGGTGTGCATCCGATGGTTGACTGTATCAGCTGGGCAGAGACTAAGGTAAGAAAAAAGGGAAATCTGTCAGTCTCTGATGTTCCCTAGTGCTGTGGGAGCTGAGTTCCAACTTGTGTCAGCGCGGCAAAGCCAGCACTCTCCCAGGCATCCAGTCTTGATGGTCCTCATCAAAGTTTTTGCTTTCAGACAGTATAAAGACAGATGTCAAAGAAAACTAGTTCCATTTTCTTTGTGTGGAGCAAAGTCGTCTCAATTCAGCTAGAACTCCATTTGCTCTCTAAAAAAAAAAAAAAATTTACCTGGGAAATTTTCATTGACTCCCAATGAAAACCAATGATCGTCTCAATTATCAAATGAAAGTTTAACTCAGTATTATAAAATTCCACGGAACTATTAAGTGCCGATGGTATAAAAAGTTGTATCTGAAAGTAAAAATAATAATCATAGATATATAAATATGGAAAGAGAAATTTTGAGTGAAGGCAGCTTGAATTATTTAATTTTTCAAGACAGGAGTGCAAAACCTAATCTTAAAATTCACTGGTATGAAATGCATAATAAACATTCGGATTTATCATAGCATCCTCAAATGCTATCATACACTAAGTTTATTGATTTCTCATGCCTCTGTCCACTGTTTAGCAGCTCAACATAAACATTTGTAAGAGGTGGTGGGAAATCAGTACTTTTTACTTTGCTTTGTAATTACATTCAGCGAGAGCTCATTTGTAATAAGATAATTAAAATGTAACAGCCTCTACCTTTACTGCCAAAGGAAAGAGTCTTAATCAGTATTGGGAAATGTTTGGCATCTCCCTTGTAATTAATATTATAATATTTGAAACTAAGTTGACTACATATTATTAGGAATGTAAGGTTCTTTAATACTTAAAAATTTATGTTTGTGGCATTTAGTTATGTGGTGTTTTAATAAAACCTCAAATGCACTTGCTGTTTTGCTAAATACCCATTTATACCCTTAATTATATTGTTTAAAAATATCTGAAGGGGCTGGGTGGTGATACACCTGGTTGAGTGCACATGTCACAATGCACAAGGACCCAGGTTCAAACCCCATCCTCTACTTGCACAGGGAAAGCATTGTGAGTAGTGAAACAACGCTGCAGGTGTTTCTCTGTCTCTTTCCCTCTCTATTCTCCCCCCCAACTCTTGATTTCTGTTTCCAATAAATAAATAAAGATAATAAATTTTTAAATGTCATTTAATTCATCTTTTATATATAGCAATGTTTTAACCACAAAGTAAAAAAAAATCCTTGCTGATATATATATATATATATATATATATATACATATATATATATTTTTTTTTCTGCCTCTAAGGTTATTGCTAGGTCTCAGTGCCTGCACTACGAATCCACTGCTCCTGGAGGCCATTTTCCCCATTTTCTTGCCCTTGTTGTTATTATTGTTATTGTTGTCATTTCTGTTGTTGTTGGATAGGACAGAGAGAAATCAAGAGAGGAGGGGGACAGAGAGAGGGAGAGAAAGACACCTGCAGACCTGCATCACCGCCTGTAAAGTGACTTTCCCGAATGTTGGGAGCCTGGGGCTGGAGCTGGGATCCTTATACCAGTCCTTGTGCTTTGCTCCATGTGTGCTTAGCCCACTGCTCTACTGCCTGACTCCGCCCACCCCCGTTATAAATTCTTTGAATTTATGTTAGGATTGGATTTTAGCCATCTAACTTATTTATTGGATAGAAAGATATTGAGAGGGAAGGAGGAGCTAGAGATTTGGATAGAGAAAGAAAGGCACTTGGAGGCCAGACGGTGGCGCACCTGGTTAAGCACACACATTACAGTGCATGAGGTCTCAGGTTCAAGCCCCTGGCCCCTGCCTGCAGGGGGAAAGTTTCACAATTGGTGAGGTAGGACTGCAGGTGTCTCTCTGTCTTCCTCTCCCTCTCTATCTCCCCCACACCTCTCAATTTCTCTCTGTCTCTATCCAATAATAAATAAATAAATAAATAAATAAATAAACAAAATTTTAAAAAAGAGAAAGGCACTTGTAATATTATTTTATCACTCATGAAGCTTTCTCCTGCAGATGGAGACCAGTAATTGAACCTGGGTCCTTGCACATGGTAACATGTGCACTAAACCAGGTGCTTCATTGCCTGACCCCAAGATTAATTTTTGAATGAAAATATCTCATATATCCTCTAGTGGGAGAAAGTTTACATTGTTACCATCTCTTTATTATTATCAGCGTTACTGTTTTAGAGTTGCCACTGGGATTTACTCCTAGGATCCAACTTTTTCAAAGGGACAGTAAAAGAGACATGGAGACAGAGGGGAAAAGGGAAAGACGTCATAAGACGTCATAATACTGACGCTTCCCCCCATGTGGGAGGGGCTGAGCGCAAACGTGGGGTCATGACTAAGGCTAAGCCATCACCTTACGAGATGAACTATATACCATGCTGGTCCATTGTTAGCTTCTTATAAAGACATCATGAGAAATGATAAGCTTGCATATTATGTGTGCCTATACCGTGATGTTACATAGCTCTTGGTCAGAATCCTGTATTGGTTATCTGAGTGAGTAAGGAGTAGAATTATTCCAAGAGAGTGTTTTAAAAGTGGAAGTTTGGTTATGACAAGTTGATACAGCCCTGAAATCACCATACATTGTTATGGAGGAAGCACAGTTAGGGTTTGTTCAAAGTTAAAACCAACTCTCTGACAACAAACTAATGGAGATGTCCAAGCTCATTTTGATCATATCCAGTAATGACCTTGAATGCATGCAAATGTGAAATTTACTCTATGGGGCTCTGTGACAACTCTACGATGCAACTGTGAAATTAAAGTATTTTGTACCGTAAGTGGAATTTCACACCTACTGAGTGAACAGTCTGTTTCTTTAGTTATGGTGGTTAGAAAAATAATGCAGAGAATTTTCCAATTGTTTATGTGATGATAATAGTCTTAGCAATGAGCGTTCAATATGTGTTAACTAATCTAATCTTTGAATATATCCTAACAGTTAAGAACAGACTCCATCAGTAATATTTATTTACTGTGTCCCTGGAAAATGGAAGTCTGAGAGTTTACAAAATAAATATAGAGTGAGTACTGCTGCATTTTCTTGGGACTTAATATATCTAGTCAGGAATTGAAGCTTAAAAACAGAAATGATCTGGTTCTTAAGCTCTATGTAAACTCTCAGATCTACTAAAGCCGAGATAACGATTGAGTAACTTGAGCTAGTCAACTGAAAAATAATATATTTGTTCAGAGAACTCAGTTGGAAATTAACATTAGAATGTTTCACATGACTATACTTTATATTTATAATGTATGCCGTTTGATACCCATTATATTTGTGAATTTACAACTCAGTAACAGCATTGATTGCACCTATTAAATTGTACCATGAAAACTTCTATTCTGTAACCACCTTCATTATAAATAGATAAATGCATAAGAACTGAGTGTTTTTGTTGCACAAGTCATAAAAACAAAGACTCAACAAAGACGAAATTGAGACTGGTCTTGTATAAGGAAATTGTGTGCACGGCTATCTCTAGTTGCATCACTTGGGGGAAAGTTATTTGTAGTCTACTAAGTCCTTCAGAAGAATTTCCTTATATGTTCCACTTATTGTAAGTCCAAAAGTCATTGATTAAACTTGAAAATTTTATTCATTCTGGTCTATACCAATACCAGAAATTATTTCCTTCCAATATTTCAGTCACCATTTTACAATAAACTACTCAAATTTTCTAAGCACATGTTAAATCACATACCATATTATATTTTAGGAAGAAGATATATTCTGTTGTTCACTAAGAATTTATATTATATAGATTCAAGACTGGTGACTGGAAAAAAAAAGATGTTCCAAATGTGACTTGCAGAGTCTGTTACTAAAAAGCTTCTCATTCTTTGAAGAATAAACGAGAGCTTTGTAACAATCATTATGTTCTCTGGCATAGCAAGCCTTCAAGCACAAAGGGCAGTGTCTTTTCAGTGAGGTAAGGCTGCGTTTAGAAAGGTGTTATTGTTAAACGTGTGATAATATATAGGAGTTAGCAGCAAAGAACTTTTCACCTATCTTAATTTTCAAATATATCTATATGCCATTCACTGCTTTGTGGTGGTGTTTACATATAGAAAGAGAGAGACCAGGAGACAGAGAAAAATAAAGGAAGGCTATACAGAACCAAATGCCCCTACCTTCACCCCCCCCCACCCCCCGCCCCTTCAGAGCATTGGGGAACAGACTGGTGTCTTGAGTTGAGTATGTGACACACCCTTCCAGGTAAGGTATCTTGCTAGCCCATAAATTCCATATTTTTAAAGATAGTGAATATGTTGTTATTTTATTTATTTACCTATAAAATTTATTTCTTTTGCCTACATGATTCCACTGCTCCTAGTAGACTTTTTTCCTTTTAAAGCTCTTGCTTTAATAATTTTCAAAATAGAATTAAATTTAACTGTATCAGAATTAAAATAGATTAATTATAAGAAAACATAGAAAGAACCAATCATTAATAAAAATCAGTTCTGTCTCCCACGACAGATTTAAGATCTTTACACATGTCCAACTCTAGCTTCAGTTCCACCATTTTTAAAATCTGTCTTAGTATCTTCCAAGTTCACTGCTTATGTCTCTTTCCTTATATTTTAAAGTAAACAGCTCTGGTGCTTATCACAGTTGACTTAGTATTCTCTGCACTGCATAATAAACTCTTGCCAGGATTACAGTTCAGTTGCTTCACTTCGAGAATCAGCACTTTTCCATTTTAGCTGTCCTTGATAAGTATTCCTAAACATAACTGTTTAAATAGAACGGTGTTTGCACAACCTGTTCATAATGACTAGAGGCCTTTAATCAATAACCAGGTATATTCGTGTTCTACCTGTAAAGTGACCATAATGCTGAGTGGACATGGTCAGTAATGATTATTCTGGAATTGACTTTCAGAGAAATACCTCCTGTTAGCTTCAAGATTTTCAGTAATCCCTCTCTTCCAGAGAGGAGTAGAATGTGACTTATTTAAACTCAGGATAGTTAATCATAAAACAAAAATTAAACATAAAACATAAAAACATAAAACATAAAACATAAAACATAAAACATAAAAAACATAAAAAAAACATAAAACATAAAACATAAAAAAATTAAACATAAAAAAACATAAATGCAAAATTTCTGAACATTTGGTCAATTCCTCTTACAAATAATGTATAAGTTTTTACTTTAGGAGGTAGCAAAGATGAAGTTTCTTACCTTTCAGCACTTACCTTTTTTAACATAGGAGGACTGTACTCTTATTATGTACAATGTTAGCATGGTCAATCATATGCTTTAACTTTTTTTTTACTAGGGGGTTAATGGTTTACATTATAATCTTTTTTTTAAAAAAATATTTATTGGGGGGTTAATGGTTTACAGTCGACAGTAAAATACAATAGTTTGTACATGCATAACATTTCCTAGTTTTCCACATAACAATACAACCCCCAGTACATCACTGTCTTTAAAACATAGGCACTACCTCTCATCTCCACTTTATCAGTGTCTAGGAGACACAAGAAGGTTCCAGTGGCCCTTCATCCTGTCCCTTTCCTCCTCTCCCAGAGTTCTTCGCTTTGATGCAACACACCATAGCCAGTCCAAGTTTCACGTTATATTTTCCCCTTACTGTTCTTTGTTTTTAAATTACATCTATAAGTGAGATCATTCAGTATTGATTTTTCAGTACCACAATTTCATTAGCCATTTACCTGTTTTCTTTAACTCTTATGAAAACCATCCTGGTTTTAGTGAATTCAGAAATTTTCTATAGGTAGAGAAATCAATTTATAGATAATCTCTTTTTTTTTCCACAGCTGAGGCTTCACACATGTGCCATTTCTGCAGTTTGAACCAACTTTTGTTCATATAGAAAGTCTCCAGAGGAAGCTATTACAGAAGCCAGACCTCCCACTTTCTGCACTACATAAAGATCTTTGGTATATACTCCCGGAGGGATTAAGTATAGAGAAACTTCCAATGGAGGGGAGGGGATATGGAACTCTGGTGGTAGGAATTGTATGGGATTGTATCCATCATATACCCAAATCTTGTCAATCATTAGTAAACCACTAATAAAAAATGATTAAAGAAAAAAAAAATCTCCAGAGAAGGAAAAATACCATAGCACTAAAGCTTTCACTAATAGCAGGGTAACTCCCATGTAGTACTGAAACTGGAACCTGATCTCGATGCCTGGAAAGACATGTGCCCTACCCAGTGAGCTTTCTATATGACCCTAAACAACTTCATTTGTAATACCTGAAACAACGCAATAGCTATAAAAAGCCAACAGGCATAGGACAAAAATTCTCAGTCATGACTATCAAAGACAACAAGAGATACCACCTCATACCTAGGGGAATGTCGTACAGTATAGGAATGTCATACAGTATAAAAGACAAAAACAGGTGTTGATGAGAATGTAAAGGGAAAGTGTCCTTTTATACTGTTGTCAGAAACATAAATTGGTGCATTCCCCATGAGAAACTGTGGATATTCCTCAAAGTATTTTAAAAATATCTATTTATTTATTGCCCCTTGTTTATTGTTGTTATAGTAGTTGTTATGGATGTCATCGTCGTTGGATAGGACAGAGAGAAATGGAGAGAGGAGGGGAATACAGAGAGGAGGAGAGAAAGACAGACACCTGCAGACCTGCTTCACCGCCTCTGAAGCGGCTCCCCTGCAGATGGAGAGTCGGGGGCTCTAACTGGGATCCTCACACCGGTCCTTGCACTTTGTGCCACATGCACTTAACCCGTGGTGCTACTGCCTGACTCCCAAAGTATTTTTTTCAAAGAATCTACTGTATATAAATGACAATTTGAAGTCATTTGTATTTTACTCTAATTAGCAAAGAAGTCAGTGAATAGATAGTCACACTAAGTTTCTAGGTTAATAAACTTTGTGCACTCTGGTAGACCTATGAAAATGATAGACACAGACTAATCTATTATTAATCTTACATTTTTTTTTTTTGGTTAGTAGTGTGACTCAAAAGTTAGAGCTTTCTTTGCATGCCTGAGGTCCTTCATTTGATTACCAACACTGAATATGTTGTTTTGATCTATCTCTTCTCTTAATTTAAGAGAAAAAAGGAAGGAGGGAAGGAAGGAGGAGAGAGGAAAGGAAGGAAGGAAGGCTTACTAAAAATGTCTACACTTTCAATAAAGTTCATCAACACTTTTATTACTGCATTATTATAATCATTAATAGTGCAAGTCATAATGGTGGTGTTGCTTGTATGTGTACTGGGAGGAATATTTCATTTTTTATTAAAAGACTGTGATTATACATGTATTGAATTAAATCAAACATTCCTTAGCTACCAATTTTTTTAATAAATATTTAAGTATCCCAACAGATATAGAAGTCACAAAATGCAAGTAAACATTTCAGTAATTTTAGCATCATTTTATTAGACCTCTTAAATGCGGCTTTCACAATTTAGGTTGACTTATTCTATCCTTTCACAATTAACCCCAATGGAAGTAAAAGAAGATAGTGTCACTGCTTCACTGTGGATATTGGAACCAAAAGTTACTAGTAGATATCCATGTGCTGATCTGATTCTTAATAAGACAATATGGTTATTAGTGGTTATTCTAAATTCATGTATACACTGCAAAGATAATCATTAAATGTAATCTCCGTTCCCAAATGTTTTATTACCTAATGGCTTAAATCTCATCACTTTTATTAGTTCATCTGGATGTGTTCAGATGGTTTTTGCATCATTGCCTCAGTCTCGCTATCTGTAACTTGGAATCCTTCTGCACTTCTTTGTCTGTCTGCTTTCTCCACCTACTCCCTGAACTAAAGAATCACTGGTTCGTTCAGGAACCAAACAAACCAAATGGCTTATTTAATCCTATCACTCATTTTTGAATACTCATTAAATGTCCATAGTATAAAAAGTTAGATGAAAAATAACAACAGGGAAAGAGCTAGATGACACCTACTTAGTATTATTATTGTCAAATCTTTTCAGGTCTTTGGTTTTTTATTTGTTTGTTTTCCTTTGCTTTCAAGGATTCCCTGAGTCCACTGACTGTTAGTGAAAAGAAGGGAGAAAGAGACAGAAAAGCAAGAGAGATAACACAGCACTGCTCTACTACTCATAAAGTGTCCTGTTTGCATGGTGCTACTATGTGGTGCTCAGGGAGGGATACGAACCAGTGTCCTAATACATCTGAAGGGGTGTGCTTTCTCTGGTGAGCTGTCTCCTGATCCTGCAGTCCAGGTTATTTCAGAGAACACAGAAAACACAATCCCCATACAAACTGCTTTAATGATTGAAAATCTTAATTAGAAGGGCATGTGTATAGGTTTTGAACATGATGGTTTTATTTCATATGTGTTTGTGGTTCTTACTTTAATGTCCATTTGGTAGGATGGCTATGGTGAGAACCTGGGTTTGAACCATGGAACCAGAGGAAGCTCCAGGGATAATGGGGCTAGACTAGGATATCTCTCATTTCTGTCTTCTCTTGAAATCAAAGTTGACCCAGGAGGAGTAGAACAGGACATGTATGAGACCTCATGCAGCATCAACAAGAAAAAAATAGTAATTTATAGATTGAGTATTCAAATTATAACTTAATTTATTCAAATTTTATGGAGACTAAAATGGTGCCAGTTATTTCAATTAAAAGAGGAAGGTATTATTTGTTAAAATTATAAAATAAAATAATATTTACTTAAGACTCATTTATATTTTCACATACACATATATATACATATTCTTACGGAGGCTAAAACGAAAGTTTTATGCTATCTATGGCATACTTGTCTGATTCACCAGGATCACCAATATTGCTTACATTTTATTCTGTTTTTATTTTATCAGTAACTTGATACTGATTTACAAACTCATGAGTTAACAGGCATAATTCCACACTGCTCCTATCACCAGAGCTCTGTGTATCAAGTCACTTCACTGGAAAAATTATAGAAGTTCTCTCAAGGTAACAGATAGGGGTTGACTATTTTCTCTGGAACTATCTATCATTATATATTTGCCATCTTTCTCTATGGTCCTGCCTTCCCTTCCTTTATAAGCCACACCTACACCTATTACTATATCCAAGTATCCTTCCTTTATTCCTCTTCCCTCTCCATATCCTGATGGAATTGGAGTTCAGAGCTCTCTAGTCATCTTCCCCTACCATTTCTCCCCCTTTGGGAGGATGGACCAAAATTCTCTATGGGGTGCAGAAGGTGAGCATTCTGACTTCTGTAATTGTTTCTCAGCTAGATACGGACATTGACAGGTCTATCCATATACCTAGTCCTTACAGTTTATTCTTCAGTTTGGTAGAACTAATGAAATCCCAACTGAACACTGTACTGCGGTGTTTAATATACTTTGATACAGTCTCTATGCCAGGTCTCACTTTATAGTATGCATTTCTTATACTGTCTGGAATCATTTACTGCTGGGCTAGCTTCTCGGGCGGGAGAGAGATGACCAGGAACTCATGGCTGAGCGGGGAAAGCAATCCCTCGTTTATTAATCAGATACATCGCCTTTTATGCATCTCTTCACTGGAAGTGGCAAGGGGAAAGGAAATGACTAGGAGAGGGGGTGGAGCAAAAAAAAGAGCACAAACAGAACATAGAAAACTTCCATCTAACCAGTGGGGATTAAACCAATACCCTGCAGGCAGGGCGGGGTCTCAGTCAAGACAGTGATTATGTAAATAGATCACAGCATCAAGCAATGCAAGGGAACCTGACCTGATGACCAACACGGATAGAAACAGAAGGGGTCTTTAGAAGCAGAATTAGTCAAAGGAGAAATGATGACCAACAATTTATCATTTTTCCTTTTCATCTAAACATTTTGGCCTATTCCTACTTCTATGAAGCTAAGGTGTCAATAAACATGCAAAGGGAATAGGGGTTAAAACTCCACACCTACATATTTGCATGCACATGACTACCTTGAATTGTAAAGCCTGTTTATACAAATATATATTGGAAATCTCATGGAACTCCAAAGAAATAGTGTAAGAACTAGATGAGCTTATCATTATCATTATTATTATTAATGCCAGTTTATTACAGGGAAGGATTTCATAAGTCAGATCGGAACACAACTAATAAAACAGACTTACTTCCATGGCGGGACAAAATATAAATGTATGCTTGTGTATGGATTAAGTTGAGATTTATTATTCTGAACTCTTCACCCAGCATTAATCATAAACCAATTTAGCAACAATTTCAAAATATGAGAATTATATGTGCAGCTTGAGTAAGTCATTTAGCAGGTCAAATCAGTGGCTTCCCTCTGTGCTTTCTTCCAATTGGGTTTTCCAGTGATGCGCTATCTATACCAATTTTATTCTCCCAGGCAAACAAGGGAACTCCACCGTAATCTGATATCCCTATGTCAGGCAACACAAATCAACTTGAAAGAAAGCGTATGTCTAGTGTAATGCCATATTTTATGCCGAACAAGAGAAATGATAGTTCCAAAGACTAAACTTCGAGCTTCAAAAAAAGTGAATCTGGAGAATCTCATCCTTTAGAATTGCTTGGCTGTTGGATATATGAGTGTTTGTTTCTCTCCTAAAAATATTCTGTTAAGATGTTGAAGTATGCTGCACAGTTTATAATTACTTGGAGAGGTGACAACTAATGAATATCTTTCCTTCTTCCTGCCTGCATGCAAATGCTTTACCAGAAAGACAGATATTTAATTGAGTTCGCTATATGAAATAAGCACACAAATACCAAATCTTTGAAAATTCATTTTCCTTATTCTCATCTGCACTGTGCTATGAATTACTGTCTACTACATATCTGATATATTCCTGTGAAATCCCATTGAATTCTAAATATCTTATTTAATTACAGTATAGAGATACATTAAGTGAAAATACAGTCTGCTGATCTAGTAGATACAACCAAATAAAGTGTAACTCCTATATTTCTCTTACTGCTACAAAATAAACAGATAAGAGAAGAACCAAGTTCTGTAAATCCTTGGATTAGACTGGCAAGGTAGCTCACCTGACAGTACCTGCATTGTCAGGAATGGAACCCAGATTGGAGCCCAATTCCCACTGCAAGGGAGAAAGTTTCAGTGCTGTGGTCTTTCCCCTACCCTTTGATCTTTTATCTCTGTCTGTCCATCTGAAAATGTCTCTTGGGGGAGATGATACCATCAGTGGTACAACAGACTTTCCGGCCTGTGGCACCAAAGATCCCAAGTTAAAAACACAACTCCAGCAACAACAAAATTTATGTCTGTGCACACACACACACACACACACACACACACACACACACACACACAAACACATCAGTCTGGAGTGGTGAAACCCCAACAGACACAAAAATAACACCATCAACAACAACAACAAAACACAACATTTGCATTTTGACTCATCTGTTCACTAACTGGATGATTAGGAAGTATTCAGTCACTTTAAATCTTCGTTACTTCATCTGCTAGATGCAAACAAAATGGAGTTTTGTGAGGGTTAAAAGAAACCTTACTGCATTTAATTAAGAAACAGTTATTGTGCATTTCATATTTTAATTAAAATCATGCATGATTACTCGTCACGTTGTTGACTTCTAATGTGTGCGTTCAACACAAAACTCTGAATGTTTGTTACATATTGAAAATGAAAGTGAACCTTGAAAGAATTCCTGTTAATGTTAGTTAGCAAAAGTCAGTTTGGAGGTAAATCGTTCGCATTATTCCAACACATCTCTAATGAACGGTTTTATTTAGAAAGTTATAGCGATAATTTCTCTCGCCACAGTTTTGTAACCTGAAAAAGCAAATTAGAAGCCGTGGACAGTGCTTATGCCAGGATAGAAAAATGAATGCTTGAAGTTCAGGGAACTTCTAAATTATGTAAATTTGTGAGCAACTATAATAATCCAGACCCATACACTGAAGCAGAAAATTAGAATCTATGATTTTAGACACTTTAATAATAAATCCTGTTAATTGCTACTGACAGTCTTTTAGAGATGAGAGATCACTGTATTCTCAGGTTTGACCCAGTGACTGCAGAAAAATATTATTCCTCACCAGTGGATGATCTAATTTAACTGAAGAGTAAGTCCTATAAAAATTAGAATTGGTGGCCTGATTGATTGATTAATTAATGTACCTAGTAATTCTATTCATGTAAAAATTTCATTTAGCAATCTAACCACTAGAAATTATCATTCTTTTGGTTAAATTATTATGTTTTCTCCAGAGATTGTATAGCTAAATATTTGTAATAACAAAAATGGAAGTACCTTAACAAAATATTTGTTGAGTTTTAAAATTCAATTTTTAACAATTTTTGATAAGATGTATCATGAAATTAAGCATATTTAAATACCTGCATACAACTACATGTATTTTACCTTTATTAAATGGATAAAGTATATTGTGAAATAATATGTCACAATTCCTATAGACCATGCCCCGTCACCCCCACCTCCACCCCACTGCCCAGAAAAAAAGAAAATGTCTGAATTTCTATGCTGTTCTACCAAAGGCACCACAGAGTCAGGGCTCTCAGTCCTCATCTGCCTCTTAAGCAGTAGTGCAATGCTATAGGACTCTCTCTATATTTATTCTCTCTTTCTCCAGGAGTGGTGGAGTCAGTATGCAGGCAGAACCCCAGGACCCCAGTTATAATCATGATTTCTAATTTATTAATTTTATTCAGCATGTTCACATTTTAGTATATACATATACATCATATTTATATACATATTTCCCAAGAGACCACTATAACTTCTACAATATAAACTACAGAGGAAAAAACTATCTTTTTAAAAGCTTAGAACTGTGCCATTTACAGAATCAGAGAAATTAGAAGATACCAATGATACAGGAAAGCCTTCAAATTCAGTATGGTTTTCATGTAAGCTATAATTAAAAAAAAAAAAAGATAACTTCAATTAACATATATTTTACCAGTTGAACCTATATGACGTCTGTGGATAACCTTTTCAGTTTGGACATTAAATATATGTGACTGTCCAAGTTCTACACTTTAAACCACATCATATTTTTATAAAAATACTAGAGAGTAATATAGAACTCTTTGTTACGGGTTATTTTAGAATACAAATATAAAAACAGCAACTTTTTGATCCACTGTGTTTTGATATTGTTTGTTATAGCAGACTTTGAACATCTTCAGTAAAATGTAACAATTTCAATATTCAGAAGTGATTTCTATAACGTGTTAAGCAATGTTAACTTATGTACTAATATTACAGTAACTTCTAGGAGATTATAAAAAATAATCATATCAATGAAAGAATTATGGCAACTTTCAAAGTTTAGATTGAACTCCAACTTGATGCAACGTGTAAAATTAATCTTTGGAACTTTCTAGAATGCCTCTGGGAAATACTTTGGGTCATAAAATAAAACATAATGACTGATAGGCACTTTTACTCTGAAGAAGTCCAGGAAATAAAATTTCACTGCACGATTGGGCATATGTGTTATAGCAGATTTTATCGTCTTCTTAAGCATGAAAAATATTCACTATGTGATGTTGAGCTAAAAAGATCAATAACTCACTATTTGAACCTTCATATACAACTGATTTTTTAAAAAACTTTAAATGATTTAAGTAATTTAACAATCCTAGCTATCCTAAGCAGGGAATAAAAAAAAAAACAGACCTTATGACTGCATTTTAATTAAATGTGTGGACTATTGTGATAAGTCTTTATGCAAAAACTTGAGATAATGCATTTTACTATGTTTATCACAGACACAACCTGCTAATTAAATACTAAAATAAAGCACAACATATGTCTTTCCTAAAACCACTTATATATCATTTAACTTCAGTTTGCTATCAAATTTACTTATATTCACTTTAAAGTTTAAGAGATTCTGAGGAATGTTTCCATATCCAGGTATGTGATCATCCCATTTTGTGCAACAAAATTTTTTTCAAAATTATTTTCAAATGATCAAGAGAAAGAAAATGCATAGCCAGTCAGTTGGATAGATGTATCTCAGTTAATAAGTGATTACCTTGACTGATATACATATTAAATTATTTGTGGAACTATATGGATTTTTTTTAATTATGGTAGCTATTATGGACACCAAATAATAGAGCAAGTATTTTATCACCACTCCACTGTTGTCATCTCATAAGGCTTTTTTAGTTTAATGAATATGATTTGTCTTATGTACAAACACTAGCCTCTGCTACTTGACATGCACAAAAATTCAGTCAGATGTTTAATTACATCTTAACATGAGTTCTAAACAGCTGTTTAATTCCCTCATTTCTGATTAAAGAGATTACAAAAAAAATAAAATTTAATATGACATTTACATGCACCTCTAGAAGGGAACATTATTTATATGTTTTAGGCATTTAAGAGATGAAAAAAAAAAGTCATTACTAAGAACAGTGTCCAAAATGATGAAGCCCTGCAATTAAATGATAGCAAATGGGACACAGTTATCAGAAACGCAAGCAGTTAGAAGGACATTTCCTAGAAGTGGCAGATAAGCATTTGCTGATGCAGTGTCTAAGCTTACTGCTAGGAATGTAGCAGTATCAGTAGTGAACACTTTGGTTTGCAGTTGACAACAATGGCTATTTTAGAAGCTTGGTGGCAGCTACCTTATGAGCACAGTTACACAACCTTGAGAATATGAAGGTTGCATTTTGTGATAGTATCAGTTATGTGCCATTTTTCATACACGCAAGAGCTTTAAAATTTTTTAAGTACTAACAAATTAAATGAAACTCAGGCAGGAGTAGATAGCATAACGGTTATGCAGAGACTCACATATGTGGGGCCCAAAAGTCCCAGGTTCTATCCGCCTTACCACCATAAACTAGAGCTAAGCAGTGTTTTATTATTGACAGATAAATTGCAATTCTAATTAAACCTCTTGTAATGATTTTTATGAAATACGGTGTCATTGCTTTAACTTTTAGCATTTTATAAGAGCAATCTTTGGGACATTAACCAGACTTGACCATTTACTATTTCTGACAGATCAACTAAACAGGTACATTTAATCCATTCTCTTTTCTACCCCACATCAAAACACAATCAAATATGTATGTAAAGTGACACCTAATAGTATATGACATGCTTAATCTCTAACTTCTGATTATAATCTTGGAGACAGTATCATGTGGGTGGATGAAATAGCTCACTTGGATAGTATGTTTCTGTGCCATGTGTATGAGCCAGGTTTGAGTCTAGCCCCTATCACATTGAAGGAAATGTTGGTGCTGTGATCTCTGTCTTTCTCTGTCTCCCTCTCTGTGTCTGTCTCTACAGAAAGGAAAGAAAGGAAGGAAGAAAGAAAGAGAGAAAGAAAGAAAGAAAGAAAGAAAGAAAGAAAGAAAGAAAGAAAGAAAGGAAGAATCATGTGACTTGGAAAGCCAGGTGGCAGCACACCTTGTTAAGCACACACATTACAGTGCACAAGGAAGCAGGTTCAAGCCCTAGGTCCCCATCTGCAGGGGGAAAGCTTCATAAGTGGTGAAGCAGGGCTGCAGGTCTCTGTCTTTCTCCCTTTCTATCTCCCTCCCCAATTTCTCTCTTTATCCAATAATAAATAAAAAAATATTTTGAAAAGAATAATCATGTAACTTTATCTGAACCATTCTATAAATTTTCAATGCATGGTACCAGAGTAGATAATTAAGTAAATAATAGTGCTTATAAAGAATAGGGTACTACATGCATATCCATGTGTATATTGTGTTTGTGTATAGATTATTTCTGTCTGTGTGTACATGTACATGTATATTCGTTTGAAAAACCCTTTAGGGGGAGACAGGCGGTAGGTAGCACAGCGGGTTAAACACAGGTGGCACAAAACGCAAGGACTGGCATAAGGATCCCGGTTCGAGCCCCTGGCTCCCCACCTGCAGGGGAGTCACTTCACAGGCGGTGAAGCAGGTCTGCAGGTGTCTATCTTTCTCTCTCCCTCTCTGTCTTCCCCTCCTCTCTCCATTTCTCTCTGTCCTATCCAACAATGGCGACATCAATAACAACAATAATAACTACAACAATAAAACGATAAGGGCAACAAAAGGGAATAAAAAGAAAAGAAACGAAAAAAATAAAAACCCTTTAGTATCTTTATCTGAAATGGGAAGAATAGTTAAGATTAATTTTGATAGTGAACTCTTCAAAAGAAGAAAAACTTTGATCACTTTTGCGAATTTATTTTTGTAATGTTATACAGCAGTTGAAAAGCGTGTGTGTGTGTGTGTGTGTGTGTGTGTGTGTGTGTGTGTGTGTTTGTGCACTGCACATATGTACTGATGCCTTGATGACCAAGATATATAATAAATGAAAAAAGCAAAACAGAGCCCAAGGACTGACAGGTATTTTAATCACAATCTACCTTCTAGTGTTTGTTTCAAGATGCACATATTTATTATTTATTTATCTGCTTATATTGAAAATTATCAGATGAGAGAGAGAGAAACTGAACACTATTCAGTTCCAGCATCAGATAATGTCAGGTATTGAAACTGTGGCCTCTAGGACCTCAGGTATGCAAATCCATTTCTGACAGACTGACTTCTCTTCCCAGATTTTTCAGTATTATATAAACATTTGTTCATATACAAAATATGTATACATATATATATATACATATATGTATATATATATATATGTATATATATATATATATATATATATATATATATATATATAGCCACCCTCTGACTTGGATCATGCCCACTGCTGTAACAGTACCATATGTCAGAGAGCTTGTACACAATGTCAGTTTATTTTTCAGAGCACTGGAGATTGGAAGTTCCAGATCGAGGTCTGACTGTATATGTGTGTATGAGAAAGTGTCTGTTTCCTAGTTCCAAGAGACTCAAGTTCTTTGTATAATGGCTTTCGTTCATCATGAGGCTCTGCCTTCAGAATCCACTCACTTTCCTAATGGCATATGTCCTAATACCAATATTTTAGCAAAAGGATTTCAGATACAGGAATCTTGTATGTGGTCTCCAGACTAGTAAATGCAGTAGACCTGAGAGAGGTCATCAAGATCGAACATCCAGATCTTATCACTCATGGTCATAGGTGCCTGCTACAGCTCCTGTCCATTACCACATCCTTACATGTTAACACATTTTCAGGGATCGATAGAAGAGTAAACCTCATCACTCTCTTTTTATTACAGAGTATATAAATACTCCCTGTAGCTGAGAAGTACCTGCTACAATTTTTCTAAAACCCTTTGTTTAGTGTCTGTACTATGCCTTTTTTTTTGACAATGCAGCCAAAAAAAATAAAAGAGTACAAAGGAATTAATTGAGAACGTTAATCTCTATCATCACAAACTGACACACGAAAAGGAGGCATCTGGAGTGATTATCACATAGATTATCAGCTCTGTCTGCCAGTCACAGTTTTGCCACACTCAAATAGACATTGAGAGTACAGTGTTCCAGTTTTCTCTCTGTTTTATATGAACACATAATTCAAAATGAACCATGGTCTCCTGAGTGACAGTGGTTTATGCACTTTTAGAAGAGAATTATCTGTAGCTTCTGGCAATAGAATTGACACCAAAATCTAGTATATTGTTGTACTTCTCTTTATAAATTGTCTTCTTAAACTTCATTTTATTTCATAGAACAGAGAAATTGAGAGGGGAGGGAGAGAGAGACAGAGAGACAACTGCAGCTCTGCTTCATCACTCGTAAAGCTTTCTCCCTGTAGACGGAGACCAGAGATTTGAACCCAGGTCCTCATGCACGGTAGTATGTGCATTTAACCAGGTACATTATCACCCAGCCCCTGTTATTGTGCTTTTTATGAAGTCATGCTTTGATTTATTGGCTTAAACATTCCAGTATGAACTCCTCAAAGGGGTATCATTTATAGTCACACAGTAGCCCTAAGAATGCAAGAATTAGTTTACTGAAATTAAATACATTCCTAAACAATCTTAAATCGAGCTGAGCACTTCAGAATAAATCTTCATTAAGTATTCTAAAATTCTGAAGCATACTGGCAAACTGCACGGGGTAGGGGGTATAGGGGCTCATTCTACAGTGTTTTCCTAGAGAGATTGTGAAAAAGATGATTTATCTTAGCATTAAGCTATGGAAAGTATAAACAAACATTGCAATGGATCATAAGAACCAAAAGACAAATGAAGCAGAGGCCATACTGAACCCTTATGTCAGCGGCAGAGCTGCTGTCATTAATATGCATCCTAAGGGAAGCCAGTGCAGAGAGAATAAGAAACCTGCTGGTTCAAGGGGAGGTCAGGTGAGTGCCTGCAGGATCAGATTCAAATTCTATTTGGAGAGAGGAAATCTAGAAGGCTTAATTTTTAGAATAGCCTTAATAAATCTGTCAATAGATGGAGGGTTGCTTGATGAGGGAACAGCAGCCCCCAAGGCGCAGGACTGAAGCTTGACTACACTGTACACTTATTTCTTTCTGAAATGTATCCAAAGAAAGGCACTGATTTAAAAGGAAAGATTAAGATTTTCAACTGTAGAGGAAGCATCATGAACAAACACTTATTATCCCTCTCTTTAAAGTAGTGACAAGGGTTTTGCAGGATCAGAAGAGAGAATATAGCAATAGACTTATTAAGATTTGGCTCTGTTGATTATAGCTGAGAAGTGAAGCAATTCCTGCTAGATCCATGAAAATAATTAACCAAAGGAAAAAAAGCAACAACAAAAGAAAGACCTACTAGAAACTTATTGTACTGAAAAGGCTAGACAGTGACATTATGGAAGCTGCCAGAACATTTTTTCATGTTTTAAGATGTTGGTGCCTTAATTTTCTATTAACATTGTCATAAATGTGGTGACTTAAAGTGACAGTATTTTGTCTTTCTGAAATTTTTTTTTTCTTCTTTTTTTTTAATGGAGGGGTTAATGCTTTTCAGTGCAATCATTGACATAGGCATTATATAATAGGCCCTCAGTTTTCTTCCTATCCACTCCTTCTTCCCCTCCCCAGGGTGCTTTGCTTTGCTGCAATACACTATGTTCAGTCCATGTTTCACTTTGTACTCTCCCTCCCTGTCCTCATTTTATTAAATCCCACTAGTAAGTGAGATCACTTGGTAGCCATCCTCTTTTTTGTTTGTTTGTTTGTTTGTTTTGAAATATTTATTTATTTCCTTTTGTTGCACTTGTTGTTTCATTGTTGTAGTTGTTGATGATGTCATTTGTTGTTGGATAGAACAGAGAGAAATGGAGAGAGGAGGAGAAGACAGAGAGTGGGAGAGAAAGACACCTGCAGACCTGCTTCACCGCTTGTGAAGCGACTCCCCTGCAAGTGGGGAGCGCGGGGCTCAAACCAAGATCCTTACACAGGTCCTTATGCTTTGCGCCACCTGCACTTAGCCCACTGCGCTACCACCCAACTCCCCCATCCTTCTCTTTTTGGCTTTTTTCACTCCGCACAATGTCCTCACATTTCATCCAAAAGGATACAAAGGAGACAACCTCATCATTTTTAATAGCTCAATAGGGTACCCAATGGTATGGGAGAAGATCTTTACACAACACACATCAGACAAAGGATTGATAGCCAAAATTCATAAAGAACTCAGTAAACTAAGCACACACACACACACACACATACACACACACACACACACACACACACACACACACACACACACACAAACAACTAAGCAATCCTATTAGAAAATGGGGCCAGGACATGGACAGACATTTCACTGAGGAAGACATCCAAAGGACCAACAGTTATGAGAAGGTGCTCAATGTCACTGATACGTAAAGTCACTGAAATGCAAATGAAGACAACACTGAAATATTTTTAATATATTTTATCGAGGAGGGGGTAATGGTTTATAGTACAATTGTTGACATACAGGCACAATCTCTCTTCCAAACACATTTTTTTCCTCTAACCTAGGTCCTTTCTCCCATCATGCAACAGGACCTCATACCCCAGGAATACATTATCTTGCATTTTTATTGATCAGAATTCCAACAAAACATCCACTAGAGTGAAGTCAAGATATTAGAAAAGATAGCTCCCCCCCCCAATTCCTCCAAAACTCTGATGGAATGCTCACGTCTTATTTTTGTCATTTCTAGAGACTTTCCACATACATTCCCTCTTCTGAGCTTGTAGGTAACTGATTTGCTTGTGGCTCACTTCTCATCACTCCCATAGTCTTATCTGGTCACCTTCTGCTTCCCTTTTCTGCATTTAAGGTGCCTGTGAGTAGTTTACACTCACCCAAACAATGCAGAATAAGTTCCCACTTTGTTTTCTTTTTTTTTTTTTAATTTTTTATTTAAGAAAGGATTAATGAACAAAAGCATAAGGTAGGAGGGGTACAACGCCACCCAATTCCCGCCACCCAATCCCCATAACCCACCCCCTCCCCTGATAGCTTTCCCATTCTCCATCTCTCTGGGAGCATGGACCCAGGGTCATTGTGGGTTGCAGAAGGTAGAAGGTCTGGCTTCTGTAATTGCTTCCCCGCTGAACATGGGCGTTGACTGGTCGGTCCATACTCCCAGTCTGCCTCTCTCTTTCCCTAGTAGGGTGTATCTCTGGGGAAGCTGAGCTCCAGGACACATTGGTGGGGTCTTCAATCCAGGGAAGCCTGGCCAGCATCCTGGTGGCATCTGGAACCTGGTGATTGAAAACAGAGTTAACATAGGAAGCCAAACAATTTGTTGAGCAATCATGGATCCCAAGCTTGGAATAGTGGAGAGGAAGTGTTAGGGAGGTACTCACTGCAAACTCTAGTGTACTTCTGCTTTCAGGTATATATTTTGCAGTAGTTCATGAATATGTGTGCTCATAAGCTCTCTCTCACAGAAACTGGTGTATATCTAGATTATGGGACTTTGTTAGAAAGTGAACTACCTGAGATGAAATTAGAGTGTACTGTAAAAGGAAAGGTCATTTCATCTACTGCCGTAATGCACATGGGCCCATTGTGTAATTTAACATTTTTACAGATTCTAGAAATTTGTAAGTGAATGTCTTCCTGCCTGTCACAGTGGAAAGAAGTCAAAAGTAGGCGATTCATTCTGTATATTCTTTGAAACTCCAGTATAACATAGGAACTAAGGGTCCTTATATTTAAGACACACTTCTGTATTTCAGAAGAGTTTAGGGTTAATTAAAATATGTAAACTAAAGTCAGAACTATACCATGTAGTAAGGGAAGAAAGGAAGTACATTGTTTTTATACAGAGGTGGTCAACAAGAAAAGGCAAGGAACTATAGTACAAATAGTATTGTCATTAAGTTAATTGTGTGTGTGTGTGTGTATGTGTGTGAGATAGGTGTGGCTAGGACACCTCCAGCCCTCATTTACTGCTTATAAAGTGCTCCCTTCTCCCACTGCAAATATCAAGCAGGAGCCCGGGCTCAATCCCAGGTCCCTACATAGGTGCACACAGTCATGTGTGTGCTTAGCCAGGTGTGCCACAGCCCAGCCCCCTACTGTCAGACTCTTAAGAAAAAAAAAAAATCAAATAACCTTCCATACATCTGCACATTGAATTAGGGATTATTTGCAAAGTGAAAGACTAATGAAGTTTTTTTTTTTTTTTAAATAGTTGTACAAAAGGGAATGAAAAGAAACCAACTTTTATAGTGATCAGTCAGATGAATGAAGTAAGAGTGGTTTAGGTCAGGACTGGGTGGCGGTGTACCTGGTGGAGCGCACATGTTACAGGGCTCAAGGACCCAGGTTGGAGCCCCTGGCCCCTACGTGCAGGGGAAAGCTTTGTGAGAGGTGAAGCAGTGCTGTATGTGTCCCTCTGCCTCTTTCCCTCTGTATCTCCCCCTTCCCTCTCAATTTCTGGCAGTCTCTATCCAATAAATAAAGATAATTTAAAAAATTAAAAGAATCTGTAAAAATGTTAAATTACACAATGGGCCCATGTGCATTACGGCAGTAGATGAAATGACCTTTCCTTTTACAGTACACTCTAATTTCATCTCAGGTAGTTCACTTTCTAACAAAGTCCCATAATCTAGATATAGATATACACCAGTTTCTGTGAGAGAGAGCTTATGAGCACACATATTCATAAACTACTGCAGAATATATACCTGAAAGCAGGACTACACTAGAGTTTGCAGTGAGTACCTCCCTAACACTTCCTCTCCACTATTCCAAGCTTGGGATCCATGATTGCTCAACAAATTGTTTGGCTTCATATGTTAACTCTGTTTTCAATCACCAGGTTCCAGATGCCACCAGGATGCTGGCTAGGCTTCCCTGGATTGAAGACCCCACCAATGTGTCCTGGAACTCAGCTTCCCCAGAGTCACACCCTACTAGGGAAAGAGAGAGGCAGACTGGGGGTATGGACCGACCAGTCAACGCCCATGTTCAGCGGGGAAGCAATTACAGAAGCCAGACCTTCTACCTTCTGCATCCCTCAACGACCGTGGGTCCATGCTCCCAGAGGGATAGAGAATGGGAAAGCTATCAGGGGAGGGGGTGGGTTATGGGGATTGGGTGTTGGGAATTGTGTGGAGTTGTACCCCTCCTACCTTATGCTTTTGTTCACTAATCCTTTCTTAAATAAAAAGTTAAAAAAAAAAAATTAAAAGAAAGAAAGAAAGGCTTAAGTAGTGGGAGTGGTTTGTGAACACCTACCATGGGAGGCAAATGCCATACTTGTGCCCTGCAAAGCATGATTTCCCCCTTAAAATGATTTGGAATGTTTTATAAGCTTGCAAGGATAAATAATCGCTGTATTTGATAAGCACAGATTTAAATAGTAGACGCCATACTTGATTCACTTCTTTTACTTTTCTCTACTTGTCTGAGTATCTCTATGCCCTTTCTACAGAGCAGCTCTAACCAAGCACGAGGAAGTATTTATTGTACTACAAGAAAGGTTTCCTCTATTTAAAAGTTTATTGTCTTTGTCAAAGAACTTACAATGTATTTTTCTTTTTTCTTTTTTTGCCTCTGGGGTTATCACTGGGGCTCGGTGCCTGCACTAGGAATACACTGCTCCTGGATGCTGTTTTTCCCATTTTGTCCTTGTTGTTATAATAATTATTATTGTTATTATTGCTGTTGTTGGCCTTGGATAGGACAGAGAGAAAGAGGAGGGAGAAGGCAGAGAGAGGTGGGGAAGACAGAGAGGAAGAGAAAAAGACAGATACCTGCAGACCTGCTTCACGGGCTTGTGAAGCGACCTCCCTGCAGGTGGGGAGCCAGGGGCTCAAACCGGGATCCTTATGCGGGTCCTTGTGCTTCGCACCACGCGTGCTTAACCCGCTGCTACCGCCCCACGATGTATTTTCTAAAAAGAAGGAAGAAAGGAGGAAGCTCACTTTGTGGAGTATGCGCTTGACCACGTGCCTGGACATGGGGACCAGCTCCCAGACAGAAAAGCCATGCAAAGGGGAAGCTTCACAAGTGGGGAGCAAGCTGTAATGATTTTCCTCTTCTCTCTTTCTCCCCCTCTCTCTACCCCACAGTCACTCATTTTTTATCTAGAAAACAGGGGGGGGGAAAGCAGCCACTGGAAGCTATGGAATCACAAAGTAGCAAAATCCCATCAGCAAAAAGTAAAATAAAAAAACAAATATGGGGAGTCGGGCTGTAGCGCAGCGGGTTAAGCGCAGGTGGCGCAAAGCACAAGGACCGGCATAAGGATCCCGGTTCGAACCCCGGCTCCCCACCTGCAGGGGAGTCGCTTCACAGGCAGTGAAGCAGGTCTGCAGGTGTCTGTCTTTCTCTCCTCCTCTCTGTCTTCCCCTCCTCTCTCCATTTCTCTCTGTCCTATCCAACAACGACAACAACAACAATAATAACTACAACAATAAAACAACAAGGGCAACAAAAGGCAATAAATAAATATAATAAATATTTTTTTAAAAAGTTTAAAAACAAACAAACAAAAAAAAACAAATATGATGTTAACTTTATAACTTTAATAATAGCCTCTTGCATACAAGTCATTGGATGATGATTAATCTAATTTAAATTGATTCAGTACCGTAGATGATAGGATTTCTTTTTATTTCATTGTTTATTTATTATTGGATAGAGACAGAGAGAAATTGAGAGGGGAGAGGGAGGCAGAGAGTGAGAGAGACAGAGATACCTGCAGCCCAGCTTCATGATGCATGAAGCTTTTCCCCTGCAAGGAAGGACCAGGGCTTGAACCTGGGTCTTTACACACTGTGATGTGTGTGCTTAACCAGGTGTGTCACCGCCTGGCTGCTGGAATTTCAAATAATGTAGGGTGAAAAAGGGAAATGAATTCTGGAAGGGCAAAAGCAATTTGAGACTTCTATGTTTAAAAACCAGTTCTTTTCTGAGCCATTGCTCACTGATGCCACAGATTCTTTGAAAGAGGTAAGTTTATTTGAAAACCACACCAGGAAGTCCACTTGTCCAGGATACTCAGATCAGAGGTGTGCATTTGCAGTCCACACTGTGTGCTGTAGGAAAGAGTATCAGTGATTTATATATACACCGCTTAGCAGCTGTCTTCCCCTTTATCCTGCCACAGTTTGAGACATAATGAATTCTGAGTTCAAGTTGGCTTTTTTTTTTTAATATTTAGAGATATAATGATGCCCACCACCCTGTCTTTCTCAGAGTACCCGCGATATAATTTATTAAATTGCATCATCTCACTTGTGTGGACTATAAAGAAACAAAGCAAGGAAATATACAAAGTCAACAAGCAAAGTAATAAAAAAAAAAGTGATATTCTGAAGCAGAACTGAGACCAAGAAAGTGGAAGGCATAGAGCGGTTGAAGGGGCAGTGCTGGAAAGATATTGATACCTTGTTGTGGGTATGTGGTGTGGTAACATACAACATATGAGGGTTGAAATTGTACTGCCTAAAACCTGTACAGTATTGTAAAAAACAAAGAAACAAACAAAAAACCTTTACCTCAATCTAAAATGTGTATTCAAGTAATAAAAGCATGGAGAGGTTTCAGAGGTGTGTAAGAGGCAATACTGACCAGCAGTTTTTGATAAGGCTACTTTGGAAGCTGAGAAAGAAAGAAATGTTAGAATGACTTGATGGTTTCTGCTTGTGTCACAGATATATGTTAATTTGGCCTGTTCAGTGTATGCTTTGAAAGGTCATGAGTTTCACTTGGGATATATTGGGCTCCGAGTGTCAGGTCCAATTAGCAATGTCAAAAAGGCTGAAGGATAATATATATATATATATTTTTTTTTTCTAAGAGAGTTATTTGGTGATGACATGTATTTAAGGTTATTATTTCTAAGTAGACCTCGTGTCATACCTACTGCTAAGAAAGGTTTGGGTGATTATAAAATCACTGTCATTGCTACAAATGCTTTGATAATATTAAAGTAATCAAGTCAAATAAAGGTATGAAATTATGAACTTAAGGATATTGTAATGTGACCTTATATTTGTGATTGTTCACATTATAATCCCGGAAAGTGATAATGTGGCAGTTTTACCAATTATTCAGTTATATTAACTGACATAGTAGGTCGGTAAGGAGTTTCTCTAAATTCCCATCTCCTTTTTTTGAGACTATTTTACATAAAATTATAAGCAAATATAATTTTCTATGACTATAAAGAAACATATATACTGTGGATTTATTAAAATTGGCTGCCAATGTATTCTAATACATTATCTTAGTGCATTTTAATTTAATGGTACACTTAAATTATGCTTACTTGATTCTATATACATCTCCTAGGATTTTCAGTTAATTCTTTTTTCTAAAGATGGAGACAGAGAGGCAGAGAGGGAGACATAAAAAGAGACCAAAGCACCAAGGAGTCCTTCCACGTGCGTGGAGCGTGGGCCAGGCTCCAATGTGGGTCGCGTCGTACATGGCAAAGCTTTACACTATCCGGCTGAGCTATTTACCAGCCTTACCTCATCACTAACCCAGTACTTAATTCCTTTAAATATTAGTATCCAGATTATCGAACAAATTCTTTCCACATAACATTCGTAATAGATGAATTTTTCATTTCTCAAAAAATCTCTAGGCACGAAACTACTAATACTTAAGAAGCAAATGCTTCCATAAATGTAAGATGTGAAGAGACAACATAATGTTATTTAAGCAGTAACTATAAATTCTATGAGACATTGTCTAAAAACAAACAAACAAAGAAAAGAGTATTGGGAAACTGACATTACTAAGTCTTAATTCAAATATGTGATGTAGATTATAATTATATGACTAATGGAGGCGTGGTGTTCAGGGCTACATGATGTATAGAGACGGCTTATCCTAAATTGTTTTTTTTTAAGTACAGCATTCCAGAAAGATTGTTAGTTATCACTTCTTTATGATATCAGTGTATTCTCCCCATGTTTATATAGTAGGGCCATTCAGCTAGATCACTGACAGTGTTTGCAAAGGACACTGAGTTCCATCAGGAGAAATGGGAGGCTTTTCTCCTTTCAGTGATTTTTAAATTACATAATTGTAAATGAAGATCATTCTGAGGCCTGTCATTTAGTTCAAGAAGCTATATAGCAAGAGGAGCTTCACTTATTTCAATAATCACTGTTGCGATGATTCAAATGTTGTATGTTGACTAGTAAATACTCATCTTTCGACCTCAAATTTCCATTAAAAACATGAAAGACTTGGTACTGAGAATGAAGGACTTACCTGATTTGCAAGAAAAACCAAAGCACTTTCAATATTAGAATCTTGGTAAAATCACTTCTAGTTGAATATGCATATTTCCTTTCTGTAGTACCTCCCTAAGATATTCTAGACAGAAAAAAATGTAGATAAGGAAAATGCAATTATATAGATATATAGATATAGATATAGGTATAGGTATAGGTATAGATATAGATAGATATATGTAGATATCAGGAACATGGATTAATACACTTCTACCTGAACTTGTTTAATTCAAATTTCATTACAATGTTATAAATATAATAGTTTGTGTGACAACCCAGAAAACATTTCTACAAAGTAAATCAATGAAAATAAAACAAGCAAGCAAGCAAACAAACAAATAAGACGTTAGGTTAGTATAATCTCTAGTTACTAAACAGTAAATCAATAGATTTTTGAATTTCATATCATCTGTTGCTATTCATTAATTTTTTCATTAGACTAAAAATATTTTATGCATGTAGGTCTTTCTAGGCATTCATATATTTCCAGGGAGATTCCTATAATCTAGTCTGCATCCAGTAGCCAGCCGATTCTGAGAAACATACATGCCTATCATGTTTAGAAACTACATTTTAGGAAGTAAAATTATCTTTAAATGTTAGTTTGTTTTTGAGGCTCATTTATCTTTAATATTTAGTTGTGGAGGGTCACTGTTAACACTGAAAACACAGTGTCTTGTTCTGGAACCATTGTGTGTTGGCACTTTAATATGTTATCCACACTTTAGTGTGAATGTATCTTCTTCTTTTTAATTTCTTTATCGGGGAATTAATGTTTTACATTCGACAGTAAATACAATAGTTTGTACATGCATTAACATTTCCCAGTTTTCCATATAACAATCCAATCCCCACTAGGTCCTCTGTCATCCTTTTTGGACTTGTATTCTCCCCGCCACCAACCCCAGAGTCTTTTACTCTGGCGCAATCGCCAATTCCAGTTCCGGTTCTACCTGTGTTTTCTCTTCGTGAATGTGTCCTCTACCAACAGCTGATTTTCCAGTTGTGATTCAAGTAGATGCAAGGAGTGGCAATAAATTCTTAATTCAAGACAGCTTGGAGATAACGTGGGAAAGTTAAATTTAGGACTTTTCCCCAGGAAAAAAAATATATATATATATATCTTAATTTGAGTTGCCTACGAAGTTATCTGTGGCACACAGAGATCTTTACATTTTTACATGGCTAAACCGTCTCTAAGTGAGAAAAACTTTGATGTATGTGTGAGTTGTCACTTTGTTCCAACTCTTGCTCTTGTTAAAAATGAATATATAGATAGGGTCAGGGTAAAAAAATTGAATCTTTGTTTCTATCAGCTAGATTACATTTTCTGTTCTTGATTCCAGCTAAAATGTGCAAATCCATTGTCTTCTTCTTTTGTTGTATTTAGTTTGAAAGTTGATGGTTTCTATAAATGGTCACATTCTTTTGTGGAGGTTAACTTTACAAAATAGGCCTTGATCTCCAAGAGGATTTAATTCTTTTATTATCAAAATAATCAATACTTCCCTGAAACTCAGAAGACTTGATTGTATAAAAAAGAACTGCCTTTTTATATGTATAGACAAATTGGGGTAGTGTCATATAACTTGTTTTACATTGTTAAACATTGAAATTGGGAAGAATTTGATTTATCAGTGAAATTTAGAGTAATTGACTGTTGAATTAATTCGTGTCATTCTAGTAATAAATATGAATCAACTTAGAGTAATTGCTGTTTTAATAGAGCATCAGAGATAGAAATAGGAAAAGGGGCACGTGGTGGCACACAGGTCCCCAACTGCCGGAGGAAAGCTTCATGAGTCGTAAAAGGTAACGTAAGTGTCATTCTGTCTCCACCTCTTTTTCCTCCTTCCCTCTCAATTGTTCTATCTCTTTTCGTGATAAAAAAGGGAGGAAAAGAAAAAGTAAAATGTTCACGGTGGATTCCTTATGCACTTCAGCACACAGTATGCACTGAGCCCCAGTCATAACAATGATGGCAAAAAACAATAGATGAATTAATTTTTAAAAATAGATATGGATGAATAAGGGAGGCATATGTGCATTTTTACTGTCCAACTCATGAATCTTGTCTGCTGCAGTGTGTGGAGGGGAAGTAAGGGATTTAAACCCTGATCATCACACATAGTAGCCTGTGTTCTCTACCAGCTCACCCACTGCCTGGTTCCCTTTATAGAAACACTTTGGCTTCCTATGTTAACTCTCTTTTCAGTCACCAGGTTCCAGATGTCATCAGGATGCTGGCCAGGCTTCCCTAGACTGAAGACCCCACCAATGTGTCCTGGAGCTCCGCTTCCCCAGAGACCCACCCTACTAGGGAAAAAGAGAGGCAAACTGGGAGTATGGACCGACCAGTCAACGCCCATGTTCAGCGGGGAAGCAATTACAGAAACCAGACCTTCAACCTTCTGCAACCCACAATGACCCTGGGTCCATGCTCCCAGAGGGATAGAGAATGGGAAAGCTATCAGGGGAGGGGGTGGGATATGGAGATTGGGTGGTGGGAATTGTGTGGAATTGTACCCTTCCTACCCTATGGTTTTGTTAATTAATCCTTTCTTAAAAAAGAAAAAAAAAAGAAACTTTTTTAATAATAATTTTATTACTGATTTCATAATGTACTGTGAGCATTTAACCCGGTGTGCTACTGCCCAGCTGCCTTAACTGATTTAATAGTGATTGACAAGATAGTGGTAGAAGTGGAGTCAGGCGGTAGCGCAGCGGGTTAAGCGCACATGGTGCAAAGCGCAAGGACTGGTGTAATAATCCCGGTTCGAGTCCCTGGCTCCCCATCTGCAGGGGAGTCCCTTCACAGGCAAGAGAAGCAGGTCTGCAGGTGTCTATCTTTCCCTCCCTCTCTCTGTCTTCCCCTTCTCTCTCCATTTCTCTCTGTCCTAACCAACAATGATGACAACAATAATAACTACAACAATAAAACAACAAGGGCAACAAAAGGAAATAAATAAATAATAAATAAATAAATAAATAAATAAAATATTTTAAAAAACGATAGTGGTATAAGAGGGGTACAGAGGTCTGTCTGGTGGTGGCACCACGGGTTAAGCACACATGGCACAAAGCGCAAGGACCGTCCTAAGGATCCCGGTTCGAGCCCCTGGCTCCCTACCTCCACAGGGGCTCGCTTCACGGGCGGTGAAGCAGGTCTGCAGGTGTCTGTCTTTCTCTCCCCCTCTCTGTCTTCCCTTTCTCTCTCCATTTCTCTCTGTCCTATCTAACAACAACAGCAATGACAATAACAATAACGAAAACAACAAGGGTAGCAACAAAATGGGAAAAAATGGCCTGCAGGAGCAGTGGATTCCTAGTGCAGGCACCGAACCCCAGCAATAACCCTGGAGGTAAAAAAGGAAAAAAAAAGAAAAAGAAAAAAGAGGGGTACAATTCCATACATAGTCCCACCATCAGAATTCAGTATCCCCTCACCTCCATTGGAAGCTTCCCTATTCTTTATCCCCGTGGGAGTATGGACCAAAGATCTTTATGGGGTGTGGAAGGTGGAAGGTCTGGTTTCTGTAACTGCTTCTCCACTGGACCTGGGCATTGTTGACAGGTTGATCCATACTCCCAGCCTGTCTCTCTCTTTCCCTAGTGGGGCAAGGGCTCTGGAGAGGTGGGGGTTCCAGGACACATTGCTGAGGTTATCTGTCCAGAGAAGTCAGGTTGGCATCATGGTAGCATCTGCAACTTGGTGGTTTAAAATCATTGATATAAAGCAGGGCAAAATGTTTAATAATCAGGAACCTAAAGGTAAAAGTTAGCAGATGAAATTTGGGGTCTTCATGTTGGAAGGAGCTAGGAAATCTATTTTAGGTATTTTCCAAGGGGCCTAACCTTTTATAGTATTTTAAATAAAATTGCCTTTTCAATTATTGTTATAGACCTTCCAAAAACTACTGAAAGTCAACTGCATACTAAATTAAAGCAAATGATTGGAATGAGCATCAAACTCTAGACCTCACTTTATCTCTGTTGGAAAAAACAAAAAAAAAAAAAAGTCCTTCTTGTTGAATGGATTAATCTTAGCAAATTAAATAATGCAATATCTATTCAAATTGCTTTTGGAATGTATTCCCAGGCAACTGAATAACTGATTTCTTGAAATAATTACCACAAGTTTCATTTAAGTTATGCATACAAACCTCCTGTGGATTCAGGGGAAAATTGATTTCACTGTGTGGAAACAGTGATAACCTCCAACTCAGGTTACAGGAGGACGGGCAACATCTCTGCCACCACAGAGACACTTATTTGAATGCAAAGTATGTTGCTTCATACATGTTTAATAACTGAATTTGTTTCACCTTCCAAATTTACCTCAGTTGTTTAAAACTATAGCCACAGACTTTATTCAATTGAATCTCCTTAATTTAAAATTAAAATGTTTTAAAAGTTGTAGCAGAATTAATTAGTGAATTGGGATTGAATTGCTCAGTCCCTGGGTCTAAAATGTTTGCATCTGTTATTAGACATAAGTCATTCTCCCTGAACTTTCATTTCTTGATAAACTTGCTGTTGAAATCAAATGCTATATATTTGGGTAATAATAAATCCTATGAATTGCCATTAAAAAATACTTACTGTTTGGTAATTGCTGTGCTATTAACTTTTAATTTTTTTTAAGTAGAAATACACAAAGCATAAAGGCAAAGAGAGCATGTGAAAAAGACCACAGTGCATAGGGGGTCGGGCTGTAGGGCAGCGGGTTAAGCGCACGTGGTGCAAAGCGCAAGGACCGGCATAAGGGTCCCGGTTAGAACCCCCAGCTCCCCACCTGCAAGGGAGTCACTTCACAGGAGGTAAAGCAGGTCTGCAGGTGTCTATCTTTCTCTCCCCCCTCTCTGTCTTCCCCTCCTCTCTCCATTTCTCTCTGTCTTATCCAACAACGAATGACATCAACAATAACAATAATAACTACAACAAGGGCAACAAAAGGGGGAAAATGGTCTCCAGGAGCGGTGGATTTGTGGTGCAGGCACCTAGAGCCCCAGCAGTAACCCTGGAGGAAAACAAACAAACAAACAAAAAACACCACAGCGCCAAAGCTTGCTTCAATGCAAGACTGGGCTTGAACACATGACAAACCCGCGTGGTATCCATGTGATCTATTTTGAGAGCCCTACTTTTTATATTTTTTCTGAGCCTAACTGTCCTACAAGGCAACTATAACTGCACCCAGTTATGACATAAGTTACCCTCAAGGACCACATATAATAAGCATTTGCCATGTGCTCACAAAGCCAGTAATAAAACTCATCTTTGAAACCATGAATATTTTTTTTCTGTGCCTAGTTGTCCAATAGCATAGGAACTACTAAAGAGTTCTGAAGTACTCTTGAATGCTTTTTTTTTTATTTTTAAAAATATTTGTTTTCCCTTTTGTTGCCGTTAGTTAGTTTTATTATTATTATTGTTATTTCTGTCATCGCTGTTAGATAGGATAGAGAGAAATGGAGAGAGGAGAGGAAGAAAGAAAGACAGACACCTGCAGACCTGCTTTACCTCCTGTGAGGCGACTCTTCTGCAGGTAGGAAGCTGGGGGCTCGAACCCGGATCCTTACATGGGTCCTGGAGCTTCACGTCATGTGCACTTAACCCGTTGCGCTATGGCCCAACCAACTCTCTTGAACGCTTTTCTCTTTATATACAGTCAGGTTTTTTGTTTGTTTTCAGTAGTTCAATTCTCACGGACTCATTTTGCATGGAAAAAACAAGGCCGGTATTGTCGTTTATTGAGATAAAAGATGCTGAGGGCCAGGTGATGACCCACCCGGTAAAGTACATGTGTTACCACGAGCAAGGACCATGGGTTCAAGCACCTGGTCTCCATCTGCAGGGGAAAGGTTAACAAGCAGTGAAGCAGTACTGAGGTGAATTTCTGTCTAGCCCTGTTCATCCTCCTTTCCTCTCAGTTTCTCTCTATCCTGTCCAATAAAATTTAAAAAAATAAATAATAATAATATGTTTTAAAAAGAACAAAATACTTGTGACTTTTTCAAACTAAACAGATGGCTAATTTTATTAATGTGTAATAAAAGCCATAATAAATATTTTCTCAAGGGAAGTAGTTTAATATAGAGAAATATAATTTAGATAAATATAGTGACTATGGAAAAAAACGATAACAAAGTGCTTTGAACTTCATTCTGGGAATTATTTTTTATTCTCGTCTAGTGAACAATTACCAGAAAGTTAATAAAATACAAATATCGCATTTATTGTAACAGAATCATGATTATTATTTCTTCTGATATTATTGCTTTCAGTGAACTGAATTATATTGATAGTAGATAACATCTTAAGTCACTTTTGTTATTAAATTCATATATTTGACCATATTGGAGATTATGATCAATGATAGTTTTTATTATTGTGTCTAATTCCATTGATACTTACTTTCAGTTTCTTCCCAAATGTAAGTCATGTTTTATACTTCCTAAAAAAGATAATAATGAATAGAATCAGGAAGGGACACAATTGCCTGTCTCTCCTGGTGTCCTCTGTGTATGTGCATATGCGTTTCAAGGTTATATATGTAGAGCCTTTTCCCCCATGAATCTTCTATACATTTCCAGCAACAGAAGAGAAAGAAGAAGCCTTTCACTTTACAATTCAGGTTCATATATGCTCACAGGGTTAAAATGTCTACAAAGCAAAATTGCTCGAAGCTAAATCAAATATTTTCGTAGCTATCAATTTAAGAACATTTTGGCCAACAAAAAAGCTCACTTCGGCAGTGTGCTGTCTTGTCAAGGGAGCAACCTATGTTTGTGCCCAGACCCCACTACAGTGAAGCAATGAAGGAAGCTTTGGTTCTGTGGTCTACTTGTATTCTCTCTGTATCTACCTCTCTGTCTTTATCTGGAGGGGGAAAAAAAAAGGTCCTGTGGTTACAAAGGAGTATTCTAGCACTCTAATGTATTCACAATATGTTGCCTAAATAGTCACTATTGGTGAACATGCATATAGGTGAACAAAAGCATACTGTGCTTTTAGTCCAACATTTCTTATCAGAATTTGATTAAAAGCTAGAAAGCTGAAGTAGATTTAGTAATTCAGAAAGGTGCACCGAGCTCTTATCTTATTCTGCCACCTTGTGGCTATACCAAGTTTTCCTTGTACCACAATTGAGCAAATAACTTTGAACCTCCAGGAAATGATTTCCAATATTTCATAAAAAAAAAAAAAAAAAAATCCCAAGGGAGTCGGGCTGTAGCGCAGCAGGTTAAGCGCAGGTGGCACAAAGCACAAGGACCGGCATAAGGATCCCGGTTCGAACCCCGGCTCCCCATCTGCAGGGGAGTCGCTTCACAGGCGGTGAAGCAGGTCTGCAGGTGTCTAACTTTCTCTCCTCCTCTCTGTCTTCCCCTCCTCTCTCCATTTCTCTCTGTCCTATCCAACAACGATGACAACAACAATAATAACTACAACAATAAAACAACAAGGGCAACAAAAGGGAATAAATAAGTAAAATAAAAATTTTTTAAAAATCCTCAAGAGAACTTTTTTAAAATATTTCTTAATACAGGTGACATTATAAAGAAAAACATAAATATTCAGTTATAGAAAGCGGTTGGATTTGAATTACTTAAACTTTGAGGAAAGCAAGTGAAAGAAAACATTAAATTTTTACTCCTGGAGTAGATGAAGGGATCAGAAACTCATTAGCAGCTGCAATTCGTAACTGGTATATCGAGGAGTTAGAGAGGGGTGTCTTCCCCAGGCATCACTGAGTTTCCTCTTTAAATGGGGCCAACAGCAGTGTTGTGGTGACATGACAAACTATGAACTTCATTCCTATGAACTTCATTCGATAGTAGCTAACATCCGGAGAATACTGGGAATGCCTGTTGGCTCGTTCATTGTATAGGTGCTTTTACTTAATAATGGACTGTTCCTTCTTTAAGCCAAATGCATTTTTTCTGCATTTTAAATAGGAAAAAATCATATTTTAATCTTTTGACTTAAAAATATTTTTTCAGGAGTTGGACAGTAGTGCAGGGGGTTAAGCGCAGGTGGCGCAAAGTTCAAGGACTGACATAAGGATCCTGGTTTGAGCCCTCGGCTCCCCACCTGCAGAGGAGTAGTTTCACAAGTGGTGAGGCAGGTCTGCAGGTGTGTGTCTTTCTCGCCCCCTCTCTGTCTTCCCTTCCTCTCTCTATTTCTCTCTGTCCTATCCAGCAATGAGGACACCAGTAACAACAACAATAATAACTACAACAATAAAAGGGAATAAATGAATATTTAAAAATATTTGTTTTCTCCAACTGACAAAATACTTCACTTAGCTCACTGTTTTGTCTTGTGGGGGATCTATGTTCAAGCTTGGATCTTACCATATTGATGTGAGCGGTTTCTTTTCTTTTCTTTCTTTTTTAAAAATATTTTTGATGAGAAAGATAGGAGAGAGGAAGAACCAGACATCTCTCTGGTACATATGCTGCTGGGGATTGAACTCAAGACCTCATGCCTGAGAGTCTAATGCCTTATGCACTGTACCACCTCCCCGGCCACAGAGTGGTTTCTTTTCCATGCCTACGCCTCTATCTATATATCTATCTATCATCTATCTATCTGTCTCTGTAATATGCAACCCAAAGAAGTTCCACATGGGACAAAAAATAAGAAGGAGAAAAAGGAGGAAAGAAAGTCTTCCCAGAAATTTTATTTTATTTTATTTTTGTCTTTGTGGAACTTCAATGGTCCAGGCTGAGTTTTCATATAAAAATGGGGAGCCAGAGAAACAGAGGAAGAAAAGACACCACAGAGCTGTGGTGCAGCTGGTTAAGCATTCACATTACAATGTGCAGGGACCCAGGTTCAAGTCCATGGTTCCCATCTGCAGGGAGGAGGCTTCACAAGTGGTGAAACAGGACTTCAGGTCTCTCTCTGTCTCTCTCCCCTTCTCCTCTCAGCTTCTTTCTGTCTCTATCCAGTGATACATTAATTTTTAAAAAGTTCAAGTATATATTTTGAAAAAAAGAAAAGACACCACAGCACTAAGTCTTCCATTAGTGTGGTGAAAGTCAATTAAATAAATAAGGTAAATATTTTTAAAGTGTCTTAAGAATAAGAGACCAGAGAGCTAGCTCATGAGGTAGGACAGGTGCCCTTTCATGTACATGCCCTGGCTTAAGGTCAGCACCACTTGAAGTCCCATGGCAGGGATATCTCTTACCATATCTATCTATCTGTCTATCTATCTATCTATCTATCTGTCTATCTATCTATCTATCTGTCTATCCATCCATCCATCCTTCTATCTATGTATGTATCTATGATGTATATCTCTTTCTCTCCTGATCTGTATCTGTTCCTCTAATGAAAACAAGTAACTCTGGAACAGTACAACTGTCCATATGTGAACTGTTAAAAAAAAAAAAAAAGTCAGGAGTCAGGTGGTAGCACAGCGGATTAAGCACAAGTGGCACAAAGCGCAAGGACCACCATAAGGATCCTGGTTCAAGCCCCCGGCTCCCCACCGGCAGGGGAGTCGCTTCACACATGGTGAAGCAGGTCTGCAGGTGTCTGTCTTTCTCTCCCCCTCTCTGTCTTCCCCTCCTCTCTCCATTTCTCTCTGTCCTAACAACAACATCAATAATAACTACAACAATAAAAAACAAGGGCAACAAAAGGGAAAATAAATAAATATTTTAAAAGAAAACTATTAAAAAAATATTAAAGTCTTAGTATTGCTCTCAAATTATTGTTTTTATTATTACTGTTGTTTTTACCAGAGTTTTGCTCATTTTTGCTATGATATGGAACCTTAAGCATGAAAGTCTTTTTTTTACATAAATGTTATCCTATCTCCACTCACACCCACTCAGGCTAGTGTTTTAAAACTCTTTCAGCTAACAAATTTTACTTTAGTGATCCAGGGTGTGGCTCAGTGGATAAAGCATTAGACTCTCAAGCATGAGGTCCCAAGTCCAGTCCTCCGCAGCACATGTACCAGAATGATGTCTGTGGTTCTTTCTATCTCTCTGCCTATCTTCTAAGTGAAGGAAGGAAGGAAGGAAGGAAGGAAGGAAGGAAGGAAGGAAGGAAGGAAGGGAGGGAGGAAGGAAGGAATAGAAAACTTAGAAAATTTAAATGGAAGCAAAAGTTTATATTAGAAATAGGAGTTGACATCAAACTTATTGGTTTGCTAATTGTTAGTAGTCGCTCCCTCACATGACTCCTGAGTTTCCCACTCTGTCAGTCTCCATACCACTCATGTGATCTCTGTTAGATTTTGAATTCTTAATTTTAAAAATGCCTGGGCCTGTAGTATTTGTTTTTACTCTATTTATATTAGCTAGTCAATCTTTTTAGCCACAAAGGGTTCCAACTCCTCCCATATGGTGAAAGCAATTGAATAAATGTTTATTTATGTATGAAAGCTTGCTGAGCTAGTGAAAATGGATCCTACACTTCCTTTGTTCTCTCTACTTCTGTTGTATGTGACTTATCCCTGAAACTAGAAAGTTACACCCCCAGAAACCCATTTTTCTTCCCACTACCTACTTTTTTGTAGGTACCCTTTTGTAGGTATTGTTTAAAACACATTTAGTCTTAAGTCATCATTTATGGACTTGACCTGTCTTTTAGAAGAGTTCTTATGAGGCTGGGTGGTGGCACACCTGGTTAAGTGCACATAGTAAAAAGCACAGGGACCCTTGCAAGGATCTGGGTTCAAGCCCCTGGCTCCCCACCTGCAGGGGGATGCTTCACAAGCTGCAAAGCAGGTCTGCTGTGTCTATCTTAATCTTTCCCTCCCCATCTTCCTCTCCCCTCTCAGTTTCTCTCTGTCCCATAGCAGGTCTGCTGTGTCTATCTTAATCTTTCCCTCCCCATCTTCCTCTCCCCTCTCAGTTTCTCTCTGTCCCATCCAAAAAAATGGAAAAAAAAATGGCCGCCAGGAGCAGTAGATTCATAGTGCTGGCACTGAGCTCCAGCAGTAACCCTGCAGTAGCCCTGGAGCAAAAAGAAGGAGGAGGAGTGTTGTTGTTGAGGTGGTCTGGTGTCGGGCTGCACCACGGAGAAGAGAGCGGACGTCCAGAGTAAAGGGGTACACAAACCTTTATTATAGGATGGGGGGGGGAGGTTTGCTTCAGACCACGTGGAGCCAGCCAGCCATGGCTGACCACGGGGGGGAGAGCAGGGAGCGAGACCTCAGAGAGGGAGAGCCGAGAGCCCAGAGAGAGAGAGGGGAGGGGTGAGGGGGCTTTTTATTGGGCGACAACCAGGGGTGACGTGTAGGGCCAGGATTGGTTGAAAGGGGGCACTCTAGGATTTAGTGGGGCATAGAAAAACCTGGGGGCGGAGACTGCATCAGAATAACTCTTCAGCAACATCTCCTCCTATCCCTTTATATCTAAATGGACACAGTAAAGAAAAATGGAATGGAGCAGGCTTAAATGTTTTAGAGGTGGGAAGATGTAGGACTTTCTGTGGAGGAGGGAAGGCTTAAATGGCTGCCAACCTTGTGAGATTTATGCGTCCTCCTGTGCTCAACCCCTCTTTAGAGAGAGAGACCTACCTGGAGAGACTCATCTCATAGGTTTAAGCGCAGCCTGCTCAACCATCTCTTCACAATATCTCTACATCTTTTCTATCTTTCTATCTAGTAATTGCATAAGATGTACAAAGTCTATAAAAGACTATCATGGGGCAGAAACCTTTTGGGCATAAGCCTAAATGATATAACAAAATAGGAAGGGACAGAAGGTTCTACCGGACACTTCCGCCCTTTGGTAGCTAATATTAGCACCAACTTACTGGGCAGGGATCTTCTGGAATGTCTTAATGTTAGGATATCCACAGACGCCTCTGCAGAGCGTAAAACTCATTCCCGTGATACCAGGTCTATTCAGCACCCCCAATACTAAATGCCACTGTTCGTAGTCAAACACCCCGCTTAAGCTGGCTTTCTAATGAGCCTGTCTGGGTGGAACAGTGGCCTTTACCTACGGATAAGCTAGAAATTTTAAAAGAGCTCGTCCGAGAGCAGTTGTCCTTGGGACACATTCATCATTCTCGAAGCCCATGGAATACTCCTGTCTTTGTGATTAAAAAGCGCTCAGGAAAATGGCGCCTCCTTCAAGATCTCCGTGTAGTAAATAAAACCATGCAGGTCTGGGGCTCCCAGGACTTTATGTTTCCAATTCTGTTTGCTGTTATCTGTTATTTAAAATTGGTGATCGTGGTCTGGAAGGTGGCTCAGTGATAAAGCTTTGGACTCTCAAGCATGAGGTCCTGAGTTCCATCCCCAGCAGCACATGTGCCAGAGTGATGTCTGGTTCTTTCTCTCTCCTCCTATCTTTCTCATTAATAAATAAATTAAAAAAATATTTAAAATTGGTGATAAATTCAACTATTCTCAAATACTTTCTCTTTTTTTTTTCCCTATAAGAGGATTATGAGAAGGTGGCACTACATCCAATTTTGCCAAGGAGATTATATACTATATATAATCTCCAACAATATCCTGCTTTGGACAGTAAATTATGTATCCATATGTATCTAAGTAACTTCTGAGATTATATTTCCATTTCCCTCAGTATCAACTTTGACCATGTCACACACATTTATCAAGTAAAATATGTGATGAAGAGATCAATACAGCTTTAAGCAGAACCTCTAAGTGCCTTTGTTAGTTTGTTCATCATCTTTTGATCTTTTTTCTTCTTTCGCAAGAACAGTGTGATTCACAGGGAGATTTTTCACTTCAGTCCAAAATTGGGTTTGAGAAGCAGTTCTTTCTGGAGTAGAGCAGTAAATGCCATACCTCGCCATCAACATGTGGCATGAATGAGAAATGTATATTATTGAAAAGCACTGAGATTTCAGGATGCTTTAAAAAAAAAAACTCAGCATTATTTAACCAAACTGTGATTTCATTTGTTTTGGCTATTACCCTTCCCATAAAACCTTACAGAATAAAATATCATCTTAGGTCTTATGACACCATTTTTTAACAGAAAATTTTAGATCTATTTATGAGGTATATGAGAAACTACATGTTTTAGATACTAGCGACTGAGAGACCATGTTGGAGAGTAGAAAGAAGGAAGTAAGGTTGGCACCAGTGGTGTCTGCCATGCCTACCTTCTTCTCTAGCATTCTGATTGTAACGGCTCAAGCACTGTTGTTGTTTAGTTTTTTTTCTGTCTTTACATGCCTCATTTCTATGAATTTTTTTCTTCCAAAATACAGCACAACTGCTTCCAGTGGTTAGTTACTTTATGTAATAGCCTCAGAGTGAAAGGAAATGATAATGTGATATATTATTAAGCACTAATATTAACTTGTAAGAATGTTCAAGTATATTAAGGAAAAAACACTGGGAAAATGAAATGGGAAGATGGTAAGAGTGGAATTCTGTATAAAACTCAATCAAATCGTAGCAATTCTGTCCTTCACCTGTGCAGGTAAAGTAGAATCAGATCGTAGCAATTCTGTCCTTCACCTGTGCAGGTAAAATAGAATCAGATCGTAGCAATTCTGTCCTTCACCTGTGCAGGTAAAATAGAATGCCCCTCAGGTTTCTTCTTCTTCTAGCGTTTGCCCTTCTTCCGTAGCCAGTCAACAGCATCAGGTTGAGCCTGATGTAAAGTTTCGAGACCTCCTTTGAATCTGGAGAGGTGGCAGTCGTTGACTCTGTGGGTCATAGTCTGTCTGGAACCGCAGGGGCAGTTCGGGTTGTCTCTGGCTCCCCAGCGATGGCTCCCCCTCAGGTAATGATTTCAGACTCAGTGTAAACCACACTTTTCCTCCCATTTTCTCTTACCACCAGGTGGCTCTCCAAGCCAACCTGTTCAAAAACTATTTCATGGATTTCTTTTCTAACTTATTTCCAGATTATTATTTTTTTCTGGAAAAAAATTAGATTGTTATTTCCTAGAATGAAAATTATTTATATAGTCATTGCTTCCTAATTAAGTTCCAAACAACTCAATGTGTGAAAAGTGTTCTACTATAAAACTTAATTTCATTATTGTGGTAGCAAAAATCTACAACTTATATTTCAGTCTTTGACACACAGTAAGAACTCAAGGAGTGCTGTCTATTAATAATTTACATACGGGCTATAAATCATGAATTCATGATTTTCAGCATCATAGTTTTCTCTCCTTGTCCATCTTCACTATACACATATCCATAGTATAGTGTAAACAAAAGGAGAGATGGAGTAAAGTTAAAGACTTGATGGCAGACATTCTACCTCACTGTTGCATTAGACGTCAAAATCCTGCCTATGAAGGAAATCAATCAGGAGGGATTTTCAAGTAAATATAACTAATGTAACTTGGAGCCATTTAATATCTAATGTTGATGGGATATTATTTTTAAAAAAGTTTATCTGAGGAATGGATATAGAACAACTATAGTAAAAGAAAGAAAGAAAGAAAGAAAGTTTTATTTCACCAAAAGCTGAATGGCCAGAAGTTTTTTTAAGGAAAGAAGACATGATGATTAGTGTAAAATAGTTCATAAAGGTAAAGAGAATAAGTATATTTTAGACTTGTAAATTAGAAATATATGAGTAGTAGTGTTTATAAAAGCATTGGCAGTAAATTGATATGGTATTAGGGAGATTGAACTCAGCCCAAGAATGGCTGCTTATGAATAAGTGAGCAAATGAATAAATGACAGAGGAAGAAACAAATTTAATAAAAATGTCTTTTGTTTAAAGTAATAGAAAATCGACCATGTTTTCAGACCAATTCCAAAGATTCAAAAGAGTTAGAGAGATGCTTGAAAGAATAAATATTGAGCTGAAACTTTCACTCACTTTACAGAAAAACTGATCAAATTTTGGGGAAACAGTCTCATAATTCTAATCATGAAAAGATGATTTTATCTCTTCTGTAAGAGGCAATAGTTTAAGATTTAGCTCATTAACAATATATACAGTCTTTTTTGTTGTGGTGATGGTGATCAGGTGCCAGGCTGCACCATGGAGAAGAGAGAGGAAGTCCGGAGCAAGTGGGTACACAAATCTTTATTATAGGATGGGGGGGGGTGGTTCAGACCACGTGGAGTCAGCTGACAATGGCCGTCCCCACTACCTGACCACGGGGTGAGAGAGGCGAGAGAGATCTGAGAGAGAGCCGAAGGAGCCGAGGGGGGGGGAGCCGAGAGCCCAGAGAGAGCGAGGGGGGGGGGTGAGGGGACTTTTATTGGGCGACAACCAGGGGTGACATGTGGGGCCAGGATTGGTTGAAGGGGGCACTGCTAGGATTTCACGGGGTGTAGTAAAACCTGGGGGCAGAGACTGCATCAGAATAATTCCTCAGCGTCATCTCCTCCTTTCTCTTTATATCTAAATGGACACAGTAAAGAAAAATGGAATGGAGCAGGCTTAAATGTTATTAAAGAGTGCCATGCTCAGGTGGGAAGATGTAGGACTTTCTGTGGAGGAGGGAAGGCTTGAATGGCTGCCAACCTTGTGAGATTTATGCGTCCTCCTGTGCGCAACCCCTCTTTAGAGAGACTTACCTGGAGGGACTCATCTCATAGGTTTAAGTGCAGCCTGCTCAACCATCTCTTCACAGTATCTCTACATCTTTTCTGTCTATCTAGTAATAGCATAAGATGGTTCAAAGTCTGTAAAAGACTATCATGGAGCAGAAACCTTTTGGGCATAAACCTAAATGACATAACAAAACAGGAAGGGACAAGTAGGGGAGTAGTAAAAGCCAGTGTGAAGTGAAGGGAAGGATTGGTGTGTAAAGGAACGCTCCCTGCTGGGGGGGGGGGGGCAAGGGTACATAATGAGGGGGAGGCGGGAGGGCATGACCCACCAAACAGAGGGGCTGTTTGGCATTGTATAGTCCTCAAGGCAACAGTCTGTAAAGTCTATGAACTACTCAGGATCAGTCTATGAAAAACCAGCAGCGTGAAAGGAAATAAGCTGCTTTAAAATTATGTAAAATGTCTATAGGGTATGCCAGAAAGTCCGATACAAGTCTCAGTCCAAATTAGATGGCTAGGGGAAGAATTGGCAGGGGATGAGATGCTGCATGAGGGAGGTCAGCTGCTGGAATTCTGCTTTTCTGTAGATAGCCAGCTGGAACCGCCAGCACGTGACAGGCAAATCAGAAGCAGGAACGGCAAGCAGGCATTAAGAAAGTTCTGTCCTTGGAGTCTGTGTAGCTGGTTCTTCAGATCGCGTTAAGTGACATCTAGGGTTTCGGGAGGTGTGCCACTGTAGTTGTGCCATCTAGTGGGTGACGTCTGGGTGTGCAGGGGTTCAGATGGTTTTTCCGGGATTCCTGTGAAAGAAACACAAACAATCTGCTTCTCGTGGTTAATTTGAACTTGTAACAAGTTATAGGTTTGTTATAGTTGATGCCTCGATGATTATAATTGGTTTAAATCTCTTTATGATTTTATTTAAAGGTCTTCTAATGTGACCTCCTGTAGCAGTCTCTACCACAGGATCTCGAGACCAATTTTAGCTAAAATATGTATTATAAACAGACTCAAATTGCTTAGAGAGTTAACACATTTTCGTGACAATGATTTTAACATTTACAGTCCCAGATTGATGCCAGATCTGTTGTGGATTAATTTCCACAAGATAGTTTACAGGGCACCTTTGGGGGCCCTCCAAGGCTGTCCTGTATATAAAATTTATATCTTTTAGTTTTGGGAATGTATAGTCACGTTAAACATTTAGACTTTTACCTTAAATAGTTAGTTACCTTAGTAAATTAATTTTTACCTTGTCTGGTAATAATGTAGCTGTAGGGTTACACTTTTGAGTATTACCAAACTTGAGACATACCCATAAACATTTAGTTATAACACACTGGAGGAAAAAGAACTTTTGTTATAAAAACATATCATTTTAAAAACAAATTTATATCTGTCATTAGTCACACAGTTTAAGACTAAACACGTACATATATAGCAAAAACTATATATAAAAATAAAAAGAGGGAGAAAAACAAAAATTTTGGAATGTTTCTGGATGTCTCCAGAAACTTTGGCTGCGTCCAGCATTTTTATATAAAGCCAATTACCTTTTAGAGTACTCCGAGCAGATGGGTCAAGCAAAAAAAAAAAAAAAAATTGTCATTCAACACACTCACTCACAAAACACAACTGGCCAGTTATAACATAAGACATTCAGGGAAAGGGTAGGAGAGAGGTCTCTGTGAGCCAGATTTTGTAGGTACTGCCATGTCATATTACGGGTCCTGGGATGTATCCTGCATCTGGTTCTCTTATAGTATTTCTTGTTCTTCAGGAATAACAGCACCATCCTGTGGGTATTGTCAGACATGGCAGGCAGGAACCCAGACAGGTTTAGAGAAATTTTGAGGGAAAATGCATGCGAAGCCCCTTCCCATGGTCAATAGTGGGTCAGGCCCTTTCCAATTTTTATCGAGTGGGTCTCTCCATTTGACCTTAATGGATGGGAGGGTAGATGGTGTTTGCCAGTGAAGAATGATAGGAGGTAGGTACGAGTTATTGTAAATATTAAAGAGATTTAACATAGTTAAGGCTTTTGCTAGCTGGATATTCGGGGGGTACATTCCTCCTTTAATTTTATTTAATTGAGTCTTAAGGGTTTGATGGGCCCTCTCGACAATGCCTTGTCCCTGTGGATTATAGGGAATGCCTGTGGTATGAGTAATGTTCCAGAGGGAACAAAAATCTTTAAATTGTTTGCTGGTAAACGCCGGTCCATGGTCAGTTTTCAGTTGAAGAGATAAGCCCATCACAGCAAAACAGGAGAGCATATGGCTTTTAAGCTTTTTATAGCTTTCTCCTGTCTGAGCTGTAGCCCACATAAATTTAGAAAAGGTATCAATTGAGACAAACACATATTTTTGTTTGCCAAAGTTTGGTATGTGGGTGACATCAATTTGCCAAATAGCATTAGCTTTTAAACCTCGGGGGTTAACCCCAAGGGTCTGGATAGCAGGTGTCTTTATGAGACTTGCACAGGAAGAGCATGTAGCGAGGATATGTTTTGACTGTGGTACAGGAACATCAGGAAATCGAGCTCAAAGGCCTTTAAGATTAACATGGGTTAGAGAATGAAAATTAGCAGGATCAGAGACAGAGACTGGGAAAGTTCCTGTGGAGGCAAGGCGGTCAGCTGCGGCATTCCCTTTGGACAGGGAACCAGGAAGAGGGCTGTGGGAATGAGGGTGTTGAATATACAGTGGTTGGGTTCAAGAACAGAGCATAGAGGCGATTTGAATCGAGAGGGGAAAGTGGGTTGTCATCAATTTTCACATAAGAACGAGCAAGCCATGGGAGTAAGTTAACAGTATACACGCTGTCAGAAAAAAGGTTGAAGGATTCTGGTGCAGCTTTTAATGCAAGGAAAACAGCATAAAGTTCTTTGTACTGAGGGGAATTCTCAGGAAGCTCAGTAAAGAGAGGTTTAGGAGATTGTTTGTCTGGGTAATATATAAGGGCAGCAGCTCCCCTTTTTCTGCCATCAGTAAAGATAGTAGGAGCAGAGGGGATGGGATCCCAAGAGAAAAGTTTAGGTGCTAGTAGAGGCAGAAGAGGTAAAGAAGCTATCAATTTATTAGAAGGAAAATGGTTATCTATTTGTCCTGGAAACCCCAGGAAGCTTATGGCAAAGCGGGAATGATGGCGTAAAAGCTACTCTGTATCTGTGAGAGAAAAGGGCAGAATAATTAAATCCAGTTCTTTCCCTAAGACCTGCACAGACCTATTTCTCCCTTGGCGAACCATGAATGCTAACATGTCTATCTCAGTGAGGAGTCTTGGAACTCCTCCTACTGGCGTGTGAAGCCACTCGAGAACCCCATGGTCTTGCCACAATGCCCCTACTACTGTGGGGGTGGAGTTGAAGATTAGAAGGTTTACCGGAGAGGAGGGGGAGAATCGAATAAGGTGCATGTCTTGGAGGGCCTGGTTAACCCTTTCCAGTGCCGAGGAGGCCTCGGGAGTTAAATTACGTTTTGAGGAGGGCTGTTTGTTTCCTTTCAACAGGTCAGACAGTGGTTGGAGGCAGCTTGTAGGTAGATAGAGATACTGCCTAAGCCAATTTAAATTTCCTAGAAAACTTTGTAAAGAAGCAAGAGTAAGGTTAGAAGGAAAGATGACATTAGGTTTTAAGGGACAAAGTTGCGTTAAAAAAATCTCTGAACCTAAGAAAGAAATTGGAGGAATTAGCTGTATCTTCTCAGAAGCTACATTAAGGCCGCTTTTCTTTAATGCAGGAATGAGAAAATCACGTAGGGCACAGAGATCTGTATCTGATTTTCCCCATATTAAAATATCATCTGTATAATGAAAAACATTAAGGCCCTTATGAATATATGGGACAAGGGCAGATTTAACAGCCTCCTGACAAATTGTAGGACTATTGGTCATACCCTGGGGTAGCACCACCCATTCAAATCTATCATAGGGCTGGCGTTATTGATAGATGGAACAGAGAAGGCAAAACGTTTCCAATCTTGCGGATGCAAGGGAATAGAGAAAAAAAACAATCTTGTATATCAATAGCTATGATTGGAATTCCTGTGGGAATTGCAGAAGCAAGAGGCAAACCCCTTTGGGGGGATCCCCAGACCTGCATGGTTTTATTTACCGCATGGAGATCTTGAAGGAGGCACCATTTTCCTGAGCGCTTTTTAATCACAAAGACAGGAGTATTCCATGGGCTTCAAGAATGACGAATGTGTCCCAAGGACAACTGCTCTCGGACGAGCTCTTTTAAAATTTCTAGCTTATCCGTAGGTAAAGGCCACTGTTCCACCCAGACAGGCTCATTAGAAAGTCAGCTTAAGTGGCGTGTTTGGCTACGAACAGTGGCGTTTAGTATTGGGGGTGCTGATTAGATCTGGTATCGCGGGAGCGAGTGTTACGCTCTGCAGAGGCATCTGTGGATATCCTAACATCAAGACATTCCAGAATATCCCTGCCCAGTAGGTTGGTGGTAATATCAGCTACCAAAGGGCACAAGTGTCCGGTAGAACCTTCTGGGTCTTCCCACATGAGCGAGTCTCGTGTGCGAAATGATTGGGTCACCCCTCCTACTCCATGTATACTGGGTCCAGGGATAAGTTCCCAATCTTGGGGAACCTCTTCTTGCCTTAAATTCGTCTCTGCTGCCCCCATGTCAATCAAAAATTTAAAAGGAATATTGCCAATCTTTACTGACATAGAAGGGTGTCCCCATTCTAAAACAGGAGTGGTCCACAAAATCTCAGGCCCCAAATTTGTACCATTCAGGGGCGTGCCATCTTTGTGAAAATTTGACCAACAATCTCTTCCAGTGAAACCCTTTACGACATCTAGGACACACCATACGTGGCTTCTGGCTCCCTAACTGAAAGCGGGGTTGCTCTGACTGGAGGCGTGGTCGCTCTAACTGGAGGCGGGACTTCCCTGACTGGAGGCATGGTCACAGCTTATCAGGACATTGGTTAAGCCAATGTCCTTGGCAACCACACTGAAAGCAGGCCCTGTTTTGATTATGTGGGGTAACTGCATAAACCTGTGTTGTAGCGGATGCCCCATAATTGCCTGATGTAAGTTCCTGTGTCACTAAAATCCAATTATCTGGATGTAGGTGTTTAAGATTAAGGCATACCTGATGGAATTATGGTATCATGCCTTCCCAGACAGTAGAGCACAGGAGCAGTGAGCAGACGTCAGGATTATAAACCTTTCTCTCTAAGCTTGTCTTCACCCTTGAGATGAAGCTTGCTAATGATTCATCAGTGCCTTGGCAAAGAGAGTTAATGGGAACTGACGAATCTACATTGGGTGGGGTCACCCTTTCCCATGCTTGTGTTGTACAGATGCATACCTGTTCAAAATAACTGGTTGGAAACCTGGCTTCTGCCTGCTGAGCTTCAGATTCATAAGCTCCTGCTCTAAACAAAGCATCAAAATTCCATTCTACCTGTTTGTTACTATTTTCCTGTGATTGTCTAGAGCAGTCATCGCGGAAGCATGCTGTCCACTGTAGGTAGAGGGAGTCTGGGAGTGCAGCACAAGCCAGGTCTTTCCAGTCCTGGGGGGTGTTAAGGTGCTGGTAAAAAACTCCTTAAAATAGACAGTCCATGGCACATGAATTTCGTCCTCCCTGACCGCTTGTCTGAGTTGTCCGAGCTCTTTAGAGGTGTATGGCTGCCACAGTTGAGGGTTTTGTTTAGAGGGGCCACGTTTACCGGGAAGGTGTGGATTTGATTCAATGGCACGGGAGAGGGAGCTATAGAAGTGGAAGGTGCCATGGAAACTGCTGTAGTGGCCTCAGGGGAAACTGAACACATATCTACAGGGACAGAGCTCTCGGGGCGGACTGCACATAGTTTAAGGTCCTTAAATGCTGAAAAAATATCCTTTAACTCTCGTATCTCAGCCACTAGGTCTCTTAATGATGACATATCAGCAGGGGGCGGGGTCACTGGAGCGGAATCCTCAGGTGAAGCTGAACCCGGGGCGGCAGGGGGCGGGGTCAGAACACATGTAGCTTCCGAACACATGTACGTGTCTGTGGGAACGGAATTTTTGGGTCTAGCCGCTGATCACTTAGGGCATCTAAGTCTTAAGCACATGTGCTTTAACTCATGTATCTCCGCCTCAAGGTCACATATCCTCAAGGCAGACCACGTTGTACATATCTTGTAAGTTGTGATTATAGCTATGAGAACCCATGGTTTAGCGAAAATTAAAACGTCTCTGAGAGCACGAATCTGTCCCAGGAGAGAAGGAGATAATGACTGGGACACCTCCTCATAAAATGAAAAATTTCCCATGGTGGAGGGAAACACGGGGCCACAGAGGTGGGTGGATGCCACTTACCTGTGTCTGGGTGGCTTTGGAGGACCTCAGACCGTGCCATCCAGCAGGGCGTGGGTGCGGAACACGATGGGTGCCAGATGTTGTTGTTGTGGTGATCAGGTGTCGGGCTGCACCATGGAGAAGAGAGAGGAAGTCCGGAGCAAGGGGGTACACAAATCTTTATTATAGGATGGGGGGGTGGCTCAGGCCACGTGGAGTCAGCCGACAATGGCCGTCCCCACTACCTGACCACGGGGCGAGAGAGGCGAGAGAGATCTGAGAGAGAGCTGAAGGAGCCCAGAGAGAGCGAGGGGAGGTGAGGGGGCTTTTATTGGGTGACAACCAGGGGTGACGTGTGGGGCCAGGATTGGTTAAAGGGGGCACTGCTAGGATTTCGTGGGGTGTGGTAAAACCTGGGGGCGGAGACTGCATCAGAATAATTCCTCAGTGTCACTTTTTAATTTTTTTCTTCTATACATGTTGCAAAACTGTAGTTCATTTATTTTTAAATATTTATTTATTTCCTTTTATTGCCCTTGTTGTTTTATTGTTGTAGTTATTATTGTTGTACTTACTGATTGATGTTGTGGTTGTTGGATCAGACAGAGAGAAATGGAGAGAGGAGGGGAAGACAGAGAAGGGGAGAGAAAGACACCACTATGTGAAGCGGTTCCCCTGCAAGTGGGGAGCTGGGGGCTTGAACCGGAATCCTTATTCCCATCCTTGAATTTGGCACCAGCTGTGCCTGACTCCCTTATAAAATCTTTTATGAAGCATCCAGTATTTTAGTAATTGATCTTAAACGTCGGGATTATTTGCATCAGTACACAACTGAATTAATAAGAAATGCAGTATGTTTAATGGCAAGCGTATCATCTCTCCTCTGGCTGTGAAGAGCAGGTTGACTGGTCCTTCAGAAACTGCAACTAGATTCAAGCTCAACAGAGTGCTTTGCAGTAAACATCACTCCATACGTTGGTAGTCAGCCTTGAATTCCTATTTGTGTGCTTACTTTTTTTCGAATAACAAATTAAAATGTAGCATTTATGTTAGTAGAACATCTAACTATCTACTTCTATACTTTTTTTTTACAATTAGTTTTCAGGTTTAAGAAACTGTTACAGTGAAAAAAAAATTAAAAATGAAGGCATAGAGACTGTGTTGAAGTTTTTGATCCAGACTTCCTGATAACTGTTATTAGGAAGCCTACTGATTGTTAACTTTTGCATCTATGTTTGCAAAATATATATTATTTATCTGGCAGGTACATTCCCTTGATTCATACATATGAGGCCTACTTTTCAGGCTCTGTCCTATTATGATATGAATCCTACTCTAGGGCAAAGTCAGGTTTTGTCAGAGATTTTACGACCCTACAGGCAGTGGGGGGATGTCTTGCCACGTGTGATTACCCATAACTCTGATGTTTGACTTCTGCCCTGAGGGTCTGGAGATTGTGCATGGGATAACTAGAATAAACTCAGTGTCTTACGGCATCAAAGCAATGTACCTGACATAATGACATTCAGACGATGACAGTTTTAAGCACCTTTCCCCTGATGTTTATCCTCTTAAAAAAATGTATTCTGGTCTTCATCTATGCTATGTATAACCACCTGTTATTTGTGTCTTAACATTTACTCCTGATGTATATTTTACTTTAAAACACTCTTTATTCTCCCTGTTTTTTTTTTTCTTTTGATGTAATGCATAATTTTATAAATAGATATTCCTGGAGGATTGGGTTGGAAGAACACATACTTGACAGTGTCCCAGCTCAGGATATGTGTGTCCCACCTGACCTCTTCTGATCCATGGTATAGTAACTGGCTGTGGTTACTTTCTCTCCGCCCTGGGACTAGCCTACTCTCAGAACCTTAGCCCACATCTGGCTAAGGTTCTTCACCCACATATTCTCCACAACTGTATATCGGGGACCATAATTTCATTTTTCTTTGTATGCATTCACTATGCCTAGAAGGAAACTCAAATAATTATCACACTAAGAATAAAGTTACATATTGAATGAAAGTATGGGGTCATCAGATAGTTCAACCTGCAAAAAAAAAAAAAAAAAAAAAAAAACCACTAACTTGCATGCCTAAGGCATGGTTCAAATATTTATATATCTTAAACATTTCTTTAACAGAGGCCAAAGGTTAAATCCAAAGAATTACCTTATGCTAGAGTTATGCTATTCACTGTTCCTCTCTCTCTTTCATAATAAGTTAAAAGATGTGACAGGTAGTTAGCTCATAAAAGGACTACAATTATTTTTACCTTCTCTATTATTGATTACTGATTTAATAAGCTTACAGAGGTGCCACAGCACACCCACCACCCAAGTTCTATGACTGCACCCCATCTACCCACTCAATGATATCACCATAATTCTTACAAATCTTAGAGCCTTTTTAATAACATATCTGTGCATGTGTGCATGTATGTGTGTGTGCATGTGTGTATCCACAAGTTCACATGCTTTGTTTCTTTCTTTCTTCCTTTCTTTCTTTCTTTTTTTTTTTTTGCCTTCAGGGTTATTGCTGGGGCTCGGTGCAGCACTGTGAGTCTAAGGCTCCTGGCAACCTTTTATTTTCCTTCTAATTAATTCTAAAAATATTAATTTCCTTCTAATTAATTCTAAAACAAAGAGAAATTGAAAGGGAAGGGGGAGATAGAGAGAGAGAGAAAGAAAAATAGACACCTGAAGACCTGCTTCACTACCTGTGAAGTGTTCCCCTTGTAGGTGGGGAGCTTAGGCTGGGTCCAGAGCTTTGCGTGGGTTCTTGCACTTAACCACGTGCACCACCGCCTGCCCTCCCTCAATTCTTTTTTTTTTTTTTTTTTTGCCTCTAGGGTTATCTCTGGGATTTGGTGCCTGCACTATGAATTCACTGCTCCTGGAGGACATTTTTCTCATTTTGTTGCCCTTGTTATTATTGTTTTTTATTTATTTATTCCCTTTTGTTGCCCTTGCTGTTGTAGTTATTACTGTTGTCGTCATTGTTGGTTAGGACAGAGAGAAATGGAGAGCGGAGGGGAAGACAGAGAGGGGGAGAGAAAGATAGACACCTACAGACCTGCTTCACTGCCTGTGAAGCAATTGCCCTGCAGATGGGGAGCCAGGGGCTCAAACCTGGATCCTTACCTGGTCCTTGAGCTTTGCGCCACGTGCACTTAACCCACTGTGCTACCGCCTGACTCCCTATTATTATTGTTGCCACTGTTGTTGTTGTTGGATAGGACAGAGAGAAACTGAGAGGGAAGGGATGGCCGAGAGAGGAAGAGAAAGACACCTGCAGACTTGCTTCACCGCTTGTGAAGCAACCCCCCTGCAGATGGGGAACTGGGGGCTCGAACCGGGATCCTTAGGCCAGTCTTGTGCTTCGCACTGTCTGCACTTGATCTGCTGCGGTACCTCCCAACCCCCTCCTCCCTCAATTCTTTATATTGCACATATGAAGATATGTCCAGTAGTTGTCTTTCACTTTCCTACTTACTTCATTAAGCATAGTCACTTCCAGTTCCATTCCTTTTGTCCCAAAGGATACAATGTCACTTTAATTGCACAGTAGTATTCCATTGACTGTATGCCCCATAAATGAATTACCCAGTAGTCTTGTGATTACTTTTAGATCAGACAAGCACAACATCTATGAGTTGCTCTGAAGTTAAATCTAGGGCTCATCAAAATAGGTCAGTGGGATAATATACCTGCTCTGTTACCCCAAATCCAGCCTACCTCTCACTATATTGGAGAAAATTTCAGGGTGGTGATATCTTTTCCTTTATCCTTTTGTCTTCTTTCTGTCTGGGGGGAAAAAAAGGCATCCTGGAGCAGGATAATATAATAAACAAAATAATAACAGAATGAATGACACAATTGAAAAGGTCCACTCAACCAAAATTTTTTCAGTGCTAATATTCCAAGTGATAAGAGTGACAGGTATGTATTGAACGGTCTATTATCTAATCAAAGGTCAGATCAAAAGACTCCATCAATTTTACTAATATAGGTTTTTGTCAACTAAACATTTAGTAGGTCAATTCCTTGTATAGTCTGTTTTGAATATACAAATTACACAAAGTTGATGGGCACAAATTTATAAACTAAAGTCTATAGAGAATTCTAAGATGATGTGACTACATTATCTTAAAATGGAGTTTAGAATAGCAAACAAATAAGACAGTGCACCCCAAACACCTTGAATTTCCTAATGATTAAAGAGTGAATGAGTGTCGAGCAGCCAAGAACACCATTTCTAGTTGGGGGGAAAATTTGCATCTTCATAATAAGTGTTGTATGAAAAGCAAAGAACCTTGCACATGCCAGCTTAGCTATTCAGGCTGTTCTTATCTGCTATCTGGAATTTTGCCTAGTGGAAATAGGAAATTCTTCATTCATTTTGCCAATTCTATCTGCAGTGTGCAGGCAGAGCAGAGCACTGGCAACCATTCAGGAGCCTGAGATTGGATTCATTGGTGAAAGATGCCCAGCATTTCAGGATTTGTTCAGCATTTCAGGAAGCTTTGCTGACTTTAATAATACATGAGCAAATACAGGGGAAAAATACAGGGTGTGGGCTATTTTTCAGCCTCTTGTGTTGACAGTGTGCATGCTGCCATGAGCCATGAAGCCTCTATCTCTGAACTGCTATTTAGAACTAGTTAGGAATCCAAGGTTGGATAATTTTACATTTAGCAAGTGGAACCTCTTTTGCAATTAAACTAAATCAAGAAGGAATGCAAATTTTTTATTTTATAAATAAGATTTAAAAAACAGTAACCTAAAAAACAGGAATAGGAAGGCTCTGGTAAATCATATTTGAATTTAATAACATTTCTCAAATATGAAAAAATGAGAAAATTCAATGCCTAATACCACAGCTGTAAAAAAAAAAAATTGCTAACTAATGAAAGGTTTGTGCTATGCACGGCAGATACTTTAAAGCAAAAGCATGTTTTTTACATTTTTATTTTATTTGGAGTCTATAAAAATCTAATGAATTGTTAAAATATTTAGTGCATATCTTAGTTATATATATACTACATATATATATTACTCTCTGAATACATTTCCTGAAATATATAGATTAAGCTAAAACTTCATCTCTCATTCTTGAGCACTAGTACCAGATACTAGGGACAATATGTCAAAACATAAATTGGAAATTGTTACAGGCTTTTAAACACTCTTCTTTCTCTCTCTCTATTCCCCCCTCCTCTCTCATACATTGATGTTCAAAAGTATTCCAATTGATAATGTTGTCTCTAGATTAATGCCCTTCGAAGTTAGGTACTTTGTCAAATATGTTTTAAACAAATCTCCAAACCCTTATGCCTCAAGTCCCTTTGAATAGGTCTAAATATAAAAGAACAAAGAGTGCTGCAGATTTCTGCAAAACAAAGATCATATTCATCCCCAAACCCTAACATTTAAAAAAATATATATATGCATTGTTGAACACATTGAACTTCATCAATTCAATTGTATCTAATAACTTGAACATTTTTTACCTCATTTAAATTCTTCAAAAAATACCTTGAAATAAATAGACTGTACACTGAGGGGTGAGACTATCAAAGACACTCACCTGATTTTTTCTACTCATAACACCCAGGTGGGTCTCTGAGTTAAGCATGCCATTCAGAATTAAAGTCGCTAATCTGTTCTTTTCTACTCCTCTCTAAATGGCCTGCAGTCCTTTCTCCTTGGTTGTCTTTAGCTTTGTCCTCCCTCATTCCATCTCCCAGAATTCCTTCCTCTTCTTCCATTCCCCAAATTGTAACTTTCTGTGCAGCCTGTTTCCTTAGGCTACACTTCCTGTGGAACCTGTCTGTTCCTGACCAAGAGCACAGGACAAGTGAATTAAGATTCATAGTGAAATGTGGTGGGTAGCCTAGAGAACAGAAGGCTTCCCTCTCAGCAGTTATAAAGAAAACCAGTGGAAAGCAAGTCTCTGTTGTTTATGTTTAATATTGTGCTGTGCAGCTTCTCCTGAAGCTTCTGAAATCCAACCATTCAAATTCATTTCTAAGGTCTTTTGTCAATATAATTTTCCAGATAATTGTTCAGATTTTTTTCATGTTAAGAACCACTACTGCACTTATGGAGAGGGGTGGTCAGTCAATCAGAACATCAGCAGTCTCTGATCCAGAGAATGGGATTTCTCTTACTAACCATGGCTAATTTCCGTCATTCTTACTAAGTCTTCTTTCATGTAAATGCTGACACTGACAAGGCAACATTCTCCTCGGTTTTCTGGAGGTCGAAAAATGGCATGATTGTTCCATTATAATTATGTCATTATAAATTGAATTACTTCTCAGTTATGGAGTGAGTCTTGTGAATTTACTTGAGGGTGCAGAGAAAAGCATGCATTAGGACAGTAACTTCATTACTTTTCTTGTAAAAAGATATGGTTTGAGTTTCTGATAATCATTTAATGTAGTTTTGGTTTTTTTTTTCATTCTCTACTGATGTTCCTTGAAATATAAAGGTCGGATTCTTTTAAAATGATTGTGCATTGTTGTTTTTCTTTAAGAAATTTCCTTAAAAAGCTACATTGATAAAGACGTGTAAATATACTACTGCATAATAATTACTTCAAAATATCTACTAGCTTTTATTTGTAATGTGTAATATGTTGTAATATATTGTTTAATGTTTCCTTATAAAATATGACATTAAATTTCCACAGATCAATGGGAATACTTAAAAACATTCTCTTCTTATGCCCCATTAACCACACTGTTGGTTTGTTTGCTGATATTTGCTTTTGGTTATTTGTTATCTTCCATGGGATTTTCTAATGTCTCCTAGAATTTCACAGATCAGTAATCTAAAATGAGATTTTGATGTTCAAAGCCCAAGTCCTCTGCTAGATATTAACTACTGCATGTGAAGGTCAGGTTAGGGTTGATTCATAGTGCCGGATATAAACAGCAGCTTTCAGCCCCTTTAAATCATGATTTTTAAAAATATATATTTCACTTTTTATACAGAATGCACACTTTAGCTTGGAAGATCTGCTTTGTGCATTATTGAGGAAAATCATACTCATTTTTTTTTTCTTCAAGGAACACTTTGAAAGGCTTGAATTAAAACCATGCACTGAGGATTTTCTTTTTATGGTTCTTCTTATGTTTAGGGCTGTTTATTTTCGAAAGTGGATGCCAGGTTTCCCCTGTGAGTTCTCAGTCTTTTATTTGTTTCTCTTTCTTCAGTATAATGCCAAATTCTTTGTGTGTTTTAGAATATATTATTCTATTGTGATGAAAGCAATTAAAGTCACTGTGATAAAATAGTTCCTGTTTAGGAAAAGGAAATTATTCTTAGTATTTGTGAGGTTTCTTCTTTTTCCCAAGGTCAATTAACAAGAACACTGGAATTAGTGAAAGAGAACTAAAGCATTAAAATTCCAGCAGCAGAAGCCTTAATTGCCACTTACTATGAATGACCTCAGGCAAGTCATCAAGATTCTCAGAACTTCTTTCCTCATCTTTGCATATAGACAAAAAAAAGAAAAAAATACAAAAAAAAAAAAAAAAAAAAACCTTGCAGGTTTGTGAGAACCAAGTTAATTAATCTATAAAGATCCCCATGGAAATGTAAAATAAAATAAATATGTAATTTTTGAAAAGGCTTATTTATTTTCATGAAAGACAGAAAAAAGAAACTAGAGCACTGCTCAACTGTGATTCACGGTAGTGCTTGTAATGGTGTCTGGGACCACTGAGGACTCAGACCTGTAGCCTGGCACACACTATCTCCTTAGCCCAAGATGTTTTGAAGTTAAAATCTAAGAGATGATTACAGAAAAGCTATTTGTAAATAGTAAAAGGATAATAAAAGATTCTAAATATACTTTAATATTTGATTTTCTTTTTTTTAAATATGATTTATATATTAGTGGATAGAGACAGAGAAATCGAGAGGGTGGGGGAGATAGAGAGGGAGAGAAACAGAGAGACACCTGCAGCCCTGCTTCACCATTCAAGCTTTCTCCCTGCAGGTCGGGACAAAGGGTTTGAACCTGGATCCTTATGCACTGCAATGTGAACGCTTAACCAGGTGCACTACCACCTGGCTGCCTTAATTTTCTTCTAAAAAATGACAATGGGACTTGTCAGTTCATGTTAGTTGTGCTTATATTTTTAAAATAGTGTTATTTGTTGTAACTTCTTACATAAATCAATCTCTACCCACTCATCTGTGTGATATAAATGGATTCATTTCTTTGGACCTTAGTTGTACTTCTAGTTGTACAGTAAAAACGTATCAACATTGCTGCTGATTTCTTAAAAGAGCTAACACTTCTCTGGTTTAGACCTGGCCCTGCTAACTCAATAGTGACATGCTGTGTGCAGTACCAAACAAAACTCCAATAAATAAATAGTTTTCTCTGGTCAAAAAAATGACCTATCTGGCAGTTCTGTGTAGCTGGGTATTTTATCCAAATTAACAGAGATGAACAAAATAATTTCACATTGAACCAAAGTAAACAGACAAGCCACTGAAGGTCAGTATCCTCAAAAAATTAAAAAAAGAAAAACAGAGGGAAAAGTAAATTGATTTTACCCCTAGACAGTGGGAATGCTTACTGTGAGTGGGAGTCAGGCTTCAGCTCAACCTCTCTTGCATTGGAGGAAGCTGAGGTGCTGTGATGTCTTTCCCTCTTTTTCCCCTTGTCTCTGTTCATGTCATCTGATTTTTTTTTAAAAAATCAACCCATAGTGGTGAATCTGGCAAAATTGTATGGGTGTTATAACCGGGGAGTGGAAGTAGGTTTGCTCAACTGGTCCTGCATCGGAACTGTATGCCTCACATTGGCAGTTTGAGAGCCATCTGTACTGGAGAAGTCCTCTGGCTTGGTGTGTGTGTGTGTGTCTTCCCCTCTCTCTCCATCTCTCTTTTAAGTAAAACTCTCACCTTCTCTCATACAGGCACAGAGCTCCAGCTATAACCTCAGTGGTGGTGGTGGTGGGGGGGGAGAAACCTGCAGTTATTAACTTAGTCCATTCTAGAACTTGTTTTTCTTTGTTTTATTTGATAGGACAGAGAGGAAGGGGGAGGGGGAAGAGAGACAGAGAAACAAGCAAAACTCTTTCAACATTCATGAAGCTTCCCCCCATCCCCTGCAGGTAGGGACCAAGGCTTGACCATGTTGATGTGTGGATTCAGTTGGGTGCACCACTGCCTGGCTACTAACTGCAACTTTCTATTAGCTGAAGTAATAAAAGAAAGAACTGGAGGAAGAGAGAGAGAGACAGAGACAGAGAGAGACAGAGAGAGAGAGAGAAAGAGAGAAAGAAAGAAAGAAAGGAAGAAAGAAAGAAAAAGAGAGAGAAAAAGAAAGAGATAAAGGGAGGAGAAGAAAGAAGGAAAGGAAAGGAAAGGAAAGGAAAGGAAAGGAAAGGAAAGGAAAGGAAAGGAAAGGAAAGGAAAGGAAAGGAAAGGAAAGGAAAGGAAAGGAAAGGAAAGGAAAGGAAAGGAGAAGGATGGAAGGAAGAAAAAAGGAAGGAAGGAAGGAAGGAAGGAAGGGCTGATGGAACAGTAGGAGGGAGGAAAAGAGAAGAAAAGGAATGGAGAGGGGAGGGGAGTGGAGGGGAGGCAAGGAGGAGAATCAAAGACTGCTCAGAATAGGGATCTACTGAAAGCTATAACTTGGATCTTTAGTTATCTATAGCAGGCATATAGATTGAGCCAAACCTGATTTTTCATCTTGTTGCATGAATGGTCTTAAAATTACCCACCTCTTGGCTGACAAGATAGTTCAGCCAGATATTGCACCAGCTTTGTCATGTGCAAGATTGAGATCCACCTTTGAGCCTGCAGGGATACCCTCCCCACCCCCTACCCCCTACCCCCACTGTGCTGGAGAAAGCTCTGGTATCTTCCCCTCTCTGTCTCTTCTGTTTTTCTGTGAAAGAAAGTTAAAGTTGGCTCAGAGTATTGAACCCCTGAGGATGACAAAACAAAAAAATAATAATAATAAAATAAAACAACAGCAACAACAAAAAAATAGTTCTTTGTATCAATATTTATAATTTTTAAAGTAATTACTGCTTTTTTTTTTTCACCAAAGCACTGATCAGCTCTGGTTTATAGTGATGTGGGTATTGAACCTGGGACTTCAGAATCTCAGGCATGAGTGTTTCTCTGCAAAACCATTGTGCTATCTACCCCTGCCTGATTGCATTTGGTCATACTTCGAGTTTTGTTTTCTAGTGCTTGCTTTCCAAAGTTTCAGGTTTGCAATAATGAATGGGGAGATTATTACTCTCAAGTATGCATTCTACAATAGCAATTAGATGTTTTATGATTAATGACAAGCAAAATTCCAAGATCTTGCTCACTGTCTAACTCTGTTTTGACTGAAATATATGTATGTATTTCCTGGTGGGCTGTTAAGACCAAGGAAGTGTTGAACTGTATTCATTAAAATGCTAAACCTCAAGGCAGAAGAGATTGCAGAATTGTTATGCAAAAAGCCTTTCACCTGCCTGAAGCTGCAAAAAATCCCAGATTAAAGCCACACCACCACACACCACCCTCCAGCCCCCAAATAAATCAGAGTTCAGCAGTGGTCTGCTAAAACAACCTAGATGTATTTGTACTTATTATACCTCAAGTTTGCTCTAAATACTAAAATGGGCTACAGAATCTTAAACAAAAACATGTATGTTCTGGTGTTGTATATAAGGGAGAAAGACTTTAATGGAATAACAATATAAATGCCTCTATAATTACTGATTTACATCTGTAATAAAGAAGAAATGAGAAAATAATGGGTAATCGGAGACTGTTCCTAGAATTGTACTGTATACAGTCATGTGGGAAATGAATGTTCAGAGTAGTGAAATTCTGAATTTTCTAAATCTTCCTAAAGAGACAACCCGGAATCCCAGTAGCTTCTCCAGACAGTATACAGTCTGGAGACTCACTTTGAAGTCACTAAGAGATCGTATTTTAAAATGAGCATAAACAAAAACTTTAAAAAGAAAGGTGTTTATGCTACAGCAAATGAGATTTAATTCAGCTGTAAATGTTGTCAAGTACTAAAATTTGGCTGCCTTCCTGAAAAGCAAAAGTAAATTAGAACCAGCCATAACCACAGGCTGTGTTGGCCTAGCATTTTCAGAGGAAAAATAAAGTCTGCATTACTTCTTTAAGTTCAAGATAGCTCTGATTCCATAATAAAAATGCCCACTTCTCCAATATTATTTTGTCTTCTTGTAATAAATTAGCTGATTTGTTTCAATGAAGTTTATTCCTATATTGTAGAAGTTGCCTTGATTGGAACCCTCCTGCACTGCTAGTGGGAATGTAAATTGATCCACCCCTGTGGAGAGCAGTCTGGAGAACTCTCAAAAGCTTAGAAGTGGAGTTACCCTAAGACCCTGCTGAGGATAGATCCTAAGGAACCCAAGACACCCACCCCAAAAGATTTGTGTCTACCTATGTTCATAGCAGCACAATTTGTAATAGCCAAAACCTAGAAGCAACCCAGGTGTCCAACAACAGATGAGTGACTGAGTAAGCTGTGGTCTACACACACAAAGGAATACTACTCACCTATTCAAAAGGATGATGTCACTTTCTTCACCCCATCTTGGATGGAGCTTGAAGGAATCATGTTAAATGAGATAAGTCAGAAACAGAAGGATGAATGTGGAATGATCTCACTCACAGACAGAAGTTGAAAACTCCGGTTGACTGAAGTTGGTGTATTGCACCAAAGTAAAAGACTCTGGGGTGGGGAGAGGGAGGGTTCAGGTCCAGGAACATGATGGCAGAGGAGGACAAAGTGGGGACTGAATTTTTGTGGAAAACTGGGAAATGTTATGCATGTACAAACTATTGTATTTTGCTGTCAACTGTAAATTTATTAATCCCCCAATTAATTTTTTTAAGTTACCTTGACTAAAGGTTTACTTGTATGTTACAACATAAATTGACATACATTCTGTAGTTTGAAAAAAAAAAATTGGGGGAGGCTGGGTAATGTCACACCCAGTGAATGTACATACTGCAGTGCACAAGGACCCTGGTTCAACCCTCACCCCTCACCTAAGCTTCTCTAGTGGTTAAAGCAGGTCTACAAATGTCTCATTTTTCTCTCCCTCTCTATCTTTCCATCTCCTCTCAGTTTTTCTCTGTGCTATCAAATACAGTAGGAAGGAAGGAAGGAAGGAAAGAAGGGAGGGAGGGAGGGAGGGAGGGAGGGCAACCCAGTGCCAAGCACCAACTATAACCCTATTGCAATAAAAACATATGTATTTTTATTTCTTCAAATATGTAGTCTTCTGGGCAGAAAGCTAGGATATTTACACATTGTTTTATTTGTTTCCCTCTTAAATAAAATATTTCGATTTTAAGAAAAATAAACCAAAAGGTTTTTGCTAATAGGACATATTTATTATGAATCACTGTTTATAAGATAAGAGATTTCTTTGTACTTTGTTTGATCAAACTTCAAGAAAAACAGTGTAAAATGCAAACTCACTAGTTTTATGAGCAGAATCCAGTTTCATCATTTATAATTTTGAATATTTTTCCTTAGAGTTAATTAGAATTCTGATAGTAGACATAGTGTTTTGCTTATTAATAAAAAAAAAATTAGTATTGTTGGATAGAGACAGAAATTGAGAGGGAAGGGGAGAATGAGAGGCAGAGAGACAGAGAGACACCTGTACCCCTGCTTCACCACTCGTGAAGCATCCCCCTGCAGGCAGGGGCCAGAGGCTTGAACCCAGGTCCTTGCACACTATAGTGTATGTACTTAACTGGGTGCATCACCACCTAGCCCCAAATGTAAATTTTAATCATAGCATAACTTTATTATTTTTCTTTGGGGCTAGTGAGTCACTATACTGCATTTTCATAGACTTTGCAGTTTTTGAGCACCACATAGACCGCTGATCACCCTGTATGTGTTTTGTGGGAGAGTGGTAGCAGTTCACAGTCTGTCTCTTTGTGACTCCATATATTAGTTTGTTGACCTGTCGCACAAAGTATGAGTGAGACTGGATGATTTAAACAACAGAGATTTATTCTGAAACATTATGAAGACTAAACATTTATGATCAAGCCTTTTCTAAGGCCACGAGGCCGGGGGCCGGGCAGTAGCACAGCAGGTAAAGCACACCTGTCATGAAGCACAAGGACTGGCTCAAGGATCCAAGTTCAATCCGGGTTCCATCCACCTGCAGGGGGGTTGCTTCTCAAGAGGTGAAGCAGGGGTGTAGGTGTCTCCTTGTCTCTATCTCCCCCTCCTTTCTTGATTTCTCTCTGCTCTATCCAATAACAATAACAACAACAAGGCCAACAAAAATGGGGAAAATGGCCTCCAGGAGCAGTGGATTCATAGTGCAGGCTCCGAGCCCCAGCAGTAACCCTGGAGGAAAAAAAAAAATTACACAGGACGATTTTCTCTGTGTCTTTTCATGGTCTTCCCTTTGTACAAGTCAGTATTCAAACTTTCTCTTCTTATATGTGCGCGATTCACATAGGTTAGGGTTCAGCCTAATCGCCTCGTTTTTCAGTCAGTAATCTTTCTGAGGACCTCTCCATTCTCTCTTTCACTGATATATGAATACATATTTAAAAAGTAATGTTCAAACATACATAAACAGGTTTACAGTAATATTCACAAATACTATGTCACACACTTTTCACTGGAAAATGCCACCATTCTGTTGTTATTCTCACATTTAAAATTTACTAAATAACTTCCTATTCCTTCTTTATCATTTATTTAACTTTATTTGTTATTTAATGTATTATTTATTCAAAGGGAAAAAAATCTCAGAAAATAGGTCTTTTATTTTTAACACTGTACAATACAAATTTTATTCCTAGTTTTGTTTAACTGTCTCTCTCCATGTGTGAGTATGTATGTGTGTCTGAGTGAGTGTGTAGAGAGAGAACTGCTAGTATGTTTTTTTCACTGACAATAAATGTTTAAAGAATTTCCAGAGTTTGTGCCTTAAAGATAACACATTTGGGGGGGGGGGTTGGGCAGTGGTGCATCTGGTTGAGCACACGTGGCGCAAAGCACAGGGACTCGCTTAGGGATCCCGGTTTGAGTCCCGGCTCCCCACCTGCAGGGGAGTCGCTTCACAAGTGGTGAAGCAGGTCTGCAGGTGTCTATCTTTCTCTCCCCCTCTCCGCCTTCCCCTCCTCTCTCCATTTCTCTCTGTCCTATCCAATAACAACGACATCAATAACAAAAACAATAATAACTATACCAGTAAAACAACAAGGGCAACAAGGGAATAAATAAATATTAAAAAAAGATAACACATTTTACCTCACAAAATCAAGAGGTGAATAAAAACATATGAAAAGTAATTTTAAATGTAATGTTCATTAAAATTAACATAACCAATTCAGTACCTTTATATTGTTACATCAGAACTTAACATACAGAATTTTAGCATGCAGTTATCAGGTAGCTATCAAAGAAAAGTTTCAGAGAATTTCAAGGAAACTAGATTTGGGAAGTTTTATTAGTCAGGAACAAAGATTTTTCTATGCTTTGTAAAAGGTAAGGCTGTTAAATTTAAATTAAAAAAAACATAAAGCTTCATCTGAAATCACAAAATGCTCTTTCTGTCAATGTTCATCCTACTTGAAAGGACTTTGTGTTTAATCATTTGCAAGTTTCGGGGTCTTATAGCCAGATCCAGTCAATGACCATTGTTTTACAATGTGATGAAAAAAAAATGCTTCTCTTCATCCAGATTTTAGACAGCAGACTGAAAACAGGCTTCCCTGATAATTATAAAGTTATAGACGTCTGTTAATAGATACCACTACTCCCACCTGCTTCTTCTGAACTTTTTTTCTCTCACTATGCACATAGTCTCCGCTGTCGGGAGCTTAAGATTTTGCTATTTACAGAAAGGGAATAAATGAGAACTTGCTGACGTTTCTAACCTGAGCTTATTCTATGTCAGATTGCCTGATAGTTTCCTGAGAGTTGCTTTGTCACTGAGTAAAATGCTTTATTTTCTTTTTTTTTTTTTTTTTGCCTCCAGGGTTATTGCCGGGGTTCAGTGCCTGCACCAGGAATCCACAGCTCCTGGAGACCATTTTTTCCCCTTTTGTTACCCTTGTTGTTTTTTTATCATTGTTGTGGTTATTATTGTTGTTGTTGTTGTTGTTGCTGTTGTTGGATAGGACAGAGAGAAATCAAGAGAGGAGGGAAGACAGAGGGGGCGAGAAAGATAGACACCTACAGATATGCTTTACCACCCGTGAAGCGATTCCCCTGCAGGTGGGGAGCCAGGGGGCTCGAACCGGGTTCCTTCTGCTGGTCCTTGCGCTTTGTGCCTCGTGCACTTAACCAGTTCTGCTACCACCCCACTCCCTGCTTTATTTTCTTAAGCTTTATTATCCTCATTCCATATAAGGTTAGCAAATGACTGCGATATCTCCATACTGTTGTGTTATAACTAGGAATGTCTGCCTCAAATAACTACACCTGTCCTAGCTTTTTAACTCACTATCATCCCATAGATAACTACAGTAACTAAATTCTCTAAGCTCAGTTTAAGGAAAAATAACATTGTTGAAAATTAAGGTGTAGATAAAAAAATTAATTAAAGGGGTCGGGCAGTAGCACACTTGGGCTAAGCACACATAGTACAAAATGCAAGGATCCCGGTTTAAGCCCCCGGCTCCCCACCTGCAAAGGGGTCACTTCACAAGCAGAGAAGCAGGTCTGAAGATGTGTATCTTTCTTTCACTCTCTCTGTCTTCCCCTTCTCTTTCATTTTCTTTCTGTCCTATCCAACGACAGCAACAGAAGCAGCAGTAGCAACAATGGAAAAAAGATGGCCTCCAGGAGCGGTGAATTCCTAGTATGGGCACTGAGCTCCAGCAATAACCCTAGAATCAAATAAATAAATAGATTAATTAATTAATTAATGAAAAATTGAACATTTAAACTGATAATTATCACAACAAGTAACATAGCTTTGGAAAGTTCCATGTTGAGAGACAGGAAAAATAGTGATAGGATTTGCAATGTGTATATGAATTGATCTGAAAAAGAATCTTGAGTATTGTCTATAAAAAAAAACACCTCCTTTTGTCTAAGTTTGAGTGTCATAAAATTTTTACAGTTTCTTCAAAAAAAATTCTGATGCACAGCTGACAGCTTCTCTGACCTTGTTTGATCTACAGAGCTGCTCTCTGTCCACTGAATGATCGAACTGGCATAAAGACACTCAATTCTAAGGGTCGCTGGCACTGTTAACTTCCGCAGTCATGGTATTAGGCTTGCACTTCAGACTGTATTCCCTCAGAAGACATCAGTACCACGAATTAACTTTCACTTCACTCTGTTCTGAAAGATGAAAGGCAGGATCTCTAGAACTGTCCCGGGTCAGTGAAAAAGTCATCAATAGAGAGCTTTGCGGACCGGTTGAAAAAACAAAACAACTTGAGAAAGAAGTTGGATGAATAAATGATCTCTGTAAATCTTTCAGGCTTTGTGAGCCATACTGTCTCTGTCACAGCCTCTCAACTCAGCCACTGTAACAGGAATGCAGCCACAGGCAAATACATCAACAAAGGAGCATGGCAGCCTGCCAGCAAAAGTCGCTTTGCCAAGAAAGGTGCATGGCTATGCCATGGTTTGCCAAAACTTGTTCTAGAGGAACGACATGTGCGAAACTAGTCAACCCAAACTGGGTCATGATTTAGGATTCACTGGGGATTGGTGAGAGAGGGAACAGGAGTGAGATTATATTCTGTATGGAGCATGGCTGGTCTGACACGGTTTCTTGCAGTCTTGGGTTCCCTTGCTAAAATGCATGAACCCTGGAATAAATAGTAGGACATGCTCCTTTTCTATTTAGCTTTTCCACAGTATGGAAAGCCAAAGACTGTGATGATTAAGTGCTTGGGGTGGGGTAGGAGAGTTGCAAGTGTGAGTATAAAATTCACTAATAGCAGTCCTTCCTGTCTTCCCCAATTACAGACTCTATTGGAGGGGTGGGGAGGGGTCAATTTCTAAAGTTTCTTGAAATAACAGAGTTTTAATTCATGTTTCTGAACTGAACTCATGGTATTTTATTGTAATGGAAAGGGACAGTTGGGGAGAAACAAAAAGTGTAGCATCAATCTTGCAGATGCTGGACTTTTCATAGGAACAAAATAAATGAAAGAGTAGAAAGACACCAAAATTAGAATTCTGCAATTTCCTGAGGGCAAATGGAAACCTGCCCTTCGCAAGGTGTTATTTTTGGCATGCAGGGAAACTATTTGATGTGTGTATTAAAATAAAAGCATGTCACCATAACACTTGTTTTACTGATTTTTAAAAGCAGTTTCTCATCTATATTTGTTTATAACCATTGCTTTAAGCATTTAATGAATAAAAACCTAATACGTAATTTATAATAAGTATAAAATAGTATAAAACATGAATCGAAAAAACTTTTATCTATATCAAATACTTGCCCTCCCCCCTGCACTATGCATCCACCATTTTTAGTGGTCATTTTGACCTTTTTTTTTTTTTAATTTCTTTTTCTTGATAGGGTAGAGAGAAATTGAAAGGGAAAGGAGAGGTAGAAAGGGAGAGAGGAGACACCGGCAGCCACACTTCACTGATTGTGAAGCTTCTCCCCGAAAGTGGGATCCAAGGGCTTGAACCCAAGACTTTGCACATGTGCGCTCAGGTGGCTACATCACCACCCAGACCCCTTGTTGATACATTTCTGCTAGTTACTTCATCTCATTTTTATCCCAGTCACACCTCTTCTTATTTAACTGGTCCAGGGCTTTTAGTAATTATTTTAGAATTTCTTGATCGATGTATATGCTTCACTTGCTGAAATTTTGTTTTCAGCATTGGTGTTCAAATGGAAATATTTGTTAAAAAGTAACTTGAGATTTCTAGTTGATGAAATAGTTGTTATATAAGTCTTGTGGCCCCACAACCAGTTTTGTTTTACAGTGAGAAGTAACTATTAGAAAGTTATTTTTAGTAAAATGAATTCAGACTCCTACACTGAACACATATATGTTTTAAATTAAATTATACTACATCAATGAAAGGTTGAAGTAGGAATCAGCATGATGTAAAATGATCAGTTGATGCTATAAGTTTTTTTTTTTTTTCCTTTACCAGAGCACTATTCAACTCTGGTTTATGGTGGTCCAGGGGATTGAACCTGGGACTTTGGAGCTGCAGGAATGAGAGTCTTTTTGAGTGATCATCACGCTATCTACACCCGATGGTATAAGTTTTTAATGCCTATTATAAACAGAAGATATTTTGCTTACTACAGCACACTCACTGCTTCTAATATTAGAATGTTTTGAAAAAAATACATACCTATATAGATGTGTATTGAAGCTATAAGCTGAAAATATAATTTAACAGTAGAAGATAATATGAGATTATTTTACAATCAGTGTAAGAAGGTATCACAAAAATGTATCTTGAGAAATTATTCCTTTCATTTTTTATTTGTTGTTGTTATAGAACTTTCGAATTATCGCCTTCCTCCCAGAAGATAAAACAGTCGTGGTAATCCTAATGGCAGAGAGATGAGTTTTTGATGATAGCTTTATAGAGTCAGTTTGGATAAAATTTCTTGGCTGAGATCCTAAGAAAATAAAATTATATGCTTGGGTCCTCAATTTCTACTTTTCATTTTATATGAATCATACCTTCTTGGCTGGGGGAAAAAAAAACACCTTTTTTTATTATCGTGATTTCAAAAATAAAGCCTAGAGATGCTACATAAAATAGACTGCAAATTGCTGTTATTCTACTTATGATTTTAAAATAATTTAATGTATCTTTATTAGCACTTGTTTAAGTAAAATATAGCAAATACTGAAAGGGCACAGAAATATAGTTTAACTGCTATTTAAAAAAATTCCACTAGAGGGCAACATGTACCAGTATTTCTGTCAGCAGGGGTTTTATTGGGGGGGGGGCGCTATCCACTTTTGCTGTTTGTCGTGAGTGAATGTCATTGACTCAAAATTTAGAATCATTCTGTATTAATTGTTATCTTTATGATACATATGCGGCTGAGTGAATACTATCACATTCTGAAAAGATAATACGTCTGTAATTCCATTTGATTTTAATTAGTTACCATCAACACTACAGTTACCATGATTACCATAATAAATACCAAAAAAAAGCCATTATTTTGTGTGTAATGAGTTCATGTGGTGAGGTATTTATTTAATATTATATATATATTTAAATATTTAAAGAGTCATGTCAAAATGTGAAATTAAAACCATAGTAGGTATTTAGTAAAATTCGATTTTTTTTTTTTTAAGTATAAAACCCTTGATCAGTATATATCCACTGGAATTACTTTAACCGTGGCTGGGAAAATCAATTCAATGGTGTATGTCAACAAAGTCCTTTTTCATTTTTTTTTTAATTCAGGATAAGAAATAGAATCTATTTGTAGCTGGCAATCTCACTATATTTCACTATAAGAATGTATCCCAAACCCTACTCTCTTGATGGCCTGTTGTCTGCAATCTCCTACTTTCTTTCCTACTAATATTCTAACACCAAACGTTCTGAATGTGGCTAATGGTTTTGTATTCAAATAAATGCTTGTAGGAGATAGCAAAGCAGCATGGAAAGGGTGAAGGGTGAATCTAGCTATGTTTAGAAAGTTATTATGAGTTTTTAATAGAATCATACTAAGAAACAGACACTGGTCCTTAAGCATACGAGAGTGTAAATTTCTAGGGCAGATATTACAAAGGAACACATATATACACACATACACTTATCCACATGTATGTGACTTTTGCAGTGTGGTAATGACTATGGTTTTCACATTTAATTTTGGCAAATAGTATATGTAAAGCCCGTTTCGTGTTCATGAAAACAAGGTGAACCTTGATAAGTTGTATTTTGCATGACTTTTATAAAAATAAGTGTTAGTGAACCAGATTTTAGTGCCTTTTGAATGTCAATTATTTAATCTCTTCTGCTACACTATGCAGTACTAATATTATCCTATTTCTGACGAGGAAAATGAGACATTTATTTTAGTAATATTTACCAAAATTTAGCAATATTAGCAAAATTTGAAGAATAAATAGGTATAATACTGACATACATAAAAAAGTCCATAGATAAATATTAGTTCTTATTGTTCCCTAAAATTACCCTCTTAGTTGCAACAAACACCCCAGTTACCATAAATTAAGAAAATGGGATTATGAAAGATTAAGCAAATGAGATTATGAAAGAGTTTAAGTTGAATAATTTAGTGTCACGTTTCAACATTAGAGAGTGTCAGTTCCCAGCAATGTGTGATAAAAATCAGAACTCTCGCTCACCACTCATCTTTCTCTGTCTTCATTGTCCTTGTTGTCAATATTATTAATATTTTCACAATCAGTTTATAGCAATTACGTTTCATATGTAATCATAGTTTGTACTGAGATTTAGCTTTAGTTCTTGCCTTAAATATATCATACTCTTTTTTCTCAGGATTTTGGGGTTTTTTTAAATTTTTATTAGTGATTTAATAATGATTAACAAGATTGTGGGATAAGAGGGGTACAATTCCATACAATTCCCACCACCAGAATTCGGTATCCCATCCCCTCCATTGGAAGCTTCCCATTTCTTTATCCCTCTGGGAATATGGACCAAAGACAGGGTGCAGAAGGAAGGAGGTTTGGTCTTTCTGATGGCTTCTTCTCTAGACATGGATGGTGACAGGATTTTATGCTTTTTAAATTTAATTTCTTGATATTCTGCCTATCTTCCAAAATGTTTAGTTCATAGTGAATTGTGTATTTCCTGATTTTATATTTCTTCAGAGTACCTCCTCTACCTGATAGTTGATTGTCAGGGTCCAGTGGGGTAAGTATTGATATTTCTTTGTTCCTTGGTGTAAAAGCAAGCGTGGAGTGTGGTACTCAGAAGAAAGCAGTCAGTAAGAATTTCCCTCTTGAATGTGATCTATTCTTTCTGTCCAATTGCTACATGAGTCTTTCTATATTAAAATATTTTTTCCCCGTCTTCACTGAGGATGCCTTTTTTAGATAGAGACAGAGACAACGAGACAAACTTAAATTTGGGTTGACAAGATCGCTCACTTGAATAATACACTTGCTTTCACTTGGGGCATGACTCAGGTTCACACCCCAATGTGTCCATCCCATACTGAAGGAAGATTAGGTACGTGAAGTCCTTCTCTCTATCTCCATATTCCTCTCTGCCTTTCTGTCTGGAAGTTATAAGAATCAAGTATCAGACATTATTTATTTTTCTTTTCTTTAAATTTTATTTACTTATTTTGGATAGAGACAGAGAGAATGTGAGAGGGAATAAGGAGATAGAGAGGGAGGGCAATGCCTGCAACATTACTTCTGCACAAGTGAAGCTTTGTTCATGTACGTTTTGTTTTGTGTGAGTTCCTCATGTCCTGGCACTGTAAACCTGCGTTAAGTTGTACTTATCCTCTTCTTTCAACTTACATGTTTTCTTCTTCTCTTCCACTATAACTGTTTTTCTCTATTTCTTTATTCTTGTCTCCACCTTTCTAGCTGAGAAATTCTGTCTTCCTTCCTTCTTTCCTCCCTTCCTTCCTTTCTTCTTCCCTCTCCTCCTTCCTTCCTTCCTTCCTTCCGTCTTTCCTTCCTTCCTTCCTTCTTGTTATCTCTCTTTTTTAATAAATTTAAAAATATATTTTATTTATTTTATTTAAATGAGAGAGGGATACAGAGAAACAGAGAGAAATACCAGAGTACTGCTGAGCTCATGGATACAGTGGTGCTAGAGATTGAATCTGAGGCCTCAGACATGGAAGTCTTTTGCATAATCATTATGCTATCTCTCAAGCCTTAACTTTTTTTTAATTCCTCATAATGCTCTTTATATTTTTTTGCTGTTTCTAAGATATGAAACTTTATTACATAAAGAAAACATTTTACTGATTATAAAATAATATCTAATCTTTTGTGTGTGTGTTGATCTATGTATTTATTAATTATTGGGTAGAGACAGAGCTACATTGAAAGGGGAGGGGAAGATAGAGAGGGAAAGAGTCAGAAAGAAACCTGCAACCCTGCTTCACCACTCATGAAGCTTTCTGCCTGCAGGTAGGGGCCAGGGGTTTGAACTTGGGTCCTCAGGCACTGTAGTGTGTGCACTTAACCAGGTGTCCCACCACCTGGCCCCATAATATCTAATTGTAATGTGGCTTTTTTCTTCTGGAGAACGTCAAGTTTCACAGTTCATAGTATGTAGCAGATCTTCTTTCTGTTTACATTTTTCTGCAGAACCAGAGCCTCATATGTGTGCAGATTCACTGCTACCTGCTCAAGTCTCTCATTCAGATGAAGAGAAGTGAAATGGACCTATGCAGAGAGGGAGAGATACCACAGTAGGGGAGCAGCCCCTGGTGCTATTGTGCTGTCATATGGTGCAGTGTCAGGGAGAGAGAAGAGACCACGGACTCGTGGCAGAGTGGGAACACAAATCTTTATTCACGTGGACATCCCAGAATTCGGTGTGAGCACAGTGGTTTAGGCCACGTGGAGCTAGCAAAATGACCACCTCCCACTATGCTCATCAGCCCTTCTCCGGGTCGGGTCGCGGAAGAGAAAAGAGAGCAAAACTGGAAACAGGAGAGGCTTTTATGGGAGAATTCTGGAAGTGGCAAGTCAGGATGGGATTGGCTAGGAAAGGGGGTGGAGAGAAGCAAAAGACATGCTGGCAAGGTGGAAGCGTCCTTAGCAACTGCTGCAATGGTTTTAACTGAATTAGCAATACCCTGAGGGGATAACATGGTGGAAATCTGTAAATAATACTTGCATGGAAATATAGTGGTTTGTGGGCCCTGCCAGTGTTCAACCACATCTGTACAATTTCCCAACAGTGCCGAGGTTCATGCCTATGTTAAGCACAGGGCAAGATATGATTCCTACCTGATGAGCTATCTCTCCATCCCATGGTTTATTTTAGTCAAAAGTTTAAGTTCTTACATAACTTTAGAGTTATGAATTTAAAATACCACATGTACAGAAAATCAAGAATTAATTTTATATGAAATCCCACACTTACCTTTGGTGTGGAATTTATAATCATTTTGATTCTTGAGTTATTTTCCTTGGATATCACTGTGTCCTCACCATTACTGGACTAGTGTTTCTAGACAGACAGAAGGAAAGAGAGAAAGAGAGAAAGAAAGAAAGAAAGAAAGAAAGAGAAAGGAAGAAAGAAAGAAAGAAAGAAAGAAAGAAAGAAAGAAAGAAAGAAAGAAAGAGAGATTCCAGGCTCCAACCTGGATCTTACGTGTGGCAAAGCAGGCAATTCCCTCACGAGCTATTTTGCCAGCCCCGGTACTTTATAAAATTTAAAAAACACAAAAAACTCAAATAAACCAGAAAACCACCAATTAATATTCAACTGCATTTGATCCTTTCAGAAAGTACATCTTAAATACATAATATCCCAGTATGATGTCCGACTGTAGAGATGTTTCAGAAATACTTCCAAATGCATTTTAAACTTCTGTTTTTAAAATTCTGTTAACTTTTTTTCTTTTCCTCATTTTTGTTTGCTGGTTCACTTTGCATTCCATACAGAATTAAAAGCATTTCATGAATTTAGTGTGAGGGATAAACTTTCCTCCTCCCATTCCTTCTCTGGCTCCTAAGAAAGGTTGAAATACACCAGAACTGATGAGTGATTCGCTTCATATTTTCTCCTTGTTTTGTTTCCTATGTCCCTCATATGGGTGAGATTATCTGCTATTTGTCTTTCCTCTTCTGGTTTATTTCACTTAACATAATTCCTTCCAGGTTCATCTGTTAGTATTACAAAAGACAATGTCTCATCTTTGCATACAACTGAGTAGTATTTCATTGCATATATATATATATATATATATATATATATATATATATATATATATATATATATGTATGTATGTATCCATATACATGTGTGTATCTGCCACAGCCTTGTTATTCACTTGTCTTTGTGTGACTACATGGATAGATAACACTTATTTTAAATAATGATGCAGAACCCAGGGCCCCACACTGGTGATACCACTACCCAGAAGCTTCTCAGGGCCAAGTTTCTCATTCTTTATTTAGAGAGGGCGAGAGAGAGAGAGAGAGAGAGAGAGAGAGAGAGAGAGAACACAGAAGGGACACAAGGAAAGAGGGAGAAACAGACAAACAGAGAAGTAACACAGCACCACCCATAGAGGTTCCTGGATCCATTCATGGTGCTCCTATGTGGTACCTTGGTTCACACTTGGGCATATATTCCATTGGGCATGCTATCTTTTGTCTTTAGAATTAGGCATTGTAAAATTAAAGTGAAAATGAGTAGGAAGCATGAATAGCTATGAAAGTCCAGAAAAATGTGTTTTTAAATATCTATCATGACACATTTATATCCCTCATCAACAACACCCTTTCACTGTTGGTGTCTGTTTGGAGAGGGTTTTCTTTTTTAAGTTCTAATTTAAATAATACTTAGCATGTCTTCTTTTTCAAAAAAATTATGCATTTTTTTCTCATTATTAGTTTCGGGTCTTTCTTTTATACTTTAACATATAAAATTAGATTTTACTTAATTACTCTAGTATTGATTTGAGCACTAAACTTCTGATTTGAAGTATCCAAGACAACAGGAATTTAGTGATAATAACGGTGTTGAGGATTTAGTCACACACTGCCATTTCAGAAAGAAATGACTTTAAACCATCATATTGGCTTCACATCTATACTTTAATTCCAGATAGAATTGAAGAATTTACTAGTCTTGGGGTCTCCTTCTAATTCACGCAATGCTAAAAGAAAGATATTTTTTTCTTATGTTTATGGAAAATATAACTTATAAATGATTTACAGACTTTTAAATATGTAACTCTAGATTGAATGCTACTTGCTCTTTTGTGGTGAAAAACATACCTTAGTTCAGCCTCAGGGTTCTTCAAAGCCTCAACCCTTGACATGTAGGATATCTAGTGTAGCCTACATTTTGAAGGAACCGTAACTGTGAGTGACAGCTAAATATAAAAGCTAGCCTGGAGTGTTTAGGTTGGAATTTAATGACCCTCTATATCATTTGTTGCTATAGGTATTGGAACATAGAAGCAGATAGAAAACATGCTTTCCCCTGGTCATATGAACCATTTTCCAATCTGTAAACCATCCTAGAATCACTGATCGTGTAGGTTCAATTGTTGGCTTAAAAGTTCAGGTCACTAGACCTGTTTTTTCCTGACTAGTTTTTTGTTTAGGTTCTCCAAATATAAGATACCAGACTTCAGTATTTTGCAGAGAATATAGCCAATGTATTTTGCTTTATGCTACCCACTCATTTGCCATGTGGACAGCAGAACAACTCCATCAGAAATCTAAATGGACTCCATCTAAGGGTGGCTAAAGGCAATGAAGTGTATGTTTTCCCCTGGGAAAGATTGAAAAAGTTAGCTTAATCTTTTTTTTCTTTGGTCATTTCTAAATGATCTCCACTTTCTGTGAATATGATAGAGGCTGTCATTTCATGAATTTGTTGGCTATATCTCTGGAACCAGTGGTTTTTGACAATGAGAGTCAGATACCACCTCATGAGGAGTTCTACTTCTGTTTCCCATTTGATGTCATCTTCAGGTTCTGTGGAAACTCCCTCAAGTATTTTTCATTTCCTGAATCTTTCTGGGGAAACTCCCTGGAACCCATTACCCTACTGTCTGGGACCCAATGGAACTGAAGCTAGAGAAATTACTAGGTACGCAGTATCCAATAAAGTAGCAAACCCAAAATGAAAAATTGATGATCGAGTCTTTAATGATACAGGGCAAGAGAATAAAAAAAAAGAGATCAACAGCTTTCTTCCACCTCTCTGCCCACTTTTCCCCATTGAATGTCATGAGTCAGGGTCTGCTAATTCACCATAAAGTGAGAAGGCATTTCTTTATTCAGAGATTGTTGCTGCAATGGCTTCTGTAGTTCTTTCTATCTTGGGTACACACACGGAAAGAGACTAGGTAATTTTAAAAGACTGATAAGTGAACAGTTAGCAAGTACTAAGTCAGTGAACAAAGTGTCTTCCAGACTCTCATCTCTTCCCAGTTTTAGCCCCTTAAAGGCATCTTGTTCCTGTCTTTGCTTTCTACTCAAACTCCAGCCAAAACTAAATCACTATAGTCCTTAGTGTCTTTGTAATGAGCATGCTATTCCTAGAATCTATTGTTGTTGTTTTTTCCCATGAGGTGAATTCTTCTTTGCATAATCATATCTTTTCAGATCTTCTCTGAACAATGCCAGTTGTTTTGACCATGCTGGGCAGGAATGTATACTTTGAAGAGGAAGAACCTAAATAGAGAACTGGTAATTGAGAAGGAGGAAATAAAGCCACTAGAGTTTAGACACTAGCAGTAATCACTGAGACTTCAATTAAATTAAAAAAAATTTTTTTTGATTTTTAAAAAAATTGTATTATTGGATAGGACAGAGAGAAATTGAGAGGGGGAGATAGAGGAGACAGAAAAACACCTGCAGCCCTGCTTCACCGCTTGTGACGCGACCCCATTGCTGGTGGGGAAAAACTTCTTTTTTTTAATTATGAATTTCTTTATCCGTGGTATGTGAGGATAGCATAATGGTTATGCAAAAAACTCTTATGCCTGAGGCTCTGAGCTCCCGGTTCAATCCTCAGTACCACCATAAACTAGTTCAGAGCAGTTCTCTATTGTCTCCTGTTTTCTCTAACACCTCCCTCCTCTTGGCAAAAATGAGGTAAATTAAATATTTTTAAATATTCTTTTTTAAAAAAAACAATTTGTCCTTTCTTTTTTTATTGGATATAGACAGAGAGAAATTGAGAGGGGAGGGGAAGATAGAGAGGGCAAGAGACAGAGAGACACCTGCAGCCCCGCTTCACCACTTGTGAAGCTTTTCTCCTACAGGTAGGGATGAGGGGCTTGAACCTGTATGCTTGTGCACTGTAATGTGTGCATTTAACTATGTGTGCCACCACCTGGCCCCTTTAAAAATTCTTTACCAAGGAGACCTCATAGGGTAAATCTACACTCTCCATCTATCTATCTTATGTTCAGCTAATGTACTTACTATATCTCTGAGAGGAGTCAGCTTCTCTGGATATATTCAACCTATCCCTTGTAAAAAATTGAGATTAAATCTGTAAGCAATATCATTTTCTTGTAGGTTTATGTGACTGACTCCTAGTTTAACACTCCTTAGCACTGAGAGACAAAGCAAAGGATATAAGTACATATATGGAGACTTAGATTCCATAATGCTTGTATACTAATAAGGCTACTTTAAATATCAACAAAAAATTTTTCTCTGTCCAAACTCTCATTAGCTTGTGAATATATTTTTTTAATTTCTTTATTGGGGGATTAATGGTTTACAGTTAACAGTAAAATGCAATCGTTTGTACATATATAACATTTCCCAGCTTTCCACATAACAATTCAGTCTCTACTGTGTCCTTCTCTGCCATCCTGTTCCAGGACCCAAACACTCCCCCCAACCCCAGAGTCTTTTACTTTGGTGCAATACACTAACTCCAGTCTAAGTTCTGCTTAGTGTTCTCCCTTCTGATCTTGTTTTTCAACTTCTGTCTGTGAGCGAGATCATCCCGTATTCATCTTTTTGTTTCTGACTTATCTCACTTAACATAATTAGCTTGTGAATAATTTCTTTAAAATTTATACCATATAAAGTGTCCATATATAAAAATATACTTATGAATATTATATGACAACTTCATACATTGAGATAGTGACTAAAGAGAGAGGATAGGTGGAGAAAGTGGCCTTCTAACACCAGGTAGAAAAGACTACTTTCATATAACCAGTAGATAATTTGGGTTTTGTGAAATTTGTTCAGTATTAATGTTTTAATAAGCTAAGTTTATAGAGAAGAGAGCTTTATATAATAAGAATTTTTTTGGGAGGGCAAAGTACAAGGACAGGCTCAAGGATCCCAGTTTGAGCCCCCGGCTCCCCACCTGCAGGGGAGTCGCTTCACAAGCGGTGAAGCAGGTCTGCAGGTGTCTGTCTTTCTCTCCCTCCTGTGTCTTCCCCTCCTCTCTCTGTCCTGTCCAACAATGATAGCAATAATAATAACAACAATGGTAAGGAACAAGGGCAACAAAAGGGAAAAAAATGGCCTCCAGGAGCAGTGGACTCGATTCATAGTTCAGGAACTGAGATTGGAGGCAAAAAAAGAAAGAAAGAAAGAAAGAAAGAAAGAAAGAAAGAAAGAAAGAAAGAAAGAAAGAAAGAAAGAGAGAGAGAAATTTGTGTGTATTTCCTTAGTACTAGTAACTTCATTTCAGATAAACAAAGTGCAATATTTAGATCTTTGGATTTTTTGTTTGCTTTTGTTCTCAAATGCCCCATATGTCAAGATGGAATGTCTACCAAGTTTACATTCTCTGTATGAGCTCATTTTTTGCCCTGTGAGGAAGCATTCCTCCCAGTAACCACTACTGTTTGTGCATGAACAGACTCCAGATCTAGATTTCTCATCCTGGTGTTGCCTTTGATATCCAGCTATTGACTCAGGGTTGTCTGCTATGCATTTTTATTTTAATGCAGAATCACTGTCTCCAAGGAAGTTTCTCTGAGTTCTCCCTTTGTCCAGCTGGTAGGAATACTAGGCCTTAACATATCTCTTTTCTGTCCCCTTCTTTCTTTCTTCTTCTTTTTAAAAACATTTAATTAATTTATTTATTTTCCTTGTTGTTGCCCTTGTTGTTTTTATTGTTGTTATGGTTATTATTGTTGTTGTTATTAATGTCGTTGTTTCCGGATAGAACAGAGAGAAATGGAGAGAGATAGGGAGGCAAAGGGGGAGAGAAAGATAGACACCTGCAGACCTGCTTCACCGCTTGTGAAGCGACCCCCCTGCAGGTGGGGAGTGTGGGGTTCGAACAGGGATCCTTGTGCTTTGCGCCATGTGCACTTAACCCGCTGCACCACCACCCGACCCCCTGTCCCCTTCTTTCTTAGGTTACAAATACAGTATCAGTCTTCTAATTTTTAGTTTATTTAAACTGTCTGCTCTTTGTAACTGGATGGGATCTCCATTATTGATGCCAGAATTTAACTAAATTTAGCTGTGAAAATAAAACATAAACCAATAATACAAAGTAGACACCCAAATATTTCACACAAAATAGCTCAAGTACAACAGGCAGAGCAGTATGGACAGAAGGAGGGAATCATCCCTTTTTTCTGCAGTACTACGGAACCACTTAATATTCCTGGCTTGCTACATCATTAGTTGGAATGTTGTTGTTCCTAACATAAACTGATTCAGATACTTTGTCAACTAGCTTGTGGGAAACCAAAAAGAGATGGGAAAGACTACAGGAGAAGGCATGGAATTTATACACATGATGGTACATTGTATTCTTTTGGCAAGAATAGTTACTTGGCTAACCCAGTTGTAAGGGAGACTAGACCATCTCCAGCTGGGTAACTGATCACACACACACACACACACACACACACACACACACACACACACACACACACACTTATTGTTCAAATAGAATATATATAAATTGTTCTTCTTATCTCTTCTGAGGTTCTATGCTTAATTCCAGTTCTGTCTCCTTTTCTGATGATAATAGTCCTGGGTAGATCTGTTTTCTTAAAAATTCTTTACCATAAATTTTGTATTACATTTTACACTGTTTTATCAAGCTCTTGTGAAAACCCTTTTTTAAATGACCCCTATTACTACTACTTGTATGTGTTCAAAAACCTTGAGGTTCTGGAAACACAGAGTAGATTTTGTATGTCTTTGCATATACATAGACTATCCGTACTTCATCCGAAATAAGCAATGAGATTATGCATAGGAGTTTAGTTTGGGTTATAATACTGAACACTGACAGAGTTAATATTTTTAGCAGTCTTTCTTTCTTTCTTCCTCTTTCTCTCTCTCTCTCTCTTTCTTTCTTTCTTTCTTTCTTTCTTTCTTTCTTTCTTTCTTTCTTTCTTTTGCCTCCAGAGTTATCTCTGGGGCTCAGTGCCTCCACTACAAATGTATGGCTCCTGGAAGCTATTTTTTTCTCTTTTCTTTTTAATAGGATGGGACAGAGAGAAGTAGAGAGAGGAGGGAAAGTCAGAGAGGGGGAAAGAGAGATAAGCACCTATAGACCTGCTTCACCACCTGTGAAGCGTGGCCCCTACAAATAGAGAGCCGGGATCAGACCAGCATCCTTGAGTTGGTCTTTGTGCTTCAGACTATGTGCGCTTAACCCAGTGTGCTACCACCCGGCCCCGCTGTGATTTTATACAGCTCATAAAAGTTAGATAAAAATTGGGTAGTGCATTTGCTTTGTTATGAATATGACCCAGGTACAAAATCATGCCCAGTCATACTGAGGGAAGTTTTGTTACCATAATATCATTCTCTCTGTGCTCCTATCTCTCTCTCTCTCTCTCTCTCTCTCTCTCTCCATATATATATATATATATATATATATATATATATATAAACAGTCTAGAAAGATGAAGCCCTTGAAAAAAAAAAAGAATACATAGATTTGAACAAATAAATACAAGAAGATTTAGATAAGTATGACCTTGATTCAACCAACCATTTTTATTGGATGATCATAGATTAAAAACATAAATGAGCATATTGATCTCATCTGTGAGTCAGTTATAGTCATAGAGTTATATTTTCTCTTTATTTCTTTTCTTTTTTTTTTTTTTGGCCTTCAGGGTTATCAATGGGGCTCAGTGCCTGCACTACGAATCCTCCTGGAATCTGTTTTTCCCCATGTTTGTTGCCCTTGTTGTTTTTATTATTGTTATTGGATAGGACAAAGAAAAACTGAGAGAGGAGGGGAAGACAGAGAGGGGGAGAGAAAGACAGACACCTGCAGACCTGCTTCACTGCTGTTGAAGTGACCTCCCTGCAGGTGGGGAGCCAGGGGCGTGAACCAGTATCCTTGTCATAGATTTATATGTTCTACATGAAATTAATAAGACGTGCCATCATTCTCAGATTCCTATTCCTAAAAGTTGATGATTTACCTAACCTAGATTTACCTAACCCTAAACACTTAGGAAAGTAAAAAAAAAAAAAAAATGCGTAGACTTTCATGATTTGAGAAAAGACATTGTAGCACATTTATTTTGTTTTATAGGGGAAAAAATAACACCAAGCTCTCCTCGAAACCATGAGAGTAAGGAACAGTTGGGATGATAGAGTTTGGCTTGCATATGTGAGACCCTGAGTTTGAGCCACTGTTCCTCATGAGAACAATAAAGACGGAAGAAAGTAGAACTTCATATATGATGAAGCGCTTTGCATAGTCTTTCCTCCTTCCTTCCCTGTCACTCATTAATTTATTATCTCAGTTGGAATAAATAAAAAATGAAAGCCACGAATACATATATGGTAATGGAGGCTATAGCAAGTAGAAGTAACAGTAGCCACAATTATTCTTCTTCTAGCGTTTGCCCTTCTTCCGTAGCCAGTCAACAGTGTCAGGTTGAGCCTGATGTCAAGTTTCGAGACCTCCTTTGAATCTGGAGAGGTGGCAGTCATTGACTATGTGGGTCATAGTCTGTCTGGAGCCGCAGGGGCAGTTCGGGTCGTCTCTGGCTCCCCAGCGATGGAACATAGCGGCGCACTGGCCATGGCCTGTTCGATAGCGATTGAGGAGGGCCCGATCATAACGTGCTAGGTCAAAGCCGGGTTGACGCTTGCAGGGGTCTGTGATGAGGTGTTTGTTCTTGACCTCAGCTGACTGCCAACTCTGTTTCCAAGAGACTGGAACAGAGAAGTTCAGTGTAGGCGTAGGGGACCAGATTGGGTGATGAGACGTCAAGCGTTGGACAGGGTGGGCGAAGATCTCCGCGTATATTGGCAGGTCCGGTCGAGCGCAGACGTGGGAAATGAACTTAGGTGATGCCGCATCCCGACGAATATCTGGCGGGGCGATGTTGCTAAGAACTGGCAGCCATGGAACCGGGGTGGAACGGATGGTTCCAGAAATGATCCTCATGGAGGAATATAATTTGGAATCGCCCAAGTGGACATGGGGGCTACGGAACCATCCTGGGGCACAGTATTCTGCAGTGGAATAGCATAATGCCAGAGAGGATGATCGCAGTGTGGAAGCGCTCGCGCCCCATGAGGAGCTGGCCAGTCTTGCAATGATGTGATTCCTCGCGCCCACCTTTGCTGCAGTAGCCACAATGAAAATACAAGTTGAAACAAAAGATGTTTTAGAAATGTTCCTAAATTTTAGTAGCAGAGGCTGGACTTTTCTAGAAAGGCTTGAGCATTCAATTTTGGGAATACATGCTGATGATACAATTTCCCACATTAGTGGCTTGAGCTAGTTGACAACAAGGGACAGAAAGCAGCTGCTATTCGTACGCTATTCCTAGTTAACACGGGTCTGTTTCAGTGTGTAAATAATTCTCACAGAGGTGTACCCAGTCTACTCAGAGAATCAATGGCACAGATGCAGTCACTGATTAAAAAACTCATTTCCCCCTTTTTGTTTTTATTTTCAAGATTTCAAGGTATAAGAATTAATGACCTAATACAATCAGAAATAACCTAGCTTACAGAAAATAAGTTCAGTTGTATGGGGTAAAGTCAATTGAACTGCATTCTACTAAGTTTATTTTATTTTCTAGAACAAAGGATGTGAATGCTCTCTAAGTACAGATTCTTCGGTCTTTTCAGAATTTCTGTTCATACTCTCCTTGGCATTTTCATTGGGAGTTAGTCAATTTCTTACTATAGACACATTTTATTATTCAGGCTTCACCATCGGTAGAATACATTATAAATTATGCAGAATGTGATAATTAGTAGCAAGAAAGGATATAAATAAAACTGCATAACCAATAAAAGGCCATAAAACTTGGCAAGTAAAATTAGTTACTGTGCGTTAAAATAGGAAATGTAGGGAAGGAAAAAAATTGATCTCACATGTCCTTTCTGAGCTAGAGAAAAATTGCTATATTACACATAGCTCAGCAAATGCTATGTAGAGTCTGTTAGAAATAAAATAAAATTACATGTAATGCAGTGGTTTAGGGTGATTGAAGAACAAAAGAACCATGTTCCCACAAAAGTTAATGGCTTTTTATATTAAAATAAATTTGACAATAATCTCTCCTCTCCACACTGAACTCGACTCCAATGTTACTAATGTGCATTGATTCCCAGTTTCATTTTACAGTCAAATTTTAAAACCCAAGTTAGAAATCTTTCTGACTTGCATTATGAAACAAACAGCACATGGACACACAACACCAAATATGTTTAATATGTTTATTCAAAATCCCTAGATAATGAAATAACCATATCTGTAAAGTATACAAAAGATAATCCTAGAATCTAAAATATGGTGAATTAAGTGAGCTGAAAACATCTACTTTGCCTAACCAGCAGAGAGAGCCTAACTGTAGTCAGGGTCAAAAGAGCATAAGTAGGGCCCAGGCGGTAGCACGGTGGGTTAAGTGCACTTGGCACAAAGCACAAGGACTGCAGAAAGGATCCTGGTTTTAGCCCCCAGCTCCCCACCTGCAGGCAGGGGGGTTGCTTCACAAGTGGTGAAGCAGGACTGTGTCTATCTTTCTCTCCTTCTCTCTGTCTCCCCCTCCTCTCTTGATTTCTCTCTGTTCTATCCAATAACAACAACAATAATAATAACAACAACGATAACCAACCAGGGCAACAAAAGGAAAAAAATAGCCTCCAGGAGCAGTGGATTCGTATTGCAGGAACCGAGCCCCAGCAATAACCCTGGAGGCAAAAAAAAAAAAAAGCATAAGTAGTGTGCAAATTAAGGAAGGAAAAAAGAAATAGGTTTTATTGATTTCATTGGATCTCCTATAGCTGTACTTGAGAGACTGTAATTTAAAAATTCCAACTGGGATAAAATTCATTTGAATAAAATACTCTGTCAAACCCAGTTCGCTGCATCAAAGAGTCAAAAAATATATATCAAAATTATATCCAAACTCCCCAAATACTGTGGAAGATATAATGGTTTTCTAAATAATTACGGTGTTTTTTAATAAAATAATTTTTAGCATACCAACAATGAAGTCAGCCCTCAAATGTTAAAAAAACAAATGGTTGCAGTTAAAATCAGTTTTTACTCATTATGGAAACAAGTTGTATAACAAATGGACACAGAAGGTCTTTTGGGTACTTTATATTTGATGTGTTTTTGTATTAATTTTCCATCCTCATTATGATGTATTTCCATTTTCACGACAAGGGAGTAAAAATACCCAATATAAATGCAAATTCCCTCCTTGGTTGCCGATAGGAAAAATGAGATGTATACCTCAGTGTTGGTGACCTGCATAGGTAAGGGCACAGTGGCCATTCAGTTATTTATTTTAATATTTATTTAGTTATTTATTTCCTTTTGTTGACCTTGTTGTTTTATTGTTATAGTTATTACTATTGTTGTTGTTGGATAGGGCAGACAGAAATGGAGAAAGGAGGGGAAGACAGAGGGGGGAGAGAAAGATAGACACCTGCAGACCTGCTTCACAGCTTGTGAAGCGACTCCCCTGCAGGTGGGGAGCTGGGGGCTAGATCCTGGGATCCTTACACCGGTCCTTGTGCTTTGCACCACCTGCACTTAACTTGCTGCGCTGCCCCCCAACTCCCCGGTGTCCTTTTAAATATAGTATGTTAACAGTATGAAATGGCTCCTCTCCTTATGCTCAGGGCTTAATATAGTCCTAATAGGTCTGGTAAAACACCCAATTCCAGAGAATCAACCATCACTTCAATTAAAATAATAATGCATGTGATTACATTTAATAGAACAAAAATTTCATATGGGTTAATAGGAATTAATTAGTTCATTGGAATTTCACTAAAATGTAAATGTTTTGCTGCTATAGATTCCCTTCATTCCTCACCGTCACTGTGAGGTAGATATTTAGGGCCTTACCAATCATATATGACAATGACCTTCAGGTGTCAGAGTCCCTTCGCATTGTCCCTTCTAGCACAGATTCTGTAAGTATTGCACAGATACTTGTGGAGTGTGATTTGCTTACCATTATCTTTTATGTCTGCATTATTTGTTAAGTTCTATTTAAACCAAGCAAGGTTAGGAAGGACTAAAATAAGAGATGTGAGTAGTATAGCAGCATGTGACTGTCAGGATCCTTTTCTTTCTTTCTTTCTTTCTTTCTTTCTTTCTTTCTTTCTTTCTTTCTTCCTCTCTTTTTTTAAGATTCTACATATTTATTAATGAGAAAGGAGGAGAGAGAGAAAGAACCAGGCATCATTGTGGTATATGTGCTTCCCGGGATTGAACTCAGGACCTCATGCTTGACAGTCCAATGCTGTATCCACTGCACCATGTTCCAGACAACAACCTCTAGAGCTTTCTGCATTTCTCTACCTAGATAGTTAAGATGTTCTTTTGTACTTGCTGCTATTTATTTATAGATTTCCCTAGATTTGTAGATGCCTAAACAGCAGAAACCAAGTTGAACTAGTTTCTCTGTTGCATAATTAGTGCAGATAAGTCTCACATGCAAATGACTAGAACCCAGTCATGATTGGATACATGTATCGGGGACAAAGTGCAGCAGAGCACTAAACAAAATGTCCTGTAAGCACCAGAAAAAAAGGTCCATCAATTTTGTCTGGTAATTATGGAGGAATAAAGGAAAAATTTTCAAAACTACAGGCAGCATCTAAGATGGTTTGCAAGTGACATGGAAATAGAATATATTAGAAGAAATAAACTTAAAGGCGAGAGACTTGATGCACAGAGTGCTTTCTGAGCAAGTCTAGTGGTCCTACTAAAGGGTTGAGGCTTGCACAGGCGTGCATATCATAGGACTAGAAAGCTCGTTCCCTGGCAATCGATTGTGGTGAATTGTGGTAAAGGCAGTTGAAACTGTATCTGTGGAAATATGAGAGGCACACTGTTCAGTAATTGTCTGACTTCTCTTCTAGACTAATTCAGTTCCTAGTGGAGTAAACTTTACTTCCTAGCCACTGGTTACTGGGCTATATATTCATTCTCATTTCAAATGCCAACTTGCTAGGATTTTATAAGAACCCTAAGAACTAGAACGCTAATACTCCACGTTGATTTTTCAGTACGTTACATATCTTAGTCAAAATTCTAGTTTCTAGACTCTTGCAGTCATATTTGGTGCATCCATTTATTTTAACAAGCTTTCTCTTTTTTCCTGTAGGAACTCTTTTTAAAAAATTTTTTTTCTTTAATCTTTTTATTTATTGGATAGGGACAGCCAGAAATCAAGAGGGAAGATAAGGAGAGACAGAGACATCTTCAGCACTGCTTTATCACTTGTAAAGCTTTCCCCTGCCCAAGCCTTGCACATTATAACACATGGGCTCAAGCAGGTGTGCCTCCACCTGGCCCCTATTCATTTTTTTTTTAGCATTCTCATCATAATATACCGAATTACCTCACAGTCATCCTATATATCCTCTATAAGAAACCATTTAAAAATATACTGAATGCAGTGGGAATCCTTTAGTGTTTTAGTAATATAGATTTAATTAGTTTTACATTCACATTAGATCAGTATGTTCATATAGATCCCTAATTTAATTATTTAAATCTATATTTAATTTTATTAAGAGAGAGAAAGAAGTAGAGAGAGAGGGAGAGAGAACCAAAGTACTGCTCAGCTCTGGCTTAAGGCGGTGCTGGGGATAGAACCTGGGACTTCAGAACCTCAGGCATGAGAGTCTTTTGTATAGCCATTATGCTATCTCAGCATCCTTTAATTATTTAATTAATTGTAGAAATGGTATATAAATTTCTATTTCAAATTCTGTATGAGTACAGCCAATGAATTCAGGAGACTTAAATCAGTATATATTCATGAATCTTTTGTAATAGTGATACACTATATTTAAAAAATGCCTATTATTCTAAAGTTACATATCTAGAGCTCCTTAGGGCTCAGAGGGATAACTTACTTGGCAGATGCCTGCTTTACCTTGTGCTGCCCCAGGACCCCACAGACATCATAGTTATTATTGTTGTTGTTGTTGATGATGTCATTGTTGTTGGATAGGACAGAGAGAAATGGAGAGAGGAGGGGAAGACAGAGAGGAGGAGAGAAAGACACCTGCATACCTGCTTCACCACCTGTGAAGTGACTCCCCTGCAGGTGGAGAGCTGGGGGGTTCGAACTGGGATCTTTTAAGCCAGTCCTTGTGCTTTGTGCCACCTGCGCTTAACCCACTGTGCTACCACCCAACTCCCCCATCCTTCTCTTTATGGCTTTTTTCACTGGATTCCATGACTAGGGCCATTAGTCTGTTTCCCAAGTGCATCCTGTAATTTATGGCTAGTTTAGGTTTTCAGCAGAAAAAAGACTTCACAGTAATTTTTCTTCATATTTTTCCTATAGTGTTTATACAGTATTTACATTTTCCCCAAGTTCAAGATCTGTTTCCTTTATCAAGTTTTCCCAGAAAGGTAAAACATATATTTCCCTTAATCACATCTGACTTATTTCTGAAAATTAGAATGTTTAGATTCTCTGAATCTTCGAGACAGACTTTTAAAATCCCATTGTATGTATTACTTGGAAAAGTTATTTATCCTCACTAATTCAGTGTACTAAAGTATAAAGTAAGGACAATTATAGTCCACATCTCAGAGAGCTATGGAGGGGGTTAAACGGGCAGCTATATTTCCCAGCAATCTCAGAATAGGGTCTGATAATGTAGTGTTTATTAAATAAATATAAACAGTAGCTTGGGCTAACATCTGAATAAAACAACAGAGGTCTTCTTTAAAATTACTTAATCAATTAACTTTTAAATAGAGACAGAGGCAGAAGCACAGAGATAAGAGAGTAAAAGAGGAATCAGGCAGTAGCGCAGCGGGTTAAGTGCAGATGGCGCAAAGCTCAAGGACCGCTGTAAGGATCCGGGTTCGAGCCCCTGGCTCCCCACCTGCAGGGAAGTCACTTCACAAGTGGTGAAGCAGGTCTGCAGGTGTCTGTCTTTCTCTCCCCCTCTCTGTCTTCCCCTCCTCTCTCCATTTCTCTCTGTCCTATCCAACAACAACAACATCAATAATAACTACAACAATAAAACAACAAGGGTAACAAAAAGGAATAAATAAGTATTTAACAAAAAGAAAAACATGACTTTTTTTTAAAAAAGAGAGTGTGAAAGAGACAACAGCACCCAAAATTCCTTAAATGCAGTGGGAGCCAGCCTCCAGCCTGGGTATGCACATGATAGAGTGGCACACTATCCAGTGAGCTGTTTTGCTGACTCCAGCACAGTTCTCAGTATCATGGAATTTTTAGACTTCTTACTGGGCTGTATATTATATATATTTTGTGAGTTTTAGGCTTGCCTTTCATAACATAGGGGACTTGTAATTGGAATTCAGTAAATCCCCAGGTTGTTTTTATTATTTCCACAGTAAAAATCAAATGGTTAGAATCATGATCTTATTGAAGTACTTTAGGTCAGTGTCTTTTATAAAACTCCTTTTCTTAAATATTATTCCCGAGATTAACAAAGTACTATTTTTGGATCATAGCAATTTAATTCTTTAAATAAAATCAGTACACCACTTTTTTTTTTTTTAGAGAAATAACATTTTCTTGATGGATAGTAAGAGATGACATAGTTGCTTCTGGTACCGCCAGCCCCTCACAATGTCTATGGCCTGAGCCGCTTCATGGCTCCAGTATTTAGCCAATCAGAAAGCCACCGGAGAGTCACTTGAATCTACTAATTGTCCAGAGACATCAGGCTCCTTGCCTACTTGATATATTACCTAATAGAAAATCTTTTCAGCAATAATAATTGAGCTTCATTATACTCTTAAATAAATCTAGTTCATTTAACTTCTGAAATGAGTTATATTGATCTCTTTGGCATACGAATTTAAAGGGACAATATTGCTAGTCTTCAGTCAGTGCTATTTTTCTTTTATGAATACTAAAAAGAATTACAGCTGAAATACAAGGGACAAGAATTTAACCATCTAAACAAAGGTGGCATACAGGTTTTGAAATAAGATACATATGACTACTTGTGTTATCACATTGGAACTTTTTTACTTTTTATGGAACCATTGATTATTTTAAATGTCAGTGATTATGGTCTGGGATATATATATGTGTGTGTGTGTGTGTGTGTGTGTGTGTGTATATATATATATTCTTTTATATTATTATTATTTTACCTTTTGTTGCCCTTGTTTTTTAACATTGTAGTGGTTATAGATGTCGTTGTTGCATAGGACAGAGAGAAATGGAGAGAGGAGGGGAAGACAGAGAGGGATAGAGAAAGACAGACACCTGCAGACCTGCTTCACCGTCTGCAAAGTGACTCCCCGGCAGTTGGGGAGCCAGGGGCTCGAACCGGGTACCTTACGCTGGTCCTTGTGCTTTGCGCCACATGTGCGCTTAACCCACTGTGCCACCACCCAACTCCCTATATCTATATTTTTTTTATAAAATGTATGTGATTTTAAGAGTACAAACTTTGTTAAATATATGTCCATAACCTTCAATAGATACAGTATTTTGGTCACAGAGAAAATAATTAGCTAGCAATTGTAGAGACAATGTGAAGTGAATTTCAACTTTTAGCTTTAGACAGAAGTCTGGTTTCTTTCAAAGCAGATTGACAACACTAATACCTACTCATTATAACATTTACAAACTGTCTAAAACTAAGACTATTTAAAGATGACCAGATGAGAACTGAAAGGGAGCTGTATCACTGCTATAATTAGTTCCTGAAAGCTGATCATTTTCTTAAGACTAGTAAAAGTCTAACTTGCATGTAATAAAAATTGGCAGTCATCTGTATTATAGGTATATGAAAAATATTTTCTTTGGAAAGCATAATTTCATTCTGTGAGTATTTTTTTTAGCAAAAGTCCTCTTTATTGCATTGAACAAAATCACTTTAGAACAAAATCATTTTAGAAGTAGTATATAGCAAGTTGATAGTGGGACTGGCGTGTCATCATATTAGAAAATCGCTGGCAAGTACTGAAAATGCTTAGTAATAATAACTCCAATGGTATCCAGATCATTGAAGAGATGTGTTATATACAGTAATGAAAGTAAATCCTTATGCTATTATTCACATAGTATATTGTTTAAGAATAAAAGAAATACATTAGAATTTGAAGAAGAAAATGGACATTCTTAACAACTGGCTAATACTATAGATAAAAACACATAACCCATAAAATTACTAAGAAATAAAATTGAGAGAGGAGAAATATGTGTGTTGTAATTATCTTATTTTTTGATATACTTATGGAAAAGCAGTCTATGTGCAATTCTAGAAGATTAAAAACAGAATATTAGTGTTCTTTTATGTGTCTACTGAGCATCTGCATTTTCATGACACTAGTTAGCCCAATTCTTTTCTTTTCTTCTCCTTCTCCTTCTCCTTCTCCTTCTCCTTCTCCTTCTCCTTCTCCTTCTTCTTCTTCTTATTCTTCTTCTTCTTAATTATCTCAACACCAATTCCTTTTTTTTTTCTTTTATTTTTTTCTTAGTGATCAACCAGATCATAGGATAAGAAGGGTACACATGTAAGCCCTACTGCCAGAGTTCCGTATCCCATCCCCTCCATTGAAAGGTTCCACACCCTACTAGGGAAAGAGAGAGGCAGACTGGGGGTATGGACTGACCAGTCAACGTCCATGTTCAGCGGGGAAGCAACTACAGAAGCCAGACCTTCTACCTTCTGCAACCCTCAACGACCCTGGGTCCATGCTCCCAGAGGGATAGAGAATGGGAAAGCTACCATGGGAGGGAGTGGGTTATGGGGATTGGGTGGTGGGAATTGTGTGGAGTTGTAGCCCTCCTACCTTATGCTTTTGTTCACTAATCCTTTCTTAAATAAAAAATTAAAAAAAAAAAAAAAAAGAAAGGTTCCCTATCCCTCTGGGAATATGGGCCAAAAATCTTTATAGGGTGCGGAAGGTGGAAAGTCTGGCCTCTGTAATTGCTTCTGCACTGGACATGAAGCCAAAATATTATTCTATATTTTTGAGAGAGACAGACAGAGACACAGAATCACCATTCACTCCACCACTAATGGAATTCTGCCAGTTGCCATGTTGGTACTGTCCATGATGCCCCATGTATGGCTAGAAATCAAATCAAACCTAGGGCCTCAAGATAAGTTGCAACTAGTTGTTGGATTTTTGTTGTTGTTGCACTGTATAACTTCTTCAATTTTTACAAAAATACTGCAAGTCATTACTCCTTACTCATATGTTCACAGTTATAATATTTATAACTCAAAAGGTGGATACTTAGGAATCAACTGAGCAACACAGTATATAGGTATTCCAACAACTAGTTGCAACTTATCTTGTATGTACCTATTATTAAAAATGCAAGTCGTGTCTAGCTGGATGTGCCCTGAACTTTCTGCTTTTTGAACTGTAAAAACATGTCATGATTTTTAAGGATTAAGGTCTTTATTTCTACTTTGTTTTCTAACTCCATAGAGGTGCAGTGAGTTTGCAACTGCCCCCAAACTCTGTCTATGAGTAAGTATGAAAGGATTGCTGGAAAATTTGTCATGTCAAGGTGCCAAATTAATAGCTTTATGTTGGAAAAATTTCAACTCAAGTATTGACTGCACTCCTTCAAAAATCCTTTAGAAAATAAAATATGAATTAATTAAAATTCAACTGTTACTTTATTTTGTGTTTCAAAGAGAACCATCAAGAAAATGAAAAGATCACACGTGGAATGGAACAAAGTATTGGCAAATGGTGTAGTTAAAAGGAATGGTGTATGCAGAAAATTTGAAGAATTTCCAAATCATTTAAAGTAGGATAAGTAATTAAGTGCAAAATGGGCAAAGAAGCTGCATAGATACCACCTGAAAGAATACACAGAATAACTAACCAGCAAGTGAAGTAAACTTATACCATCACTCATCTCTAGGGAACTACAATTCAAAGCCAAAATGAGATAGCATCTCATACTTAGTAAGATGGGTATCATCAAAATGTTAGATAAACTATAAATAATTTTACTTTCATGTAACTTCTAGGGAAAAAAAGTATCAAAACCTACCTTTGAAACTGAGTCAGGGAATTGTAACTATTAAGTATCAAATAATGCTTGCAAAGTCAATGCTCGCATTAACTATAAAATCAGTAAAAATGAAGACAGTTGTTAGAAGAAAAGTAAGCATAAGGAAATATCAGAAGCAAAGGGCTTAGCACATACAGGAAGACCCATGGCTTTCTAAATTGTCTCCCCCAACCTCCACCTTTCTTTGATAAATGTCGAGGGAGGCGGGAGAGCTATAAAGAGAAGGAGAGATGCCTGCAACATAGTTCCACGACTTGTGGTGCTTCTTCCCTACCAGTGGATAATGGGGACTTGAACCCAGATCCTCATGTATGGTAAATTACATGACCTACTTACTGAGTGTGCCACTGTCCAAACCCCCAAACTGTGCATTTCTTATGTAAAATATTTCTTTTTTTTTAATATTTATTTTATTTATTTATTCCCTTTTGTTGCCCTTGCTGTTTTATTATTGTAGCTATTATTGTTGTCGTTGTTGGATAGGACAGAGAGAAATGGAGAGAGGAGGGGTAGACAGAGAGGAGAGAAAGATAGACACCTGCAGACCTGCTTCACCACCTGTGAAGCGACTCCCCTGCAGGTGGGGAGCCCGGATCCTTATGCCGGTCCTTGTGCTTTGCGCCACCTGCGCTTAACCCGCTGCACTACAGCCCGACTCCCGTAAAAGATTTCTTAAAAGTGACCACTGGTTTCCACTTTGATCACAAAAAAAATGTTAATATATCATACTAAGAAAGTCATTATCACTACTGGCATCATCATTGTTCTCAGTCGAGATGTTGAACACTGCCGTAGTTCCTTTGTGCTACTTTCATGGAACACCAGACGCTTGACCACTTACAGACAGCAGCTTAATTCTCACAATTCAGAGGCCCGGGAAGGACAAGGCAGTCAGATTCAGTAATTGAAGACCCACTTCCTCTTAGATAACCGTCTTCTCTCTGTTCACCACAGTGGCAAATGGAGAAGGGTCTCCTCTGGTGTTTCTTTGATAAGGGCACTAAACCTAACCAATAAGGATTGTGCCTATGTGACCTAACAGCTTCTCAAAGACTTTACCTCTTAATACCAGATTTGGTGGTGGTGATGGTGAATTTCAACATTTGATTTCAAGGGGGATATAATCATCCAGGCTGTTATAGAAGTTAAGCACATCTCTCCTCTCTACATGCGATCTCATTTTATTGCTTTAATGTTACTGAGGATTTTCACGGGTAATGTTTAGGTAATTTACCCCTAGACCCAAATTCTGGTAATTGGTACAGGGATGTCCCAGATCATTAGTTTGCTACACTCACACTCCTCCTTTTAGTATACGGCTCTATTCTATTGCCTCCAAAGCTTACTAGTCATATGGTTCAAGTGGCATAAGTGCTATTAATGGTTTTTGTGTAAAAATTATGTCCGTATTTAAAAGAAAGCTACAAGGGTTTTTAAAATAACAAGATGGGGGAGGGGAGGTAGATAGTGTAGTGGTTATGCAAAGAGACTCTCATTCCAGAGGCTCTGAAGTCCCAGGTTCAATCTTCAGTCCCCTGCATCACCATAAACCAGAACTGCTCAGTGCTCTGGTTTAAAAAAACAAAAAAAAGTAAAATAATAAGATATGCAGATTTATACCTGAATGTTTCTACAACATTTAATTCTTCAGGGTTTCTACAAATGTATTTTTTTTTTTCACGTCCAGGGTTATCCCTGTGACTCAGTGGCTGCAAAATGAAACTACTGCTCCCGGAGGCCATTTTTCTGTCCATGGTTGTTGTTGCTGGTGTTGTAATTGTTGGATAGGACAGAGAGAAATTCAGAGAGGAGGGGAAGCTAGAGAGGGGGAAAGAAAGACAGGCACCTTCAGACCTGCTTTACCGCTTGCAAAGTGACCCCCCTGCAGGTGGGGAGCTGGGGATTCATTTGAAGCGGGATCCCTTCCAGGTCCTTGTGCTTTGTACTATGTGCACTTAACCCGGTGAGCCACTGCCTGGCCCCCTGAAATGTACTTTTTAAAAACTCTGAAATTTACTCCAAAGTTTCTATCAGAAACTAATGAATAATAAGTCCATATGTGAGATAATATATATTCTAGAATTATCAAAGACTGACTGCCACTTAAAGGTAGAAGTACATTCACAGGATAAAAATAGTCTATTTCTTCCAGGATAAAATAGTCGATTTCTTATATGGACTTGAATGAATCAAAAGGTGAATCAGGTTTTCAGAATAATTTTATTGCACTGAAATAGCAAATTGGTGTGTTCTTTTGTTTTGCCTGTACTTTAAATTGTAGTTTTTATATATGTACTATTAGATTCTTGACTTTTCTTTTCCTTCCTTTATTTATTATTATTATTTTCTTTCTTTCTTTCTTTCTTTCTTTCTGGCTAAGGACAGAGCATTTGGGGAACAAGCAGTGGTGTACCTGGTTAAGTACACATAGTACTAAGAGCAAGGACCCACGCAAAGATCTGGGCTGGGGCCCCCGGCTCAAGGATCAGGAAAGAGAGTCACTCCCAATTATGGGGAAAGTATATAAAGATTGTTAACTTGTAAACCCCATCGATTTGATCTGGGCCCATATTCAGTGCAGAAGCATCTTCATCCCTGTAGGTCTGAGCTCACATTCCATGATCACAGCTAGGGACATTCCAGGCTGCACTCACTACAGACAGAGAACCATTCTTTCACAAGTGAGTGGAAGACTTTGACCCAACCTCCCTTCATAGAATGGGGCAGGCCCTACCATTGTCAATCCACACTGAGGGCAAGGTCCTGTAGGGGCCCACCAAGGGGTCCATTATGTTGTTCATGATGAAGATGAAAACTTGCATTCTTAACTTCTTTGCCATGACTGGGCTCATGAGAAAAATATACGAAATCTTTAAGAATCACACTCACTCCAAATTCTTGTTGTGTGGTTAAATCTCTTTGATCATTGAAATTTTCCTTTCTTTTGTGCTAGTTAAGTTTTATCTAGAAGGGAAAGTGTGACTATGACTGCTAGTTCTCTCTCTTTCACTTGCACATTCTTCTACTTGTAAGCAAAACAAAAATATGTTCTTTTATCATCTAAAATAAAACGTGAAGATATGGTTCTTCTTTTCCCAAAGCCTCTTAAATCTTACAATCATCTAGGTGCTTTATATCACACACACACACACACACACACACACACACACACACACACACACACACACACACATACACACACTGATAAGAACCATAATTCATCTAATTTCCAAAGTCAAAACTGTGAACCAAAACAGAGATGACTTTCATATTGTTCTTCTATTTCTTCAAAATAGTTCCTTCTCTGGACATAATAATGAATGCTTAAGCAGTATGTTGTAACCATCTGTGTCAAAAATCTAACAGGAGAACAAAGACATATGGCATAAGACAAGACTACATGGACACACACACATTTTTAATAGTTTCACCTTATCTCGATAATATGTAAAGTAAGTAATACTTAAAAAATATGTAACTAATAGGGTTGCATAATAGAAAAAGAAATTAAGGGGAGTCGGGCAGTAGCGCAGAGGGTTAAACACAGGTGGCGCAAAGTGTAAGAATCCAGGTTCGAGCCTCCGGCTCCCCACCTGCAGGGGAGTCACTTCACAAGCAGTGAAGCAGGTCTGCAAGTGTCTTTCTCTCCCCCTCTCTGTCTTCCCTACCTCGCTCCATTTCTCTCTGTACTATCCAACAATGACAACAACAACAATAATACCTACAAGGCCAAAAAAGAAAGGAATTAAGTACTTTAGTCATCCATGTAAACATTAAAAAGATAAATATTTTGTCAACTATTTAAATTGATGAATAATAATTATTCATAATTTGCTTGTATTAAATATTGTGTGTACTCAAATGTTCACATACCTGTGACAGTAAGCCTAAATATCACAAAGAAATTCAATTGCTGCTTCCTGCTTAATCCAAAGTGAATTCAACATTAATGTTGGGGTCTATAAATTCCTGCCTTAAGAACTTTGGCATCTAATGTTAGATATTTCAGAATTAAGTGTCTGTGCAGGGGAAAGATATCAAGCCACTGTTTATAGGGTATATAAAAAAATTAACCTCTACAGGGTAAGTTTAGCATAAGGAAAAGCATAGTTAGAAAGAAAAAAACAAAAGTCTAGAGGCAAGAATTTGCCAAGAGAGCAAATAGGCTTTGTGCTTGTGACAGTTTGGGAGACTGGAATAGAAGCTTGAAAGTTCTACATATTTCAACAATTTAATTTTGACAATTAGAAGTGCTTGTAATATTGTTTTAAAAACCACAAGATCAGCTTTTTAATTAAAAGTATTTGTTGACTACATGCTAGGGAGTACATTTAGATTTGTAACCCTGGCATAAAGAGTAAGATTTAGATGCAGAAGTGTAAGTACTTAGAACTGATTTAGGTGTAAAAAGCTTCATGAGGGTCAGGGAAGTAGGTCACTTGGTTCAGAGCACTTTTGCATGTGTGCTATCCAGGTTCAAGTCCTGACCACATTGAAGGTCGCTTTGGTGCTGTGGTCTTTCTGCCTCTGCTGTCTCTAAAAAGAAGTTTCATGAGTTTTCATTGTACTTTGTGTAGAATCATTTTATTTTATTTTGTGTAGTAATAAACTAAAAAGTGGCTAAGAAATGAGAACTAGCCTAACAAAATAGTGCTAGTCATCAGATCATTTCCCTTCAAATGACACAGCTAATTAGCTTGTCTCAGCTCCAAAACAGGCTCTAATGCTGCCTGCAGAACATTTGTTTGAATCTGTGTTTGGGTAAGAGAATTCTTGTTTCTCAGAAATGCTCACTATTTTAATTGAAAGTAAGTTAGATTTACTCAAAAGGTAGTAATCTGAATTTAAAGGATTCAGAAAATACTTGAAATTTCTTCATATGGTAATTTTTGTCCAAACATGTTTGTATGTTTATTTATTTTAATAGTGTTTTAATAATGATTAACAATATGCAAGATAACAGGGGTTCAGTTCCACAGTTCTCACTACTGGAGCTCCTTGTCCCATCTCCTCCATCGGAAGCTTTCCTGTTCTTTACCCCTTTTATGGACCCAGGATCTTTAAGGGGTATAGCAGGTGGAAGGTCTGGCTTCTATAATTGCTTCTCTAATGGACATAGACATTGGCAGGCCAATCCATACGCCCAGCTTATTTTTATCTTTCCCTAGTGGTGCTGGGCTCAGGAGAGGTGAGACTTTGGGACGCATTTGGGAAGTCGTTTGCCTAGGGAAGTCAGGATAGGACCAAATATTTTTTGAGGAACCAAATGTTGGATCAACAGATACTCTTCCATAACCTCTTAATTATTCATTACATATACCTGAATGTCTAATAAATATCTCTTATTTCAATGAGAGTAGTATGCATTCAACACATCCCGTCATGAGATACAGGTTGTAAAATTTATGGTGAAGAATTTTTCAACATGTACTTATGTTCACCAAGTTGTAGAGCGTGAATACAAGATGACACTTAGCTATGTGAAACTTCATACCAACTAGAGCTGCTCAGGATGTCCTAACTGTAGAACAGATAGAAAAGACATGAAGGTGAATATAGTGCTGTTTGGTTTTCCTTATTTCTTTTTTTAAATTTATTTATAAAATTAAAAATATCAATAAGACCATAGAAGAAGAGGAATACAAATCCACACAATTCCCACCACCAGAATTCTGTATCCCATCCTCTACCTTAACAGTTCTCCTATTATTTAATCCCTTTGGGAGTATGAACCAGGGTCCTTATGGGGAAGGTGGAAGGTCTGACTTCTGTAATTGCTTCCCCACTGAACATGGGAATTGGCAGGTCGATCCATACTCCCAGCCTGTCTATCTCTCTTTCCCTAGTGGGGCAGGGCTCTGGGGAGGTGGGGTTTCAGGACACATTGGTTGGGTCCTCTGCCCAGGGAAGTCAGATTGGAGTCATGGTAACATCTTCAACTTGTTGGCTAGAAAGCATTAAGATATAAAGCTGGAGGGGTCGGGCGATAGCAGCAGGTTAAGCGCACGTGGTGCCAAGCACAAGGACCGAGGACCGGCATAAGGATCCCAGTTTGAGCCCCCGGCTCCCCACCTGCAGGGGAGTCACTTCAGAGGTGGCGAAGCAGGTCTGCAGGTGTCTATCTTTTTCTCCCCTTCTGTCTTTCCCTCCTCTCTCCATTTCTCTCTGTCCTATCCAAAAATGAACGACATCAACAATAACAATAATAACCACAACAAGGCTACAACAAGGGCAACAAAAGGGGGAAAAAATGGCCTCCAGGAGCAGTGGATTCATGGTGCAGGTGCTGAGCCCCAGCAAAAACCCTGATATAAAAAAAAGATATAAATCAGAAAAAATTGTTTAATAATTAGGAACATAAAAGCAAGAATATAGCAGTTGAGATTTGTGGTCTCTATTTTAGAAAAAGCTAATAGGTCTATATTAGGTATATTCCAAGGGACCTATGACTTTACTAATTATTTCTAATACACAATGAACATTTTATTTCCATGACTTTTTTGAATATTGTACTTTATCATGTTTCATACTTAGTTATCATCCCTCTTTTAAGAATATTATTTATTCGTTTGATAGAGACAAAGACAAATCAAGAGGCAAGAGGATATAGAGAAGGAAAGAAAAATAGAAACTGTTTCACTGCTCACAGTTAACTCCCTGCAGGTGGGAGCTGGGGGACTGAACCCTAGTCTTTCTGCATTGTAACACGTGCACTCAACCATAGGCTCCACTGCCCAGCCCCCTCAATTATCATTATTAAATATATTTATAGGTAATAATTAAGTATATGATTATGTTTAATTAGTTTACATTTGTTGATGTTATCTCAAAGACATCACAGTAGAACAACATCGGTGTTCTAACCTTTGAGCAATTGTCTTGAAACAGGAAAAAATCCAGTGAATCTTTGTTCATAGACTTTGGAGATTTGATCTGAGCCATTCACTAATCAAATAGTTCTTCCCTGTATCTATAATTTTTAAGAAAATTACTTAGATCCCTATAACTGGAAATGATTATAGTGATAGATATAGGGGAATTTCAGGTGATTAGTTAAATGTTTCCTTAAAATATTTCACTGCTAAAATATTTAAGTTCTATTTTAAAGATTATTTTTAAATGAATCCAAATTGATACAATATCTCTTCTTGAAACGAATCACCTTACTATTATGGTATTTTACTTTTTTTAAGTAGAGGTTCATTTCTATTAAAGATTAAGCAGGAAATGGCAGAACAGTCAGACCATCTGGCCCATAACGAAAAGTATTAACTGAAAACTAAAGATTGGTGTTAAATGTGGCACTTCACCTGTCACACAGAGGTGAGTGTCAAAGCTCATAGTCTAGCTTCAGGCCCTACTTCTTGCGTTACAATGAGTTACACAGTTGCTCTAAAGAACAACACTGCTTGTTCTGTTGAAAAAGTCTCCTGTGTGCATATTTTAAACCATTTTTACAAGGTACGAATTAAACCTCCCCTCGCTGAGAAGTTTTTAATAACTCCAACCAATTAGGTAATAAGAAGAGATATTCAGAGTTTGCATATTCAACTATAAGGCCCTTGAAAAACAGGAGACTTAGAAGGTGACTTGAGAAACTCTTGCCAAGTTCTGAAACCTAGCTACACTGACTTTCCCCAAGGGTTTCTACCAAGATGACTAGTGTCAAAGCAGAAAAAACAAAAAAGCCATTCTGATACCTTGAAATGTTAATCAAGGAATTCTGTGTTTTACCTCACCTTTGATAGCCCATCAGAGCAATCTAAGCTCCACTACTGCCTAAAAAGAACATTTCAACTATTTGGGGAAAGGAAATTATTCATTTAAACTGAGTAACCAGATCTACAAAGATTCACTGGATGAACATAAAGTAAGTTTAAGATTTAAAAGAATGAGTGATATAATAATTGAAGGCAAAGTCTTCACTTTTGAGCTTCGTCAGGCACTGGTTCAAACTGATTATAAAGACCTCTGTATTTTGCCATTTTTATTATTTCTTCATTGCCTTTGGATACTATTTCCTTATCTCATGCTACAACTTATTTCTGGGCTTTTGAAACTGTGAATGGAAAAACAGGTGTGATCAGACATTTCTGTGTGTCTCAGGCTTGCAGTTTTATTTTTTCTTTTAGATTTTGCTTATAAAACGAAAAGAACAGTAGCTTAAAATATTTCATTGAGGGGCCTGAGCGATAGCACAGCAGGTTAAGCGCACATGACACAAAGAGCACGGACCAGAGTAAGGATCCTGGTTCGAGCCCCCGGCTCTCCACCTGTAGCAGGGGAGTCGCTTCACAAGCTTTGAAGCAGGTCTGCAGGTGTCTATCTTTCTCTTCCCCTCTCTGTCTTCCCCTCCTCTCTCCATTTCTCTCTGTCTTATCCAACAAAGATGACATCAATAAGAACAACAATAATAACCACAACAACATTAAACAAGAAGGGCAACAAAAGGGGGAAAGATAGCCTTCAGGAGTAGTGGATCTATGGTGCAGGCACCAAGCCCCAGCAATAACTGTGGAGGCAAATATATATATATATATATATATTACACTGAGTGAAGAGGAGGTGACTGAACAATAGCATGAAGAATTTACCTGGATACCAGGCAGTAGCACACCTGGTTAAGAGCACATAGTATTAAGCACAAGGACCCATACAGAGATCTGGGTTTGAACCATCAGCTCCCCACATGCAGTAGGGATGCTTCACAAGCAGTTCTACAGATGTCTTTCTCTCTCCCTTTCTATTTTCCCCTCATCTCTTAATTTTGCTTTGTCCTATGCAATAACAAAAGAGAGAGAGAGAAGAGAGAGGGGGGAGGGAGAGGGATAGGGGTGGGGAGAGAAGAAAGAGAATAGGAAAAAAGTTAAAAGGAAAGAAGAGAAGAGAGGAGAATAAGAAAGAGGAAAAAGAAGAAAAAGTGGCCATCAGTAGCAGTGAATTCAAGTTCTGTCTCTGAACTCCAGAAATAACCCTAGGGACAAAAAAAAAAAAAAAAAAAGAAAATAGAATTTGCCTTTGTGAGGACCCAGGTTCAGTGTTCAGCATATATCAAACCAGTATTTTGACTTCTTTCAGTATCTCTTTGCCCTTCTCTCTTTTGCAAAATAAATATCTTTTTAAAAAAATTATATAATATGGTGAGTTAAAAAAAATACCTTGTGAAATCCTCTTATCCTATGGTTTTTGTCAGTGTTTCCTTTTTATAAATAATTTTTTTAAAAAAAGCATATTTACAGATTTTGTTTTCCTCTATTTCATGGTAACAGTATGTTACAATATTTAAGTTTTCTTTATCTTATGATGAAATGATTTCCAGCTACTTTCCAGGTTTGTCCTGAACAACAGCTTCCTGGAGTTAAAAGTTTTTTTGACAACATGACCTTTAATGTAGATCAATAGACTGGAATATTTCTCACCAAAGCAACTTATTTTTTCAAAAATCCATTAGACTCACTTAGAATTCTCTCTCTCTCTCTCTCTCTCTCTCTCTCTCTCACACACACACACACACACACACACACACACATCATACTAACTCCAGTCACATAACCCCATTTATTTCTCTCTCTGACCAGGTACTGAGAATAGAGCCTATCATGGCAGAAATGGCTGCAAGATGCTGAGCATTTGGAATCAACAGTTACTGCTAGGTCTCTTTCTATTGCTATAGCTTATGTCTGATCCTTCTTCTTCCATGATTTTGTCCATTAAATTAAAAAGAATAAATTAAAATAAAATAAAAATAAAAATAATTCCTCTGGAATTCTTGAACCTTTATGTCTTTTATGTTGTCTAAAGTAGGGAATTTCTCCGGTATTATGTCCTGTAGAAGTCTTTCTTTCCCTCCCTCTCTTTCTCCCTCTGGTAAGCGAATAATGCATATATTACTTCTGTAAGTCATCCTAGATGTCTCTGTTGTTGTTTTCAGTATCACTTAGTTTCTTTTCAAGAGCTCTTACTTCTTTCTTAGTTTTCTCTAATCCATCCTGATCTTGCTAATTGTTTTCTGCCTCACTTATTCTGATTTCTCTACTCTCTGTTGTTTTCTGAATTTCAGATATTTTGTTTCCCTGTTCTTATACTGAATTAGCTTGTTCAGCTAGTTGTGCTCTTAGCTCAGCTATTTCATCTTTCAGCTCTCTAATTACCTCAAGAGAACTAGTGTTTTCTTTCAGAGTCTCATTTGCTTTTCCCCCATTTTTGATGATATTACATTTAAAAGCTTTTCTTTATCCTGTGACTAATGCCTCAATTAGTGTTTGGAATGTTGTCTTCATTCTTTTGTGGTTCTGTCTTTTGTGGGCTTTTATCTGGGCTTTTGTTCTGGTTCATTTCCCCGGTGTTTCTTCTTGGTTTAGTCATTGTATACGGTATATTCTGAGGCCCCTCTCTCAGTACTTTTCAATTCACTAATCACACTTGCCTGCACTGACTTGTATCTGAGTAAGTTACTTAGAGAGTTCCTAGTTGTGGAAATTAACAGTTGTTTCAATCTTATCTCAATCTCTGAGGTGAAGTACAGTGGCTGTTAATACCCCCTTATGTTCTTTATCTTCCCTGCAGGCTATGGGAGCCTGAAGGCCTTTTAATTGTAAGTAGATGGTTTAGCTTAATCATTCAGTTCTGACCAAAAGATAAAACAGAGTGGGGGAGAGTTAGCACAGTGGCTATGCAAAGAGACTCCCATGCCCCAAGCATCCAAAGCCCTGGGCCCAACTCGCTGCATTGTGAGCATTCAGAGCTGAGCCAGGCAGCAGACCCTGTGAATTTATAAACAAATCCCATCTGTACTCCGTGGGTTCTGAGGCAATTATTCACTATTCCGAATTCATGAGGAGAACAATTTGGAGAGGCTCCCATTACACAACCCCACCTCCAGACCGTCAGGATTATAGTTCTCCTCCTGTGTTGCTCAGTCAATTCTATGCCCCCTAATGTCAGCACTGAATCTCTTTGCTGCTGCTTTAGCCTTCAAGGGACAGTAGCTGTGGAGACTTACATTTGCAATTGGCAAGCCTCAAGGGGGTCTTCTCCTCTTACTGTTGATAAAATTCAAATCAGATGTAGCATAGCACCTCAACTGGCAAACATCCAGGCTGTTACCAGCTGCTACTTAGTAGATATGGTCTTTTAGCTCCAGGAATCTCTCCTTAAGATTTTCTCTGTCCATGAGCCATACATGTTTACACTCACTTATGACCTGGTGGGTTCCCAAAGTAATTCTTATTTTGTCTTGTTGCCATTCTCAGTTGATCCTCTTTGCTATTCCTAGTTGACAGGGAGAGCATAATGTAGCTGCTGCTACTCTGTAGTTCTGCCTCTGGAAATCCAAATTAGTTTTTCTGCTATAGTCTTTTCACTTTTCTCTCTCTATTTATACTTTCTAAAGCTTTATGTGGAAAAAATAAAGAATATAAATATGTGTAAATTGAAGTCATATATTTCTTTTTGGATTATAATCTGATGAAGCTAGCATATAAAGCATCAAATGCATATGAGCTGAAATTATTTCTAAATTCAAATGATGTTCTTTACTTCTACCCTGTCTTATCTTAGATACATTGCTAAACCTTAATTTGGCACAGTATAGCTACCTTGCAATAAAATTAATAATAGTCCTTTCGTAATAAAATTGCATAAGGGAAAACTAATTCAATTTATACACCATTCTAAGAACAGTGCTCAGTATAACTCAATAAATATGACTTCTTACTCTAGTTGTAGAATCTGAAGAAGTAGAAATAGAATTAAAAGTAACACTAGTAGCAGTAATTGCAGCAACACCAGCAACAAAGTTCTACTCAAGCCCATTATAGTTATTGACAAAAGTTAAAAGAAGTCAATGCACTGTCTTCTCTGATGCATATATTGTAGCTTCTACTACCTCATGGCTAGTAATGAATCTATAACTCATCCAGTGCATTTGTAAGAGTAGTTTTTGGTTGTTGTTGTTTCTTTGTTTGTTTGTTTTTATCAGAGCATTACTTAGCTCTGGCTTGTGGTGGCCTGGGACATTGAACCTGGGGTTTTGGAGCCTCAGGCATGAGAGTCTCTTTGCATAATCATTATTCTGTCTCCTCTTTCCATTTCTGTTTATTTTTCAGGGGCTGATTTTTATAGCTTCCAATTTACAATTCTGAAATACAGTTAACTCATGAAATCAAATAAATTTATTTATTTGTTTATTTAGTTTATTTATTTATTTTGCCTCCAGGGTTGTTGCTTGGTGCTTGCACCATGAATCCACTGCTCCTGGAGGCCTTCTTTTTTTCCCCCTTTTGTTGCCCTTGTTGTTGTAGCCTTGTTGTGGTTCTTACTGTTGTTGATGTCCTTCATTGTTGGATAGAACAGAGAGAAATGGAGAGGGGAGGGGAAGACAGAGAGGGGGAGAGAAAGATAGATACCCACAGACCTACTTCACTGCCTGTAAAGCCACTCCCCTGCAGGTGGGGAGCCGGGGGCTCGAACTGGGATCCCCACACTGGTCCTTGCACTTTGTGTCATGGATGTTCAATCCGCTGCTCTACCACCCGACCCCCAAAATCAAATAAATTTAATCCTTAATTTTTAATTATCTAGTATCTATACTTATTTGTAGTCTCTCCTTTTTACAATATGGGCTTTTGTTTCTTCTTATAATCCTGAGGCCTGGGTAATTAATCAACATTCTTTTCTGTAGCATATCACAATAGGTCTAAAGTATGAAGATGAATTGGGTTAAATTTCGTAAGTCCCTATTTGAGTGTCAAATCCTTGGTTAATTTCACCAATTTTATTTAGATAGAAGCTAAATATCCACTAGTGGAAATGCCACTACTCATCCCATATTTTGTTCATTTGTTCATTTTCTAATGTGTTATGAAGCAAATGCTGATTCATAAAACAACTCTCACATGAGTACAACTTTTTTTATTTCTGTGTGATATGTGTCCACATACCACCCCCACCACGAACTTAAGTCCTTGCCCTCTGTGCTCCACTGATTTCCCAACACTATTTACCCTCTCCCACCACCACCATCCCTTAGACTACTTGTGTTAGCTGCAACAGACCACACCCAGTCCGAGTTTCACCCTATGCCGTCTCTTTCTTTCCTTGTTTCTTAAACTCTACCTGTAAGATCAGCCAGAATCCATCCTGGCCTTTCTGACTTATCTTACTTAACATGATGCCTTCAAATTCTGTATAAGATGTGGCAAGAATTTCATCATTTCTTATAACTGAGTAGTATTCCATTTTGCATATGTAGCACAACTTTAATCAATCATATGTGATTGATTATCTGGCTTGTTTCCATGTTTAGTAGATTATAGATTGCCCTGCTGTGAACATTGGTGTATATAGATCTAGCTTAATTTGTTAGAATTTTTTTTTTCTTTTGAGCTTGCCTTGCAGAGCCATCAACTGTGGCCTTTCACGTGCCTCTTGCCTTTCACATTTCTCTGCAGTCTACACCATATAGTCTTAGTTTCTTCAATGAACCACGTCGTGTTGTCATAGTATTACTTTCAGCGTTTGTCTATTTGCAGTTTATCATATTAAACTGGGAATTGTTATTAATTCTTGTTCTAGATGGTGTTTCTTTTTGTTATGAAGTCTAACATCTATTATTTCATTTCCTTTAAGTTTATGTTTGTGTTTATGTTGTACTATTGAATAAAATTTTAAAATCTATCTTGTTAATCTTTTTTATTCTCTTGTCCTTATTTATCCTGTATTCTTGTCCTCGTGTGTTTGGATAGCCACCATGTTAGACTCATGTTCAGGATTTCTTGTTCCTTATTGCCATTGGACTTTTCTGTGTTGACATACTAAGTTGTCCAGGGTAGTTAGCAGTTGACACTATATTCTGATGAGTTAATTATTATGAAATAATATATTTATTGTAACAAGATTTAAAATGACAAAGTATATTATCAAGTTAGATATATGTTCCTGTGATTTAAACATTATATAATTTAGTTTTAATTAATTTATTGTTTAACTTTACGTATTTTATTTGATAGGACAGAGATAAATTTAAAGGAAAGAGGGAGACAGGGAGGAAAAGATCCAGACAGACACTTGCAGACCTGCTTCACCACTTATAAAGCTTTCCTCCTGCAAGTGGAGACCAGAGACTTGAACCCAGGTTCTTGTGCACTATAATGTGTGCAGTTAACCAGATGAACCACCACCTGGTCCATATAATTTATTTTCATAAAATACAGAATTGATACTGGTTCAAGTCTAGCCCCCACTGCCCTGATGGTCATGTCGACTCTGTGGTCTCTTTTCCTCATTTTGCCTCACCGCCTCTTTATCTCTTCCTAAAAATTATTAATTAACAAATTCAGAACTGATAAAAATGATTTCTGTTCTTAAAAAATATATAAATAAAATAGAAAGTCATTTTTAAATGTATGTATCCTGTCCAAATACTCTAGTTTTTTTAAATTTCTTTATTGGGGGATTAGTATTTTACAGTCAACAGTAAAATACAATAGTTTGAACATGCATACCATTTGCACATAACAATACTCAGTCCCCCACTAGGTCCTCCTCTGCCATCATTTTCCAGTACCTGAACCCCCCACTCCCACCCCAGAGTCTGTTACTTCAGCCCAGTACACCAACTCCAGTCCAAGTTCTGCTGCGTGTTTTCCCTTCTGATCTTGTTTTTCAACTTCTGTCTATCAAATCCTCTAGTTTTATAGTTGTAATTGATCTTATCAAAGTTCACTGTTGCATATTCTAACAATATCATTAGTGTGCACATCAAGAACAAGAAATACACTGTGGTTTGTAAATACACAGATGTTCCCTAAAAATAATGTGACAGCTTTCTGGAAAAAAAGGCTTCCATTTATCTTATTTTAACTAATGTGAGTACATACTATTATAAGCAACACTAATTTCATCATGCTCTTATTTATTTCAAAACACTAAAATCTGTCTATAATGTGTATATAGTGTGAAACTCAAGTTGTGACTGGAATATATGCATGACGTGTTGCAAACTAAAATTTCAGGCATTTATTTACAAGAGATGATTTTTTGATTATGGACTCATACTTCAATTCTTGATATATAAAATTTTAGAGGCTTTAGAAAATGTTTGTGGTGTTGCCTACTCAAAGTAAAAGTTTACTTTTTACATTTGTTATCTCAATAAATGTTTAGAATATAGGGGTTAAAATGGTAAAAATTAGAAAGTGAGTCAGATATTTATAGTACTGTAACTGTCAGAGAAAGACATAAAGAATGTAAGAAAAAACAACTTCTGTATTGTCTGCAGAAAGCAACCAAGAATGTAATGTTATCTGTGGAAATGACAATGCATGTAATAATTCTACTTAGACATCTAATATTATTATTAATGTAATTTTTTTTCTTTTTTATTTAAGAAAGGATTAATTAACAAAACCATAGGGTAGGAGGGGTACAATTCCACACAATTCCCACCACCCAATCTCCATATCCCACCCCCTCCCTTGATAGCTTTCCCATTCTCTATCCCTCTGGGAGCATGGACCCAGGGTCATTGTGGGTTGCAGAAGGTAGAAGGTCTGGCTTCTGTAATTGCTTCCCCGCTGAACATGGGCGTTGACTGGTCAGTCCATACTCCCAGTCTACCTCTCTCTTTCCCTAGTAGGGTGGGTCTCTGGGGAAGCTGAGCTCCAGGACACATTGGTGGGGTCTTCAGTCCAGGGAAGCCTGGCCGGCATCCTGATGACATCTGGAACCTGGTGACTGAAAAGAGAGTTAACATACAAAGCCAAACAAATTGTTGAGCAATCATGGGCCCAAAGCTTGGAATAGTGGAGAGGAAGTGTTAGGGGGGTACTCACTGCAAACTCTAGTGTACTGCTGCTTTCAGGTATATATTTTGCAGTAGTTTATGGATACATGTGAACATATGCTCTCTCTCTCACAGAAACTGGTGTATATCTAGGTTTTGGGACTTTGTTAGAAAGTGAACCACCTGAGATGGAATTAGAGTATACTATGAAAGGAAAGGTCTCACCCGAGTAATGAAGCTGAAGGGTTGTCATTCCACACATGAAGTCTCTGGACACAGTCTGAGGTGAAGCATGTTGAGGTGGCAATCATTGTGTTGGTTAGGTTGTGATCGGCAGATGCAATATTATTTGATATGGATTAGGAGTTGCATTGGATCAACCTTCTCGTGGTGCATCCCGTGAGTACCCATTCATTGGGGAAACTGACGATCCTTCCTAGCCAACTGAATCCACATGGATCCCAGTCACTTTCAAAGCCAGCAACAAGCAGCTCCTGACAGCTTTGCTGTTGACTGGCTACGGAAGAAGGGTAAACGCTAGAAGAAGAAGAAGGAGAGGCATATGGGAAAGTGGGCCCTATACAATGGTTCTAGGACTGGGGAAGTATTAATGTAATTTTTAAAAATATTTTTTAATATTATTTATTTTCCCTTCTGTTGCCCTTGTTGTTTTGTTGTTGTAGTTATTATTATTGTTCTTGATGTCATCATTGTTGGATAGGACAGAGAGAAATAGAGAGAGGAGGGGAAGACATTGAGGGGGAGAGAAAGATAGACACCTGCAGACCTGCTTCATCGCTTGTGAAACGACTCCCCTGCAGGTGGGGATCCTTATGCCAGTCTTTGTGCTTTGTGCCACGTGCATTTAACCCACTGCGCTACCTCCCGACTCCCATTAATGTAATTTTTAAATCATCATTAAAACTTCAGAAGTTCATATATAATGAAATGTTATATTGTGCTTACAGATCACACTCCTTAATTTGGATATAATACATGTAAATATGTATGAGATTCTGTACTGGGAAGAGTACAAGCCATAGTGAAGAACAGTTAGAGATGAGCTCTAAACATTTCTGCTCACTGCATCTGGGTATCAGTGTCACCAAGGAAAATTCAAATGGTGTCCAAAACTAACTGGAAAAATCCTTTACTTAAAACAGAGGCGAGTCAAAGCAAGAATTGTTTCAGTAGTATGGCCAGGGTCTCTTCTAGGGAATGGACAATGCCTTTTCCTTATGTGCAGCTAGCTAATTTGTGTTGAAATAGAAGGACTCAGTCCACTCCTGCTGTAGTACAGATATAATAGTGAGGTTGGCGAGATGCCATATGACCCAGATACTTCCAGCTGAGACAAAGCGCCATTCACTGAGCTTGCTGTTTCTCACAAAATGATAAGCTCAGCATAGACTGTGTGGGCTCTTTATCTCTTGGAAAGGTGTTCTGGGTTCAATGACCGACCAATCTTGAGCAGTCAAGTGAAAGCAGAAAACTCTGCAGTTCCAAAATTGCTTTTCTCAACAGTTTGTGCATAAATTAAAGTTAATGAATGAAATCCTCTAAGATTGAAAAAACTAGAGATTCATCTGTGTTCAAGCAACTAGGATAAGGCAAAGGAGATTCAATATGACTGAAAAGAATAGAAAACATACTAATGAAGCTAGTCTCTGCTAAAATTAAAATAAATCATTGGACTAGAGAACTATCGGTCTCAGTGTTAGGCCTGGAATGTCTGAGACTTCAGAGGTTCATCTTAGGCTGGGATGAGTGGTACTCTGGTCTCTGTCTCAAAAATATTCTAAAACATCATTCCCAGTAACTTGGGATCTTTAATGCACTCTTTTTTGGATAACCTTTTACACCACTATAACCTTGCAATTATTACATGCTGTGTGTCTGCTCATTTATCTCCAGCCTTTCTTTTAAGATTTAACAAGGACAAATCATAGATTCTCCGGTTGCTGAATTCACCATGAATAGAAACATATTGTATGTATTCTCCCATGATTCCGGTCTCTCAACATTATTTTTCTTTTGTGTTTATTTGTAAAGCAATATTTGATTTCTACCTTTGTCATGTAGTAGTTATCTGAAAATAATGTATTTTATATCCCTTCTTATAGACATCTTATTTGACATTATTTGAAATATATATTTTAAGCAAATCTCTTTGTTTTTTTTAATATATTTATTTATTATTTATTCCCTTTTGTTGCCCTTGTTGGTTTTTTTATTGTTGTAGTTATTATTGATGTGGTTGTTGTTGGATAGGACAGAGAGAAATGGAGAGAGGAAGGGAAGACAGAGAGGAGGAGAGAAAGACAGACACCTGCAGGCCTGCTTCACCAATTGTGAAGCAACTCCCCTGCAGGTGGGGAGCCGGAGGCTTGAACCGGGATCCTTGGGCCAGTCCTTGTGCTTTGTACCAACTGCGCTTAACCCGCTGAGCTACCACCCAACTCCCAAGCAAATCTCTTTGAAGCCATGACCAAGTAGAGATTTAAGGATGGTTCAACACATACAAACCAGTAAGTACAATATGTCAGATCAACAAAATGAAAGAAAAGTTATCTGACTAGTACATTAAATGCTGAAAAAATATTTGACAAAAAGCACCAATGTTTCATGATAATAATCTCCAATAGATCAATTATGAGAAGAACAAATCAAACCATAATAAAAGACAGATATATTCCTTTTTTTTTTTTTTTGGATCACCTGGTTTATTGCTCAGTGCCTATCAGATGACTATACTTGGTGGTTGCCTTTTTATTCTTTTTATTTGACAGAATGAGAGAGAGAAAAGTAGACAGGAGAGACACTGAAACACTGCTCTACTGCTCATGAATTTTCCTACCCCACTTTGTCCCACAAGGGGCTTGAACTCAGATCCTCATAGTGCCTGGCCCCCAACATTACTTTGGTTCAGAGAATTTAGATGTTTTCTACAAAGATGTTAATGAATATCTAAATGAATGGAGACATATACTATACAATTATCTTAAATCGAAAAGCATCACAGAGCTAACAGGCATTAAAGTCATTTCCAAGAATATAGTAAAGTGTATTATAAGGATGGTAGGTGAGCTATGTCTCTTCGGATCCTGATATGAATTTATTTGGAGAAATAATTAGATATGAGGATGATGAGTCACAGTAGTTCTGGCTTTAACTTACTGAGTTATTCTGGCTAGCATATGGTTTTGATTTCAGCTCCCCTGATGATCACATTTTTTTTATAAATCTACTGGGTATTTCAATATCTTCCTGAGAGAAACATCTGCTCAGTTACTTTGCCTATTTTTAATTGAATTCTCGCTGGGGGGTGGGGGGGGAGATGTTTAACAAACATGTTTTAGTATTTCTTCTACTAAAGTTTTTTTTTTTTTTTTTTAAGTATCAAAATGGTGCTTACAAGATAGTTTACCTGACCATGTGCCTGCTTTGTCCTGTGCATGACCAAAGCTTGAGCCTTACAATGGTATTTTCCCTCTGTCTCTATCTCTCTATCAGGAAAAAAAAAAAAAGTCAGTTCAGAGCAATGAAACTCTGGAAATAACAAATAAAATTTAAAGTAGAGTATCACAGAACTGTGAATATCTATATTATTATTCACAAGTTCTTTCAGCTTTGAATTTTTTTTTCTAGAATATTGTTAAATAACTAAACATTTTAAATGCGTGCATTTCTAAAGTTGAATTTAGTTTTTACTTCCTTGACTATTATTATTCAAATGTGCCTAATCCAGTCTTCCTATTTTATGGAGAAAAGTATCAGTCTCAATATACTTAAAAGAAATTTATAGTAAATACTTACATTAAAGTCCGATTCAATGACAATATTATAACATGATAAAAGAAACATAAGTATCATGTGATAATAAGTGATTTTTCAGAGTAAATCAATTAATGTGATCCAAGGACATACCTCATCTATCCAGGAAATTCTCAGTGTCCTTTTATATTTACATCTTGCACAAATCAAATATAAGAGTTGAAGCAGTGAAAGATTACATTATACTTTCAGGACCAGAATTGCCACTAGTCTGTGTTGTTATTGATCATCAAACATGATAATGAATGATTGAGAAATACTTCCATTACAATTTCCTCTTGGAAAACCTGGTCTTATTTTCTTGCCAGGAGACCTCTGAAGCCACTGTAATCAGTATCACTTACTTGCTGGCAACTTACTTGCTGGTATGCTTACTGCAGATAGATTTACAGAACTACTGCTATGTTAAATACAAAATCATTTTATGTTGTGGTTATAAGTTCCATCAGTTTCAATGTAATCTCTGGAGCACAGGTTCATGTCTTTAAAGCATGCTATTGCTACTTATAAATCATTTTAGTTTTCTTTTAACCTACCTCTACACTAGCAATCTGCAGCTTCTAGGTAATGAGATTCATTTTTTTTTCCATTTGACATACCATATATATAGGTGTGCAGAGCTATATTATTTGCTCTAGGATGACTGGACCAGTGTCCCCTGCCTCAGGAACTGTAGTTCAAGATGTGACTATTTGAAGGACTAAAGAGAGCAATGATGAATTTTTCACATGTTCATAGTCTATTTTATTGCTGTGAAAATATATAAAATTGATCTACTCCATCTCTATTGCTTATACTATAGAACCAGATCAACAAAATAGGCCACAAATATAACACTGAACTATTTGCTTTACAATTCATGGGTCTCGGTTTCAAGAAATGATAATAAAACCACCACAGAGGAGTATATGAAATAGTTCAAGTATATAAATAGTTGAAGTAAGTGCACGAAATTATCAGGTGACAGAATATTACCTACAAGGTGATAACCAAGAAAGTATCATTCACTGATTCATTGATTATGGTTCTGTGTATACTTAAAAATTGTCAAGGCTTATTGAATCACATGTTACTATGTTTTGTATTTTGCGAATAATTGTAAAACTCTGATGTGAATGTTTCCTATGTATTATGTTAAAGTATAAATTAGATCACTCATCTATTGCAAATATGTATTGGAATGTATGTGGAAATAGGATAAAAATCTAGTCCTCTATAATGGCATTCAAAGTCCTCCACATTAAGCCGTCACTTGCATCAACCATTCCCTGTCTGTCTCTGGACAACCGTTATTTCTCTTAGCTATTCTAAACCACAAGGGACCAATTCTGGTTCCCCAGTGAATGTCTGCATTGTCTTATCTCCATAACTTTACTTAGTTTCATGTAATTAACAAACAATCCACTTCTATACTCTTCAGTGAACCTGTCCCTTTTTTCTGTGAAGCCTGGCTTTGTTCAGTTCTATATAGTTAATAAACAATTCACTTTGAACTGTATTTGGTTATAAATCTAGAAAATCCAGACCACAGAGTAGTTTGGTTTGATGGGAGAAGCAAACAACTGCATTTGTCATTAGAATAGAGAAGTCTAGGGTAGCATATAAACAAAGATAACTTTTCCTAGTCTGTTCTAGCCCTCAGAGGGGGGACAGCTAAAAAAAGCTATAGGTCAGTGACTAAACTATGAGGTTCCTGGCGTCCTTGCATTGATAGATTTTCTTTTTTCAAGCTAATTCTGAAAGACAAATAGAAGTCAGTGGCATAATTCATTAGCAAAAGGAAATTCCAGGGGGCAGGGCGGTGGCACATTCTGTTAAGGACACATAGTACAAGGACCTGGGTTTGAACTCCTACCCCCACCCTGCCCAATGCCCCCTACTCACCTGCAGTGTCCTTCTCTCTCCTTCTCTATCTCCTAACCCTGTCTCAATTTCTCTCTATTCTATTGAATAAAATAGAAAAACAAGAAAAAAATGGCCTCTCAGAGCAGTAAATAAGTTGTATCTCTAAATTGCAAGTAGTTGAGGGAGAAAAGGAGCAATGAATTATGTGCGAGGTGGTGCTTGAAAGATAAACTAAATCCAGGTGACAGTCAACGTATTCATGTCATTTTACTGAGTTGTATTGTACTTTGAACTAGTACAGTGTACTTTGATGCTCTTTGTCTTCTTGAAAGATCATTCTCAGAATATTGGAGAAGTCTGGAATTCATACTCTTATAGCATAGAAATATAAAATCGGTTATATTTTCCTAATCACTCTACCATGGCATAAATACCTTATCTTTCAATTTATTGTGTTGGAATTATAGTCCACTTTTAAAATCTGGCAAAAGTACTAACTTTTTTTTTTCTGACAAAACCATAGGATAAGAGGGGTACAACTCCACACAATTCTCACCACCAGAACTCCGCACCTCTTCCCCTCCCCTGATAGCTTTCCTATTGTTTATCCCTCTAGGAGTATGGACTGAGGATCATTGTGGGATGCAGAAGGTGGAAGGTCTGGTTTCTGCAATTGCTTCCCCACTGAACATGGGCGTTGACAGGTGGATCCATAATCCCAGCCTGCCTCTCTCTTTCCCTAGTGGGCTGGAGTTCTGGGGAATCGGAGCTCCAGGACGCATTAGTGGGGTTGTCAGTCCAGGGAAGTCTGGTTGGCATCTTGCTAGCATCTGGAACTTGGTGGCTGAAAAGAGAGTTAACATACAAAGCCAAACAAGTTGTTTACTAATCATGAACCTAAAGTCTGGAATAGTGCAGATCAAGAGTGGGGGGAGGGTCTCCACTTTGTAGACAGCTAGTAGGCCTATTTTAATTATATTCCAAAGGGCCTGTGGCTATACTAGTTTGCTGTTTTTTCAATTTTTTTTTCCTGAGCCTGAAATCTGATATGCAGGTGAATCCAAGTTATTGTCTGGAGAGATGATGTCATGGCTGCAAAAAGGACCAGAAAGCTGGATCAGGGAAGAGAGTAGCTCCCAAATATGGGGAAAATGTATAGATATTGTTGACTGTAAACCCCATCAATTTGATGTGATCTGGTGCCCATATTCAGTTTAGGAGCCTATGTGACCTCTGCTTCCCTGTAGATCTAAGCTCACATTCTGTGGTCATAAGTAGGAACATTCCAAGCTACCCCAATATCAGGACCCATCTTCCTCAGGTGGAGCACAGAGTATGTTGTCCAGCCTCCCTTCAGAGGATGGAACATTCTCTACCATTGTTGATCCACATTGAGTGCAAGGTATTATGCAGGCCCACAGAGTGCTCTGTCTTCTTGTTCCTGATAGAGATGACCAGTAACCATGAAGAGAGGGACTTACTTGAGGTCTAGGCCCATCGTATATATTTGGGAATCTCAGGACTCCCCGAATAGGGCCCCAACTCATGGGGTGGCCTGACAATGATTAAAGAGTCATCGTTAAAGTATGCCAGTCTCTTGCCCTTACTCAGCTTTTGCAGTCCTTGCTTTGATAAGGTCAGCTTTGGAGTGAGTGAGAGAACTGTAATAGGAAGTAGGTGAGAAGGGTATCTAAGTCTAAGTAGGCACTATTTCATTATGAACTTCAGACTGACTCACTACAGACTATCCTGTACTTTTGCTTTCAGGTATATATTTTGCCCTAATTTATGGATACATGTGAACATACGTCCTGTCTCATGGGACCTGGTCTATATCTAGGTTTTGGGACTTTGTAAGGAGGTGAACCATCTGGAATGGAATTATAGAATCCTATGAAAGGAAAGGTCTCACCCAAATAATGAGGTTGAAGGGTTGACATTCCATGCCGGATGTCTCTGGACATAGTCTGAAGTGAAGCATGCTGAGGTGGTACTCCTTCCATTGATTAGGTTGGGATCAGCAGATTCAATATCATTTGGTATGAATTTAGAGAAGCATGCTGGAAAGTGAGCCTTACCCTAGAGGTTCCAGGACTGGGGGAAATATAGGCTCTGTAGAGGAACCAGGAGGTTCCTGCTGTCTTAGGGTTTAAGAAGGCAATAGATAGTTATTACTATAATCACATTATTTGACAATTGGGTTAACTTTGAAAAATCCCTTTGTTAGGATTTGCTGTATCATACACAACATCACCGTAATTTATGTCCTTTAAAACAATTTTTTTATCTTTACTTATTTATTGGATAGAGACAGCCATAAATTTAGAGGGAAGGGTGTGTTAGGAAGGGAGAGAGACAAAGAGACACCTGCAGCCCTGCTTCACCACTCGCAAGGCTTTCCCCTTGCAGGTGGAGACCAGGGTCTCGAACCCAGGTCCTTGCACACTGTAATGTGTGCGCTCAACCAGGTGCGCCACCACCTGGCCCATAATTTATGTCCTTTGACATTATTTGTATATAGCTGTGCTACCAGTTGCTTCTGTTCTCCCTGGTCTAAGCTTTTAAGACAGTCAACATACCAAAGACTCAGCCTATGGTCTGTGCATTAAAAAGTTTGAGACATTCAATCAATTTTTCCCTCTCATATTAATTAAATAGGGATTTATATGACTACAAAATTAATAGATGTGTACATAAACACCATTCCCACCACCAAAAGACTGTGTCCCATCCCATCCTCCCCCTTCCCCCCATCCTCCTGCCCCATGAAGCCGAACATCCATCCTCACCTTCAACCCAGGGTTTTTACTTTGGTGCCCTACTACAAAAAAGACTTAATAAAGTCTTCCTCAGTCTTTCCTCCATCAAAATATCCTTCACCTGTTTCTCTTATCCCCATAATTCTCATTCACTTCTCCTCTGTTTTCTCAAAATCTTCATTCTAACACTTTCACTAGGAATGATTTATTTCAGTTGTCTCTTCAATTAGGAGTGAACTAACAAAGGGACTAGCCACTCTATAAATATTTCTCTTATTGAACTTTTAAATTTAATTTTCTTAAGATAAGTTCACATTAAAATCTGAAACTTATGTAGTAACAGAAAAGAAAGTAGAGAATTTGGAAACCATATAATTGGAGTTAATTCTAAATGTTGTTTATAATGTAACATTGAAGTTTGTTGCTATTGTTACCATATCAATTCTCTGGTGTGCATAAGTTATGGAAGGATTTTCCTTTTATGCCAATAATTATTCATTTTAGAAAGCAGAAATAAATGTCATCTCAGTTTGCTTGGCACACTAAAAAGAAAAGACAGGAATGATTAAGACTAGGCTTAGATAATCATGTTTTATGGTAAATTCATTCCTGTTTGGTATTTAAATTACTGGTTTTTTTGAGATGGATAGAAGGGATGCAAGCAGTATGTTAAAAATTGATTTTCCATAATTACTCCCTAATGGTGAAACATTTTCCTTAAAAATGAGAAAAAAATTGAAATGACTTGGAAACTATTGATTTAGTTCCTCTAATTGATCTCTGTAGTATTCTATCATATCAAATTGACCTGTGTCTTCCGTTTGTAAGAGCATCATATCACTTATAAATATTTTCAACCTATTTTCCAAGATGTGTAATATCCCGTAGTTAGAAGTAGTACTTGGTATATTAAATAGAAACTCATAAATATATTTAATGTACCATCATGCTTAATTCTTTTCTCAGAAATACTTAAAAGATAAAAAAAAAATATCAGTTTTCTGTTACCCATTTAAACACGCTGGTGATATATCTGTGGAATACTGAACTCATTTTCCCAGTCGTTCTTTCGTATCTGAAATACTAACCATCCGGTCAGCTCAGTCCGTTAGAAGCTTGCTTGGCTATCCTAGTAATCCTCCAGTTGCCCAAGCTCCCTGACTGCCATGATTTGGTAAGGAAAATGAGCCCACATTTTAAATGACTGTTAGAATGTCCAGCGACCAGCAACCCTTAAATTACCACTTATCTCCACAACTTTCATTTAGTTCTGCTTTCCTACTAAAGTTAGAGATGACTCTTGTCCATATCATTCATAGATAGTTCTGCCTTTCTTTAATTCTCGGTACTCTGAGTTCTTCTTTTTGTTCTGTTTTCAGTAATTGACTAAAAAGGTACAGGATGTCATCACTGGTATGATTTAGAAATGCATGATGACGTGTAGAATTATCAGTATAATGCATGTTTTAAACGCACAAAATTAAATCGTCTCATACATATACACGGTCAAGACTATAAACTAAGAAATTTCAGAGATTTGTCTGAATGAGAAATTGGGTACAAAAAAATTGACATCGAGATGCATAACTTAAGAGAAAAAAAAACACTTTAGGGTCCTCCGGGTGAAGTTTCAGTTTTGAAGTTGATTTTTTATAACCCTCAAAGGCATTAAGCATTTTTTATAACTACCTTCACTTTTAACAATGCTTATTTTTGATAGCAGGGAGCTTAGCCTGAAGTTTGGGTAATGATCAAAATTAAGAACATGATCTTCATTTTTGTTGGCCCAGATATCTGCTTTAACACTTCAAACACTCTTTTAAAATATCTCACACTGTATCAAAAATAACTTTCTGTAGCCACAAAGAAATCTGAGAGTTCTGTCAGTCCGTAAGCCCATCTGTAAGCAAGAAAGAAATGTACTGCATAGTTTACATGGCAACGTACAGATCAAAGAAAAATAAATAAACGGCATTGATTCATCCAAGCCATCTCTTTCTTTGGGAATAAGTATTAATTATGAAAACTTTGAAATGGAAAACTGAAGGTACTACAGTTATCTGTGTTAGAAAACTGGAAATAAAGGTTTCTGGTAATAGGAAATTATAATATTTAATGTAGAATTTTAATGTGTATCAAAAACGCAAATCAAACATGATACAGATTGGTAAACTAAGAATAAAATGTATTATATATCCAAACATTGCTGTGAAAAATATAGTTTAGACTTTTAAATGCAAACAAGCCATATGTGACTTCTTTATTGTTCTCAAAATATCATATTATTCATTTATGAATATTTAAATTTAGTTCAAATGAAACAACGATATACAGGATATGGTCAATAATTAATTGCATATTTTTTATCTGAGAAGGCATTCATCTTTCCTTACAAGTGTTTCCTTTCTACATGAGTTTGGATTCTCCGTGTTTTATTCATATTCTCACACTAGTTTATTCTGTGTGAGGCTTCAAAATTAAGATAAATTTGGTTTTTAGAAGAAACGCATACAGGAGGAATCTCCTAATAAAGAAATAACGTAATAAAAAGTTTTCAGAGAGGATCAGTTTTCTTACATTCAATCTGTTCTTGACTTTCTTAAAAACTAGGGAACAGAGGGAGTCCTTCTTATATGAATTCCACTGGAAATTTTCTCAAATTAGGAAGAGCCCCAAAATGTCTGAAAGTCAGAACGTTATAATGAATTGCTTTAGGTGTTTCCAACAAAATTATTTATCCAAAGTGATCAATAGAACCCTTTCCAGCATCCAGGAGGTCTCCAGATTGTTTTCCACAGGTGTTGGACCGATTTACATTCCCACCAGAGATGTTGGAAAGCCCTTTCCCGTCAAAACTTCTCCACTATTTTTCCTTTCTTTCCTTCTTCCTTCCCTCTATCCTTCCCTTCCTTCCTTCCTTCCTTCCTTCCTTCCTTCCTTCCTTCCTTCCTTCCTTCTTTCCTTCTTTTCTTCTTTTTCCCACCAGGATTATTTGGGCTCAGGGCCAGGACTATCACATCACCACTCCCAGTGGCCATTTTTTTTCTTTCTATTTTATTCAATAGACAGTGAGACGTTAGCAGGGGAGGGAGAAATAGAGAGGGAAAGGGAATGACAGACACCTAAACAGTTAGTCAAACATAGGCTTTAGAGCTGGCTCACCTAAACACAGTGTTATACTGCCTCTCCATTTATAAATGAAATAGACTTTAGGAATAACACACAGCCATCCCTAAAGTCCAAAAGTCCAAAGGAAAATAAAATGATTATAAAATTACTTTGAGGAGGGTGTTGGAAGGCATCTTGAGCAGAAAATGTCCTGGTCTAATTTTAGTGATTTCTGTCTGTCTGGTTGCTTTATGGCTCCTTTGTTCCACTTCCTCTAATTCCTTAAGGTGTGCAGCAAGGTCAGTTATTTGAGCTTTTTCTTATTCTCTAATTTGTGTTTTTATGGCTATGAGTTTCCCTCTCAGTACTGCTTAGCTGTGTCCCAAATATTTTGATAGCTTGTATCTTCATTTTCATTTGTTTCCAGGAACATTTGAATTTATTGCCTGAGTGCCCCTTTTACCCAGTGGTTATTAAGCTGTATGTTGTTGATTTTCCAGATTTTGTGACTTTTAGGAATTTTCTGTTTGTTGTTGAATGTTAGCTTTACTCCACTGTGGTCTGAGAAGATACTTTGGATGATTTCAATGCTCTTGAATTTTTTGATATTGTTTTTGTGGCCTAATATGTGGTCTATCCTTGATGATGTGCTGTGTGGATTTGAAAAGAATGTGTATTCTAGTTTTGGGGGGGTGAAGATCTCTGAAAATGTCCAGGAGGTCTAGTCTGCCCATCTCTTCATTTAATTCTCTTGTTTCTTTGTTGATTCTCTGCTTCATTGATCTAAGTGAGAGAGATTATTATTATTACTATTATTGTATTACTACTGATGTATTTTTGTAGTTCTTTCAGTAGGTGTTTGAGGTATTTAGAAGGATCCTCATTGGGTGCATAGATGTTAATAATTGTTAAATATTCTTGGTTGGTTGATCCTATGATCATTCTGTAATGGCCTTGCCTATCTTTTATTACTTATTATTTAAAATTTATTATCTTAGAGATGAGAACGGCTATTTCTGCCTTTTTCTGTGGTCCATTATCCTGTATGATAGGTTTCCATCCTTTCACTTTAAGTCTGTGTTTGTCTTGTTGGGTCGGGTGGGGTTTTACAAGCAGCATATGGTTGGATTGTGTTTTCTGATGCATCCTCCCACTCTGTGCCTTTTAATGGGTGACTTTAAGCCACTAACATTTATTGATTGCAGTGTCATTATTCAACAATTTTTATTTGCTCTGATATATGGGAAGTATTATGGTGATGTTCTTGTTTATAAGAGGTCTTTTAGAAACTCTTTCAGGGCAGGCTTGGTGATTGTTGCTTCCTTTAACTGTTGTCTGTCAGAGAAGGTTTTGATCCCTCCATCTAGTTTGAATGAAAGGCTAGCAGGATATATTATCCTTGGTTGAAACCGTTTCTCATTGAGGACTTGATAGATATCTTGCCATTCTCTTCTGGCTTTTAGATTTTGAATGGAGAAGTCTGCTGATAGTCTTATGGGTTTCCCCCGTATGTGACTCTTTGTTTTTCTCTTGCAGCCTTTAGGATCCTTTCTTTATCCTTGCTTCCTTTCATTGTGACTATGATGTGTCTTGGTGTCTTCAGGTCTGGGTTGATTTTGTTTGGGACTCTCAGGGCCTCTTGAATCTTAATGTCCTTTCTGTTGTTCAGGTCTGGGAAGTTTCTTCTATTATTTCCTCTAGGATATTTACTTCCCCTTCCTCTCTTTCGTCCTCTGATAGGCCAATTATATTAATGTTACTTCTTTTGAGATCATCCCATATGTCTCTGTTGTTTTCAGTGTCTCTCAATCTCTTTTTGAGCTCTTTTACATCTTTTTTAGTTTTTTCTAGCTCATCCTCTGTCTGGCTAATTCTGTTTTCTGCTTCTGTTAATCTGTTTTGTTAGCGAGCAAAAACCAGACCACCATCCCCTGCAGGGAAGCAAAGATGTTTATTACAGATTTGAATCTGGGCCGAGCGGGGGACTGCCAGCAGTCCACCAAGGCTCGACCCCGAACAGAACTCAAGCCACACAATTTATAGGATTCTAGAGTACATTCTGGGTGGGGAAATATGCAAAATGAGTATTCTACAACACACTCAATAACATTTTACAGGAAATGTGGGATCCAATCATTTCAGACAATGCAACACATTAAGCAGCCTATAGGAATTGTCTATTTTCAAGCCTCTATGCAAAATAGGGTTGCCACACTTTCCCGTTATCAGCTAAGACCGCCTGGCTATCAGCTCCCAGTTAAACTAGCTACTTTCTTTTAAGACAAACAATAAGTGGCTTATATCTTAGTGTGGCTTTTGTCCAGCCCCGTTTTCATAAACGGGAGGTACAAGAATTTTCCACTTCACATTCCCCACTAGTCTTAGCCGAGAATCAAAGCCTTGATTCACTGTCGTCTTCGTCTTCTTCTTCTTCTTCTTCTTCTTCATCTTCTTCTTCTTCTTCTTCTTCTTCTTCATCTTCTTCTTCTTCTTCTTCTTCTTCTTCTTCTGTTGGAATATCAGTATACCTAGTCCTGAGGACCATTATCTTAAGAGTTTCAGATTGTTTCTGGATCATGGAGATCAATGACCTCAGTAACCAAGGTCCTAGAGTCAGTATTAAGAGTAGGATGACCAGAGGCCCTGCTAAGGCGCTAACTAGAGTGGTCAGCCAAGGGGATCAGGAGAACAAGTTCTCATACCAGTTGCTTTGGTTCTTGAAGAGGTCCTCCCTATCCTTGGGGGCCACCTAGGACCAGACAGGGTCTTATTTATTATAGTCTTTCCTCCTGAGCCCAATGATGGCTTAACAGGGGATATCTGACCTCTATCAGTTGAGATATTTCTAATGCTTGTTGCTAGAGTGGATCTAAAGTAGGCCAGAGGCTTGGTGGGGCGAGGAGCCTGCTCTAGGATAAAAGGCCTTAGTGGCCCAATAGGGCTTGGGTCCCGGGGTATCTCCTGTTTCTGTATGATAAACAATACTCCCGGATCCTGCCCTGACATGTATAGTCTAAGCCCCCAAGTCTTACCCCCAATCCAATAGTCCTCAGGCAAGGTCTTGACTGTCAAGGAGACAGGGTTGCAGTTTCCCACCATGCAAGTGCCCTGTTTGTCTGGGGCGCCAGCCCTGGCTGTCCTTTTGAACTGTAGCTGAGTCTCTACCTCTTTCCATGGGGCCGAGGTCACACAGCTCCATTTAGCACAATAATAATCATTTTTTCCTCCACAGTCTGGGGGGGCCGTCCCGTGGGCAAAGATAATGCTGGGTATGCCAAAGTCCTTTTTCTTGCTTGATACGGCCACAGCTGAATCCCATGTTCACAGGTTTGAGCTCCCCGAATGTCTGCTGGAGGTAAAGGTTTCTCCAGCCACTACCAAATAAAGCACACAAATCAAAGCCAAATACAGGTTGTCCCATAGTCGTCTGGGTGGCGATTACCCCCCAGTCTAGAGTACTAAGTTCCCATCGGTACATTGTGGGTCCAAGGGGGTGTCTTCCTGCGGTGCGAGAGTTCAGACTGGAGCTATGAGGAGATTAATGGAGGGTGGAAGGAAGAGGGAGATAGAAACAAGTTCCTCTCACAGTGGATAGGACACTCTGTCACCTATCAATGGAAAAAGCAACAACAGTTAATTTTGGTCAACCTGAAGAGAAGGAAAAAGGGAAATACATATATAATAATAGATAATAGTAATAGTAAAATAAAATAGAGTAAGAAACCCTAAAAGTCAGTCTGCAGCTTGGATGGCTCCAGACTAGCTGCACACATCCTGGTCACCTTCCTAAAACAAGCAAACACAACCAATTATAAGAAGTATCAAAAAAAAAAAAAAAAAAAAAAAAAACCTCCAGCTAGTCTTTCCCAAGCTGGGCTGAGGCCCTGATTGGTCAGGTATTCTGTCACTCAAATAGAGGTCCAGCCCCCTTCAAAAAGAAAAGGAAAAGGAAAAGGCTTGGAATGACTCTCCTGCTGAGCCAGGAATCTTGGTAAAGAAAATAGCTCCACAGGAAGCCTGCTAGGAGTGGCTGGGCAGCCCAGGGGGTTTGGTCCTGGGGGGGGGGGGGAGGGTGAGTTCAGAAATAATCAAGCCAAAGATTTTCCTTTCTTTGTCCTTTTGGCCTCTGTTTGCCAGCCCAAGAGTGGGTTATAGGATTCTTTTTTGGTGTGATCCTGCCCCCACCCCCTATTCAACTTTTAATGGACAGCCCAGATATCCTACCCGTTGTAAGCTGCTTCTTTTTGGAGCTCACACCAGGTGTTGTCTCCAAATTACCAACTTGGTTCTGCCCAGAAAATGTACTGGAAAATTGGTAACATCTTGAAAAAATGACATTAGTATTTGCATTCAATAGCTATTTATATGTAAAAGTTGCCATCTTTTTTTTTGGCATTTTCATAATCCCTATTAAAAGGCAACTTTTCTTTGAAAACTAATGAAAGGTTTGGATTGAGTGTATAAAGATTAAATTTATTGGAGGTTGGGTGGTGGTGTAGCCAGTTAAGTGCACATGACACAAAGTGCAAGGACTGGAGTAAGGATCCTGGTTTGAGACCCTGGCTCCCCCCCCTGAGTGAGGGTCGCTTCACAAGCAATGAATCAGGTCTGTAGGTGTCTGTCTTTCTCTCCCTCTCTCTGTCTTACCCTCCTCTCTCGATTTCTCTCTGTCCTATCCAGCAACAATGATAGCAATAACAACAACAATAATAAACCACAAGAGCAACAAAAGGGAAAAAATAGCCTCCAGGAGCAGTGGATTCGTAGTGCAGGCACGGAGCCCCAGCAATAACCCTGGAGGAAAAAAAAAGATAAAATTTATTATCAGAAAGGAAAATACAATCAATCTTGGAGAATAAAAACAGAGATTGAAAATGTCAGAATAGGGGCCAGGCAGTGGTGCATTTAGTTAAGTGTACACATTACAGTGTCCAAGAACCAGGTTCAAGCCCCTGGTTCTCACCTTCAGGGAGAAAGTTTCATGAGTGGTTTAGCAGAGTTGCAGGTGTCTCTCTGTCTCTCTCCATCTGCCCTCTCAATTTCTGTCTCTAATAATGAACAAATAAAAAATATTTAAAAAAGAAAAGAAAAGAAAAAGTCGGACATAATACACAAACTGAACTCTATTTAATTTGAGGAAGGAATAGAACGTGACAAAATTTTTCTTATATAAAAACAAGGGAAGGGATTTTGAAAATATTAGAGTATATATTTTTTCAGATTACATAGCTTGGTAACACTTGATTTTACATTTTTATATCTTCATTTGGTAATTTGATAGACTGCCCATACCGATATTTGACAGTATATATTGAAACACTTATTTTAAAAAGATCTTTCTTGTGGCTGAGCAGTGGCACACCTGGTTAAAACGACATCTGACTAAGCACAAGGACCTGGGTTCAAGCAGCTGGTCCTCACCTGCAGGGGGACACTTCATGCATCATCAGATAGGTATCTGTCTTCTAGCTTTCTCTCTCTCTCCCTGCCCTCTCTCAACTTCTCTCTGTCCTCTCTAATAAAGCAAAAAAAAAAAAAATTAAGATCTTTATTAAAATGCATTAGGCGTTTTCCTGTCAGTTTAATTATAATAAAATACAGTGCAACATACTCTGTTGGATTATGCTGTGGCATTTTTGGAGATAATTATGTTAAATATAGACAAGGAAAATACAGGGAAATGTACTAGTCATTTTGGTGCGTGCGCACACATACACACACGCTTACATGCACACAAACTACCAAAATGTGTGGTGTAATAAAGACAACATAAAATAAAAACTGAAAGATCAGTTCCATAGACACAAATCTAAAGGGAAAACATCAGAAGTGAACACCTGAATTCTTTTTTTATTATTATTTATTTTCCCTTTCGTTGCCCTTGTTGTTTAACATTGTGGTTATTGGTGTCGTTGTTGTTGGATAGGACAGAGAGAAATGGAGAGAGGAAGGGAAGACAGAGAGGGGGAGAGAAAGATAGACACCTGCAGACCTGCCTCATCCCTTGTGAAGCAACTCCCCTGCAGGTGGGGGGGGGTCGTAAAGGGATCCTTCCGCTGGTCCTTGCGCTTTGCGCCACTTGTGTTTAACCCGTTGCACCACTGTTTAACCTGCTGCACCACTTCCCGACTTCTGTGAACACCTGAATTCTATACAATCTCACTTGTTGATAAGCTGGTAAATTTGTGGACTGGTTTTCCCTAGATAATGTCCCCATTAGATATCTAGATGGAGCCAGAGCATATAAAACATTGTCTTTTAAGGCTACTCCAAGCAGGAGCTGCCATCTAGGCAAGCACTGTGTTTAGAATGTTCAGTGCATCTTTAGGAAATAAGGATAAACTCAAATGCAAGATTCTTGCTAGAACTTTCCATATATCTCTCTCTCAGTCGTGTCTCTCTTTCTCTCTCTCTCTCACTCTCTTTCTCTTTCTCTCTGTTTCCAATATGGTACATTGTGAACACTCAGAAACTTATTGAATGCATGAAGAAGCAAATGGCTAATGGATCATTTTAGTTTGCTCAAGAATTGTGCTGTGACTTCAGCATAATCTAGAATGAGGAAATCTGATCTATATTTAGGTCTTTTAAATGTGACCCAACCACAAATGATTTCTTCAGTGTGGATCTAGAAAGTAACTTATGGATAATTCAAATGAGGAAATTCCTCGAGTAACCCAGGCTAGATAACGGAACGCTTCAGTCGTGCCCTTGTAGTTCATGTACCTGCACATCTAACTAGATCTGTGATTAGAAAACCAAGCACTAGTGCAGTTTAATAGACAAGAAAACAGTGAGAGCAGAAATATGAACTCAGTTTCTATATACTACAGGTGCTACCACTTGAAATAACTACCAGACATCTGTAAGAAAAGAAAATTTAAGAATAATCTTATTGAAAATGTGCCCAAGGTATTTTAATTGCACAAAAATAAAATTCTCATCCTTACATTCGGAAATTCCTAACACAAATCTAAACACGAAAGGACGTTAACCAGACCATCTTTTCTGTTTGTTTATTCATTGACACTAGGCTTACCCATTTGGTGGAAGTACTACAGATCCACCACTCCTGCAGGCCATTTGTTCCTTTTTTTTTTTTCCCTTCATATTTTTCTAGAACAGAGAGAAATTAAGAGAGGAGAGAGAAAGACAGAGAGAGAGAAGGAGGAGGAGCAAAGATAGGCACCTGCTGTAATGTTTCATTGCTTGTACAACTTCTGCCCTTGACTAAGCCAAGTCCTTGCACATAGTAGTGTCTGCACTCAACTGGGTAAGCCACCACCCAGTCCCCAATCAGATACTCTTATGGACATGGCACTATAACAAAACGACCAATTCTAAGAGGGATCTGAGTCTTTCTCCAACCATCAGAGTCATCCTTCCTTCTCACAATTCTACGTACCAAAGTATGCATACTCACTGAGAAGGATTTTTTTTTTCCTAACGTTGAACCTCCATTTTTTAAAAAATCAAAATGCTAAGTCATCCTGTTAGGAAAATGAATAAAAATAGGCTGTCATGCCTATTTGAAGTCATAATTCATCTGCATGTGGATCATTTCAGTTTACATAGAAATTCTATAGGTCAAGTACACTTAACATGTACATTACACAGGAGAGGGCATGGGGGTTCACCTAGGAGGAATGATCAATCTAAATCTATGTATTTGAAATTGGTGTCACTGAAATTTGGATGTAGGTCTTATAACACCATAAAGCTGTCTCTTGAGATTTCACACTTGATGAAAGTGTGATAACAATTTAACATATCACTACTTCCTATGAATATTTACACTTCAGAGTGAAAGTGAGGACTGACAGCATATAATCTAAGCCTTCCTTAGTAGTGGAAAATAAAATATTTTGACAGCGGCTCTTCAGAAGTTTTATTTCTAGGCAGGGTTATTTTCCTATTTCTTAAAGGTGAGATTGATTATTTTAGCCATGACAAGTCCTAGGCTGACTTTTAGTCTGCATATGGCAAAAACAGAATACTTTTTTTTTTTTAACCAGGTGTTATTTTTTTTTTTCCACCAGGGTTATGAATGGGGCTCAGTGCCTGCACTATGAATCCACCACTCCAGAGGACATTTTTTTCCTGTCTTCTATACAGGACAGAGATGGGAGGAAAGGTAGAGAGAAGGAGAGAAAGACACCTGCAGACCTGCTTCCCTGCTTGTGAAGCGTCCCCCCCACAGCTGGGGAGCAGGGAATTGAACCCAAGTACTTAAGCATGGTGATACATGCACTTAACCAGAGGCTCCTGTTGGCCCCTTCAATACCATTATTTATTTTAATTGAGGTAAATGTCAGTTCACAAGATCAACTCATTTTGAAGTTTACATGTTCATATCTCTTTAGCTTATCTGAAGCTATGCCAATTGCAATGCTATCAATCTCTCTCCAAGTCCATTGAGTCCCCTCCCAACCTTCTGCCCCTTCATCTTCCCCATTTGGTAAACTCATTTTTTCTCCAGAGTTTAATAACCTCATTTCTGTTCCAGGGTTTGCTTTTGGTAACTTTATTTCTTTTCTCCTTAAAAAAAAATACTCCACACCAGTGAGATCACCTGGTTTATAATATGTTGCATCTCTTGGATTTTGGATGTTCCTTTTCATTATAACTGATTAGGTTTGGTTCAGGGTGTGCTAGATAGTAAGGTGCCATGAATGATTCTCTCAAGTTGCTACAAGGTATCTTTTCCTGTAGAGTAGTATACATATACTAAACAGTTGTACTGAGAAGCTGACTTGTTCGTCTGGATAATAGGAATTAGCTCAAGGCAGTGTGATTAACAAGAGCAAGAGGGAAGAATTCTGGCTATGAGGGAGATTTACCACATAAGTTAACCCGAACAAACCTAAAGTAACCTTGATTCTGCTTCTATATTGCATTCTCACTCATTTACTTTGATCTGTTTAAGAATAACCGAAACGTCCTATGGCACTCAAAGTGAGGCACTTGTGTATGATAGTTCGTAAGAAACTCAAGCAAATTCTACTTCTAACATCAGATTTGATTTATGATCATCAGATAATCTGTCTCTAAACTTACTGTTTACCTCCCTGTTACTAAACTGTACTCTATCTACACAGTGACACTAGTTTAAACAATTTAACTACTATTATAAAAAAACGAGTATTTTCAGGGAGTCAGGCAGTAGCACAACAGGTTAAGAGCAAATGGCACAAAGCTCAAGGACTAGAGTAAAGATCCCGGTTCAAGCCCCCAGCTCCCCACCTGCAGGGGAGTCGCTTCACAGGCGGTGAAGCAGGTCTGCAGGTGTCTTTCTCTCCCCCTCTCTGTCTTCCCCTCCTCTCTCCATTTCACTCTGTCCTATCCAACAACGATGACATCAACAACAATAATAACTACAACAACAATAAAAACAAGGGCAACAAAAAGGAAATAAATAAATATTAAAATATATTTTAAAGGGAGTCGGGCTGTAGCGCAGCGGGTTAAGCACAGGTGGTGCAAAGCACAAGGACCGGCATAAGGATCCCGGTTCGAACCCCGGTTCCCCACCTGCAGGGGAGTCACTTTACAGGCGGTGAAGCAGGTCTGCAGGTGTCTATCTTTCTCTCCTCCTCTCTGTCTTCCCCTCCTCTCTCCATTTCTCTCTGTCCTATCCAACAACGACAACAACAATAATAACTACAACAATAAAAAAAACAACAAGGGCAACAAAAGGGAATAAATAAATAAAATAAATATTAAAAAATATATATTTTAAAAAGAAAGTCTTTAAAAATGAATATTTTCTTTTTTAATCACTTGGATATTTATATTTTCTATAGTTAAAAATATATAGTATAGTCAGACCCATCTTGTAAAGTTGGTTAATCAACTATAATTAATTAATATATTGCCTTAGGTATTTACAACAAATTTTGACTTCATGTTTGTCAAATTCCTTTGGAAAGGGTCACATGGTATGTCACTAACACAATTTAGCTCATTTTGATCCTTAATTAATTTAAAGTCAAGAAATAGCCTATATTTGATCCTAAAGATTTAGATACATTTATGTTGTTGAATAAAATGTTTTTCTGGATCGTCTAGTATATTTTTCCATTTTCAAAAATTCTGAAAGAAAACAAGGCAACTCAATATGGAATGGACAAATTAACTACCAAGATAGTTTTTATCTATTAATATATATATAAACATACTTTCACACAAATTCAAATCAATAATAGAAGGGACTCTTGTTGACATCATTTAATCATCAATAAAATGTTAATAAGTGCTACAATTACATCAAATGAAAAGAAAACATTCTCATTCTCTGTATGAGTGTGTGTGAGAGAGAGGGGGTGGGTGGGTGGAGCAAGAGATGGAAAGTTAGATGGAAGTCTATATACTTCTGCATCAGTTACCCATATTGGTTTTTTTGTGTGTGTGTGCTGGTCTTAAAATAAGCTACAAATGCTAGAGACAAACTTTTATCTGTAGTATTTATTTTCAAAGTGATTTTTCCATACAGAGATAAAAGTGTCTTACAGAATTCTGCAATTTCAGCCATATAGCTTTTTTTTTTTTTTTTAAGTCTGGAAGGATTCACAGATCTTTTTATATAGCTTGAGACACAAAATACATGAAAAGATATCCTGTTCTTTCTCCATACTTAAAGGCTTTAACTTTTATAAAGCAACCCTATTGGCCTTCAATGTACTGCATAAAGGTAATAAAATATGAAGCAGCTGAATATTTTATAAAAGGGGGGTTTTGAGGGCCAGCATAATAGCTCACCTCTATTCTATGACTCCTCTGCCATGTGTGTGTCACAGAGTTGAGCCCTGCTCTAACTACACTGGAGGAATATCTGGCATTGTGTTGTCTTTACTTCCTATTATCTACCTATCTATCTATCTGTCTGTCATCTATCTGTCTATCATTTTTTTAACATTCTTTAATCTTTAGTTATTTGCTTGAGCCAGCCAGAAATTGAGAGGAAGGGGGAGACAGAGAGAGAAGGAGACAGAGAAACACCTACAGCACTGCTTCACCACTTGAGAAGCTTTCTCCCTGCAGGTGGGGACCAGGGGCTCGAACCCCAGTCCTTGTGCATTTGTAACATGTGCATTCAACCAGGTGCGCCACCACCTGGCCCGTCTTTCATTTCTATCTCTGTCTAAAAAGAAGCATAAAGTGAAGCCCTTGCAATAACAACACAAATAATAAGAAAGTGAACTGAAGATAGAGCACATTTCTTGTTCTAGATGGCATCACTGACAAGTGATTAAGATCTAATTCCAATTCTTACTTTCTCTAAAACCTGGCCTTTGGGAATAGCCATAGTCTATAGAATCACAAACAGTAATTGTTACTACAAAAAACAAGAAATGAATAAAATCTCAAGAAAGAGGCATAGGATCCAAATGGCATAGACTTGTCCAGTGGACATTTTGATGGCCAGTTGTGTACAAATAAGGAAGACATAGCCCAAGTCCCTGTACACTTACAGCAAGACCTCTCAATCTCTAGAAAAACATCTCAGATTCTTTTTTTTTTTTGCCCAGTCTCATAAATTCAGACATGTCACTTTTGTTGCATTCTATTGGCCAAATAAATTACAATCCCAGTCCAGATTCAAGTGGTACCAACATAGACTACTAATCTCTATACAGGATTGCCCAATCAACATGCTAATTAGCATTTCAGGTAATAGGACTAGTGCAATATTGCAGTCATCTGTGATTAATCTTATAGGGATATCATGTGTCTTGGTCAATTTATAATTCTGTATAAAAACATCTGTGAAATTTTGGCATTATGAACCATCATCATTAGTTGCTAGTGAAAAATAAAGCTTGGCAAAGTATATGAAGTATTTACTAGTTAGGCATATATTGTAGAGAAAATTACAGTTTTACTTTCAAAACTTCTCTATACAATTCTCTTAGCTAGATCATTAAATTAAATTATTTTCCTTTTAATGATCAGTCAATATTCCTCTGTATGTAAGCACTGAATTTCTTCTACCAATGATAAATTTTAGTCTGCAATAGTTGATGTGAAATCTGAAACACTTGTTGAGACAGCATGAGGATTCCTTTAGAATGAATTAAATAAAATGTTATGTGATGCAAAGAAACTGATAGTTTTTAGCATCATCTGTACATTTAGATTCCAGCAGAAGATTTCAGCTTCTTGTCAACACTATCCTGTTCTTTTTAGTCATTTATTAGAAGGCTGGTAGGATATTTCACGAATAAGAATAAAAAATATTAGAAGTCATGTATATTACTACAGATGGTTTTGGCCCTCTGTATTATATCATTGTGAAAATATATTTAAAAAAACAAGCTTCATTAATTAGTCTTCAAAAAGTCTTTCAAAAAATGCACAGGGAGTTAGGCAGTAGTGCAGCCAGTTAATTGCAGGTGGCACGAAGCACAAGGACCAGAGTAAGGATCCTGGTTCGAGCCCCTGGCTTCCCCACCTGCAGGGAAGTCGCTTCACAGGTGGTGACGTAGGTCTGCAGGTGTCTGTCTTTCTCTCCCCCTCTCTGTCTTTCCCTCCTCTCTCCATTTCTCTCTGTCCTATCTAACAATGATGACATCAATAACAACAACAATAATAACTACAACAACAATAAAAAGACAACAAGGGCAACAAAAGGGAAAATAAATAAATAAATAAATAAATAAATTTTTTTAAATGCACAGACCACAAGCCTGAGGCCTGGCACCACATGGGAACATGCACTGGGGAGTGACCCAAAGTGATGGAGAAGTATTGCAGTGCCTCTCTCTTCTTTTGAAATAAATAAAAGGGGGGGGGAATCAACTTTTGAGCTGTAGAATCATGTACACAAGAGTCCTGTTGCTTCAAAGAAAAAAAAAAGTCATTCTGAAGATTAAAAAAAATCAAGTGATGATGGTCAGCTAAGATTTATGAAGCTGCTACCAAAGACCTGCAATCTCTTTAAAATATACAAGCGTGATTCCATCTTGTTTGCCGATTAAACATTAGAGATCTATCACTTTGCTGAGATGACATCTTTTCTTCTCTTTATACATGATGGTGACAGATATCTTCCTTATGCTTGTTTGCTCGGAACATTTATTTCCCCATTGCTCCTGCACCAGCCCCACGCCCTTCCACCAAGCAGTGTATCTTCCATCACACAACCTTGCTTGCACTCTGACTCTGCCACACATTCCCTCTGCTCCAGCCACCGAAGCTCCTCTTGACTTGACTTGGAAAATTCATATCTGAGTTTCTGCTCTCACATTTCTACTCATATGCTGTCTTAACACTTTGTCATTATTTGTCCTTGGCCAACATTTTATTTCAGGCCCACATGAAACTACTTGCACACAAGTCTCTAATTTGTAATTCGTCCCCCAAACTTGGTTGGCATTAAACATTTGTTTTATTCTTCGGAAGCTGATTTATTTCTATCTTTGATTGATTTGTGTGTTTATTTCTCGGGTGTTGGCTTGCGATCTATTCAGCTACACCATGACTGTACTTGAGCATGGCTGTGTTTAAAACCAGTTCAGCATTCAACAGCATCATGTCTATGTGTATGCATACAGACACATACATTACTGTGTAATATATGTGTGATCTATGTACATATACACATTGCTCTTAGATACTAAAAAAGTCAGACCTACTGGTAGCCTATTTTGTGGACCTATATGCCCAATTAAAAATAGGTGTTAATATTATTTGCATAAGCAGCTCTATTTTCTATTAATTGATTCATCTAATTAATTACTGCAGCTATATATACATAGATGTTCTAACTACTGCTAGAAGGAATGAGGATGGTCATGGCTGGAGATTATTTTCACTGATCATGGCAAAGTCCTTACACAAAATCACCTTTAGCCCACATTTCTCTTCATACACTGAGTCTGCTGAAGTCATTTCAGGTAATATAAAAGTGAACGCGGTTGAACTTCAAGCTCTTGTCCATCTTTAATGTGCTATAATGCTATTGATCATTGCATCAGGATACCAAAAAAAAAAAAAGAGGCAAACAATAGATGGAGTGATTTTATGAAATGGAAAATCCCCTTTCATAAGCTATAAGGAGAAATGCATTAGTGTCCTTCTACAAAAGCATATACCAAGAATAGATTTAGGGCTTCCTGGGGGAAGTGAAAAAAAAAATCAGGACAGAGAACACCACCACTCACTATCCATCATGATATTCTCACTAAGTAGTATCCTATCAGTGGGTCCCTCATACAAGATATTTATTGAAGAGATACACTGTGTCAGATGCTAAGCTAGGGATCCAGTAGGTAGGTATCCCCTAAAAATAGAGCACTGGGGCCAGGTGGTAGCACTCTCAGCTAAGGGCACATGTCACCTGGTGGAAGGACCCAGATTCCAACTCCTGGTCCCCATCTGCAGAGGGGAGCTTTATGAGTGATGAAGCAATGTTGTGCATATTTCTCTTTCTCACTTCCTCTTTATCTTCCCCTTCCATCTCAGTGTCTCTCTATCTCTATTCAATAAATAAAATTTTAAAAGACTTAAAAAATAAAGTATTTTATTGAGCTCATGGAAACAAAGGACTAGAATGATAGTTACCAGAGGGTGGAGGAAAGGACAAGAAATTGAGCAAAGAGAACACTTCCAGTTATAGCATGAATAATTCCTAGTGTCTAATAGACAACATAGTGATCATAGTTAATAATGATATAAACAAGATAGCTCCTAATAGAGCAGATCTTTTTTTTTTCCCCTCCAGGGTTATGGTTGGGGCTTGGTGCCTGCACTACAAATCCACTGCTCCTGGAAGCCATTTTATTCCCCTTTTGTTGCCCTTGTTGTTTATCTTATCATTGTCGTTGTTGTTGTTATTGTTGTCGGGTAGGACAGAGAAGTTGAGAGATGAGGGGAGATAGAGAGGAGGAGAGAATGATAACACACCTATAGACCTGCTTCACCGCTTGTGAAGTGACCCCCCCATAGGTGGGGAGCCAGGGGCTCGAACTAGAATCCTTACACCAGTCCTTGTGCTTCGCGCCATGATCATTTAACCCGCTGCGCTACTTCCCGGCCTGCTAATAGAGTAGAACTTAACATGTTCTCACTACAAGACAAAAAAACAAAAAAAAGGTAATTATATAGGTGTTAGCTAACCATGATGGGAAGAATTTTGCAATAATAATGTGTCAAATCAACAAGTTGTGCACCTCCAACTTGCGTTATATGTTAGTTTTATCTCAGTAAAGTTGGGAAATGAGTAACAGCAACTAGATAAGGAATTGAATGCACGAAACAAGTAATGGCTTTGTGATAATATGATTATGAGATGCATTCTGAAACAGACCCTTAAATATGCATGGACATTTTCTTACAGGGAAGATTTAAGGAATGTTAGCAACTGGGGACTGCATACTACTCAACTTTAAAATATGTACATGGAGATATTCCCAAAATCACTTTACCAGTGCAAGAAAATAAATCTGTACTTCTGAGTAGCATTCTGACAGCTGGGGTTTCTCGTTTCAGTATATTTTCACCAGATACCATTCATGTACAAGAGATTGCACAGATATATGGTGAATTCGCATTATGCCAGTAGTCTTACCATCCACCAAGTAGTTGATGCAAGGATCAAAACCAAGATGGTGGAAGCAGTTGTATTGAATAGAAATGGGAAGCGTGGCTTAAGCCCAGATTTAAGTAGTTATCTCTTGCTGTAATCAATTACCTTCAATGTTCAGCAGCTTAAAAGGAAAAAAAAAACATCTATTATCTCACATATGATTTTCATAGACCCGAAATCTAGGTGCCACTTCCCTGTTGGTTCTGACTCAGGATCTCCTGTAGTTGCAGTCACGCTGTGAGCCACAGAGTGAGTGTTAGTGATCAAGGTCCACCAGTGCACAGGCCTACATGTATGATGGGAAAGCTGGTTGCTCACTAGCTGTTGAATTCACTGTCCCCTTCATTGCTCACTGTGTAAATCTCTTCAGTAGCTTTCCACAGAATCAGCACTTTCTTCCCCAGTAAGGGATCCAACAGGGTGAAGCAACGCAGAAATGATATCTCAGGGGCAAAGCCCAAGGACCGAAGGATACAGGTTCGAACTCCCAGCTCCCCTCAGTGGGTGAAGCAGGTCAGCAGGTGTCTTTCTCTCCCCCTCTCTGTTGATTTCTCTCTGTCCTATCCAACAACAACAGCAATGACAACAGTAACAACAAGGGCAACATTCATAGTGCAGGCACTGAGCCCCAGCAATAACCCTGGAGGGAAAAAAAAAAAAAAGGTATCTCAATGTCTCCTTCAATCACATCACATCTCAGCTTCACACCAACACTTACGATTTTCAGTATATTCTCCCTACTCAAGAACGTAAATTAATGGCTATTTTTTAAAATTTTTTATTTAAGAAAGGATTAATGAACAAAAACATAAGGTAGGAGGGGTACAACTCCACACATTTCCCACCACCCAATCTCCTTAACCCACCCCCTCCCATGATAGCTTTCCCATTCTCTAGCCCTCTGGGAGCACGGACCCAGGGTCGTTGAGGGTTGCAGAAGGTAGAAGGTCTGGCTTCTGTAATTGCTTCCCCACTGAACATGGGCGTTGACTGGTTGGTCCATACTCCCAGTCTGCCTCTCTCTTTCCCTAGTAAGGTGTGTCTCTGGGGAAGCTGAGCTCCAGGACACATTGGTGGGGTCTTCAATCCAGGGAAGCCTGGCCAGCATCCTGGTGGCATCTGGAACCTGGTGATTGAAAAGAGAGTTAACATATGAAGCCAAACAATTTGTTGAGCAATCATGGATCCAAAGCTTGGAATAGTGGAGAGGAAGTGTTAGGAAGGTACTCACTGCAAACTCTAGTGTACTTCTGCTTTCAGGTATATATTTTGCAGTAGTTTATGGATACGTGTGCACATAAGCTCTCTCTCACAGAAACTGGTGTATATCTAGGTTATGGGACTTTGTTAGAAAGTGAACTACCTGAGATGAAATTAGAGTGTACTGTAAAAGGAAAGGTCTCACCCGAGTAATGAAGCTGAAGGGTTGTCATTCCACACGTGAAGTCTCTGGATACAGTCTGAGGTGAAGCATGTTGAGGTGGCAATCTTTAAAGGGAAGAACAGCAAAAAAAAATAAAAAGTGGAACTATTTCAAAACAACCACTGAAGCACTGCTGTTACTAATTATTTAATGTTGGAAGTAATTTAACCTCTCAAACTTAAAGGGACTTTTTTTTTAAACTAAATTCTGTGAACCATTAGTTTATCTTCAAAAAATGGTTTAAGGATTAATAGAGGTAATGAAGTTTACACTTAAGTGCTTAATTTACAAAGTGTGGTAGAATTAATGTTAGTTTTGATTCATAAAGTTCCTACTAGCAGCACATAATTGGAAAACACTGTCTCTCTCTTCAATGATGGAAGGACACTTAAAAAGGAAGCAGCAGAGACCTTGCTGTGGCATACCCATTTGAGTGTCCATGTTATAATGTGCAAGTACCTGGGTTCAAACCTAGGTACTTCATGCCAGTATTATGACACTAGGAGAAACTTTGAAACTATTCTCTCTCTCTCCTCCCCATATATATATGAAATTAAAATTATATATATGAAATTATTTTATATTATTATATAATTATATATGAAATTAAAATTCAAGTTGACAGTGGTAAAATGGTGTAAGTATATGTGTAAGTATAAACATAAAGCCTCAGTTCCACCAGTCACTCATTAAATAAAATACCATGTTGAGATTTTTTTTCTTTAAGTTATTTATTTGGGTAGAGACAAAGAGAAATCATAGGGGAGTGGGGAGATAGGGAGAGAAACAGAGACACCAGTATCACTGCTTCTCCACGTGTGAGGCTTTCCCTATGCAGGTGGGGCTGGAACTCGGTTCACTGTAGCATGTGCACTCGACCAGGCACTCCACCACCTGCCCCCCCCCTGCATGTTGAGAACTTTATTTCGTGGGAGCATCCATAAAATGAAAATATATACCTAGGATATTCTGAGATTAAAATACTTCTATTAAAATGTTAAGCGTTAATAAAATTACATTAACTAGAGATGTGATCAATCGTATCAAAAGAGAAAAATGATCTATGACACAAATCAACAGGAAACTTCTCTTTATTGGGAGAACTGTTTGTTTCCTAGTATTACTGGCTTTAAGAATTCATAGTAGAAATGAGGAAGAAAGAACTGGATTAAAAAAAAACTTTCATTTTTGTTAATTTTTTATTCTCTTTATTTATTGGATAGAGGCAGTCAGGAGACTAGAGGGAAAGGGATGGTAGAGAGGGGGAGAGACAGAGACACCTGCAGCACTGTTTCAACGCTCAGAAAACTTTCCCCCTGCAACTAGGGACTGGGGTCTTGAACCCAGCTCCTTGTGCATTGTAACATGTCCGATCAACCAGACGCACCACCACCCAGCCCCGAAAAAAACTTCCTTATACATCCTGGTAGTAAGAAATTTCCCTCTGTCTTTCATCTATTTACCTACCTATTTCAAACTGCTTATGATTTTCCCAAATGTATCTTATCACATTACATATAATTTCAAATATAAGCTTATCTTTCATAAATATTTGATATCAATAATAAATCATACATCATAGCCATTAATAAATACTTCTTAAAATTAAATTGGAACCATTTTCTGACTGTTTAGGGTTGTACTACTTTCGCCTTAAAATATACTTCAATATTGGAACTAGTAATTTCTCATTAAAATGTGAAACATCTGGTAACTATGCAACCCATAACAGTGGCATTCAGCTGAAGTCAGATGTCAATGCCATTTTTCCAAGCTTTTTTCTTCTGCATATGTGGCCATCCTCCTGCCCTCCCCTCCCCATTTTGTGTCCTTCCACCCATTTATCTTACCTAGTTGGTTGCTATAGTCCTACCCCTTTTGCAGTGCAGGGGATTAACAATAACAGTACCTTCTCAGGTATGTATCTTAGAAAAATGTTTTGACAGCTGTGTGAAGTATTCAGCTGTAGAAGGAGGCCAGGCTATGGAACATTATGTGTTTAGCAATACCCTAAAAAGAACTTTATATGTTTGTTTAAATGAAAGCATACATATTGTTCTACAATGTTTTCAGAAGAATACAATTATTTTTATTATTTAAAAATAAATGTGGGGAGTCGGGCTGTAGCACAGCAGGTTAAGCACACATGGCGCAAAGCACAAGGACCGGCTTAAGGATCCCAGTTCCAGCCCCGGCTCCCCACCCGCAAGGGAGTCCTTCACAGGCGGTGAAGCAGGTCTGCAGGTGTCTGTCTTTCTCTTCCCCTCTCTGTCTTCCCCTCCTCTCTTCATTTCTCTCTGTCCTATCCAACAACAATGACATTAATAACAACAATACTAACTACAACAATAAAACAAGGGCAACAAAAGGGAATAAATAAATAAATATATTTTTAAAAAGTAAGTGTGGTCCCAAGGTAAAGGTGAGTTTCTTATATTGTTACAAGATAATCCCCAAAGAATCAAGACTGTGTTGTAATTTTCTCACTAGAAATTAGATTTAACTGTAAAAGTAAGGAAAACTAAGGTGCTTAAAATAATCTTCTCATGAGGTGATGAAAATAATTCTGCAGAGACCTGGAGAGATGGAATATACCAACATGTATTTACAAAGCAAACAAATGTTTGCAGTGCAGTGCTGATGATCTTTGAATGTGCAACATACATTCTGTTTTTTCCCTGCTTCATGGATTTGGGGATATTTTGGGCAGACTATCTTTTTGGATTATTCACTGAATATAAAAATTACACAATAAAGCTAAGTGGGATAGATGATTATTTACCATTTCCCCTCCTTTTTTTTTTCCCAGAGGTATTTTTATCATATCTTAGCAGTAAGTATTTATACATCTAATCCCTTCTCTAAGATGCTAGAGCGTTAAGAACAAGTGCGTCCTCCCCCCTTTTCCATAACAACCACCTCTGTTTGAAATGAGGTGTCTCTGCAGTGCCAAAATTAAATGTTGAGGTTCATCAAGTGTTATGATCTGCACTACAGAATGAGTAGGTGGGGAAATGCTGAAATCTCAGCTTGTTCTTCTTATCATGTTATGAAAAATGTTGACAAACATTGGGGAGAAGTGAGAGTTGGCAGGAGCAGGTTAGGAACTAGGAGCTGCAGAGCACAGAGAAAATTGTCTGCTTATCTCTCCTGACATTTTGCTTATGTGTAGTGGAAGGTCTTGCATCTCTCCTAGTTTCTTGCACAATTCAAATGGAAAGTCTGATGATAACATACCTGCTTTTAAAAAATGTATGGGGAAAATCAGCTTTTTTTTTTCTGCTGAATAAAATGACAGGATTGGCTCCAGGTTTCTATTCCCAGTAAAAGCTTCAGGTTCGTCTGTGACAGGACTCTCCATAGAGGTTATTTTTACCTGGAATGGCTGTTCTGTTACTGACGCTGCTGCTCTGGATGGCAGAAATAACTTCTTCTGTGGCTGTCTCGGGCAGAATGAAAGCTGGGTCAAGGTGGAGAGGTGAAAAGAATCGTGAGTAACCAAGAATTTTTACTCTTGGTGCATTTCTTTCTTTCTTCTTTATATTTAGGACTGTATTGGATCTGCCTCGCTTTGCTGTTCGCAGCATTTTCAGGAGCTTGTTTTAAGACTCAAAAATAATTTTGCACATTAAATATGCATGCAGGATAAATGGGCTCCACCTTCTGAAAGCTCCACACATCTGTAATATTGTTCTGGGTTTCATTGCAAGACTTTTGCTTGGCTTCTCAGTTAACTCTTCCCATTCCTCAGACTAGTAAAAGACTTTTAAGAATATAGCTTTAGAAGACGTGTATATGATTTAACATTACCTCTTCAACAGAGTAAAATTAAAATATATTGATGATGGAGACTGATACTCAAATACTTTCTGTGTGGGGCCGGCTGGTGTTGCACCTGGTTGAATGCACATGCTACAAGGTACAGGGACCTGTGTTCCACCATCCTATCCACACTTGCAGGGGGAAAGATTTGGGAGTGGTGAAGCAATGTTGTAGGTATCTCTTGGTCTCTCTCCCTCTCTATCATCCCATTCCCTCTCTATTTCTGGCTGTTTCTATCCATCAAATAAATAAAGAGAATACCAAAAAAGAACAACCCTAAAAAATAAATAAATAAAAACTACTATCTAAGTAGTAAAGTTCTTTACAGCCAAAGATTTTGTTCTGTGCTTAACAAGAAAGAAAAATTCAAAGTGACTCATGTATAGCAGAGGTCAGACCTTCTACCTTCTATACCCTGTAAAGAATTTTGGTCCATACTCCCAGAGGGATAAAGAATAGGGAAGCTTCCAGTGGCTGGGATGGGATTCTAAATTCTGGTGGTGGGGTTGTATAGAATTGTGCCCCTGTTATCTTACAATTGTGTTAAAAATTACTAAATCACTAATAAAAAATAGATGAAAACAAAATTTTAAAATGAAAAACAATGAGTTAATTCTTCATAATCAGGAGTTGAGGACTGATAAATATATTACTTTTTCAAGTTATTAAATTACTTACTTGCAATGTAAATGCAAGATCGCTATAATTTTACTAATGAATTTGTTTCTTTAAATATGTTTTCCCCTGAGTTAATTGATCTGATCCATTCACTTTTTTTTTCTTTTATTCCTTTCACCATTTCATATACCGGCATAATAGGGAGAGTTCTATATATGTGTGTATGTTTATAGATACAAAATTAAAACCAATTTTTTTTTTCTACCACAGCATTAATCAGCTCTAACTTACAGGGATGAGGAGGATTCAACTTGAGGTCTTGGAGCCTCGGGCTTAAGAATTTGTGTAACCATTATGCATACTCACTCACCTGAAAGTTGAGATGTAAATATATTCCTTTAGTCCAAAGTGCATAGTTTAGTAGTCAAAGCATTCTACTTGTCCATATCTCTCTTCAAAAAAAAAAAAAAGATGTAAAATTAGGCCCCAGATATCTATTTGGAGAAAGAAAAGACTTTAAAAACCAACCAACCAAACAAACAAAAAAGAGATATCCTCAGTGCTGGTGAAATACTCCTCTGGTATTGTCTTCTTTCTTCTCATGTGAAAAATTTTTTTTAAATTTGTTTTTAAATAACTTTAGAACATCTTCAAATGCTCAAAGGAGGCATTCTAATGCACTGATGTTACTAGAAATTCCTCTAGGAGATTCAAAGTAGCTGTAAAGATGATCATTAAGCTTATGTCTTGTTTTTTCATGCTTATGACCATTTGTAATTGCTTTATACTAAGTAGAAATTGGAGTACATGGATGATGTACCAGAGGGAAATGGCAGTCTGGGAAAGTCCTTTCCCAACTACCAATAAAAATTTTCAGTACCCAATCATTACTGGTCTTTTGCCTTTTTTTTTTTTTTTTTCAGCTTTCTCTCTTTCTTTCCTTTGGGGTCTCTCTCTCTCTTTTCTCCTCATCATTCAGAAAAGACATACCTGTAGTTTGCATCCTTACCTCATTCAGAAATAATAAATGATACTATTGAACATTCTCTTTTTAAATATGCAAGTTGCCTTGGCATTCTCCCTCTTTCTTGAGTGAAGTAATGAAGTCTAAATTCTTTATCTCCAACCAGAAAATACTAAAGCAGCAATTCATTTCTCCTGAAAGTTTCATCAAGTTCACTCTACATCTTGGACTTAAATGTATTCTTTCTGTGCCATAAAATTGTTAGACTTCTTGCTTGTCTAGCCTTTAGTTTATAATATTTTATACCCAGCATATAGAAGGACTACACAATAGTTCTATAACAGCAAGAATGGATATGACTCCTTTCATGTAAATATAAAAGAATCCAAAATAGCACAAAATCAAATGGCTTGCCCCAGTCAGGGGTGAGGAACATCCTAACCAGGCCAAAATCATCTGGTCTGGCCCTCTCAAAGAAACTGCAGCTTTTCTCATCACCACATTAAGTGCTAATTTTAAATATATTTTATTCATTTATGTATTTACAAGGGATGGTGAGATAGAGGAAAGCAACACATAACTCTTTTTTAAAAATTTCCCTCCCCTCTGAATTCTTTTTTGTCCTATTCAATAAAATAGAGAGAGAGAAAAAAAAAAAGAAGAAGCAAAAAATGACCATCTGGAGTGGCAGATTCATAGTGCCGGCACCAAGCCTAGTGATAACCGTGATGGCAATTAGATGATGGTGGTGGATGATGATGATGGTGATGATTATAGGATACTATGAAGGGCTCAGTAAGTCTCTTTGGTCTTGTTTACTTGTAGGCTTGATTGTCTGGATAATCTATTATTGGAGCCTCAAGCATAAGGTCTCTGCATAACCATTATGCTATCTATCTACCTCCACTCGATAGTCTATTTTTGTATCATTGTTTTATTTGCAGGTAAATCTACTTGTATTAATGTCAAGGTAATAATTTTTTTTGATTTGTCAGCTTTCACTGGCAGATTGTTGTTGTTGTTGTTTACCATTTTCTCTTTCTGGGTCCTGATGGAAATGGAGTTTAGAGCCCTCACATAAGGTCATCTTCCCCTAACTTAAGTGCTAATTTTCAAATAGATAATTGTGACACACAAAACATACTGTAGATAGTCAAATGTCCTTTGGCATGAAAAAAAAAAAAAAAGCGTTTCCCACTCCTGTTCTAGAGTATTAATTCAGTTAACAAGGAGGCACAGTTCTGTAAGCAAAGTGCTTAGACATCTCCTTTCCTTTCAGTGTTTCTTTCATTGCATGGGGAATGACTAGAGAGCAGAGTGACTATGAGAATGCGGTAGCCCAGGCCTGCAGTTTCCTTGGGATCATTTGAAAAACAATGTTGCAAAACAATTCCTTTTCAGGACACTCCAGCTATAACTTTCAGATAGATGCTTTTATGTGCAAGGTGGGTTTAAATAAATATATTTAGCAGACCAGAGAAAGCTACAAATAGCAAGTTTGAGAATTTTCATCCTTTTCAGGAAGTACTGCTCAGATATAATGGAGATCTGGCTCGAATAGGTGAGATTATTATCACCCAATTGTTCCTTATGTAGAGGTAGTTTTCTGTTTCTTAGGATTATTTTGACTTTCCAAGCGGTGAGGTGACTGAACTGAAATGATCTGTATCGTGATGATCTGACCACAAAGCAATGATGAGGAGTGTGATACAACATCTTAAAAATCTTAAAACCATGTGTACTTCAATTATTTATTATTCAGCAAACCTCAGAGAAACACAAACTTGAGTACTCCAGCTACTTAAGAGTTTGGCTGAGAATTGCTGAGGCCATTAACTGAGAATTTCACAACTGAAAGAATTCCTGTTGGGATACATATCGATTGATTTCCCGCAATGCACAGATTCTCATAGAAGCCGTAATGGTTATCCTTTCAGGGTAATTGAAAAAATATAGTTAAAGGGATATTTAATTTCCTATTGGATGGAGAGTTATATATTTAAATGACAGTAATAAAAACCAAGATAAGAAATCTCAATCAGATTAAAAAAAATTTTTTTATTACTTACTAGAGACAGAAAGAAATTGAGAATGGAGGGGGAGACAGAGAAAGACAGACACCTGCAGCCCTGCTTTACCACTCATGAAGCTTTCCTCCTGCAGGTGGGGACCAGGGGCTTGAACCCGGTTTCTTGAACACAGTAACGTGAACACTTAACCAGGTGCGCCAACACTCAGCCCTCAGAATTTCTCATTTTAAATGACTGTTAAGCCACAGTTTTGCTATGGACCTGAATGTTTAAGGAAATTTATGTTCTTTGTTGTCTATAATAAGTCATTTTTAAAATGCTACTTCAGAATGCATTGAATTTTTTTTTTGAGATTCTCTTGTGCCTTTAAATTTTATTTGATTTTTTTCAATAAGTAGATTTCTGTAATTTATTTTAGTATTTATCCAACTTTATCCAGAGTTGTTTTTAATTTTGCCTCTGTCTTTAATTGTGAACTTGGGTTCAGAAGGTGGCGAAGCTTGTAAACATAGTGTCATGTGTAAAGACGTAGGACAGCCTGCAGTGAGGAAGCTTCACAAGCAATGGAATAGTGTTGTGGTCTGATCTCTCTCTCTCTCTCTCTTTTCTTTTCTTTCTTTTTTTTTTTTTTTTTTTTTTTGGTAGACTCTTTTTCTGCTTTGGGGATCATAGTGGTGTTACCATTATAAAACCACTCCCCTCTCCTCAGTTTTCTAGAAAAGTTTGAAGAGAGTCAGTGTTAGTTCTTCTTTGAAAGAATTTGTTAGTAAAGCCATCTGGACCTATACTTTTATTCTTAGGAAGACATTTTAACTATTCATTTCTGTAGTAGGGACTGGCCTGTACAAGCTATGTTTTATAATTTCAATATTCACATCATATTTATGAAGGTTGTCTCTGTGTCCCAACACATGCTTAATCTTTGAGAATGTTCCATGTGTTCTTTTAGGAGTAAAGGTTCTGAATATCTGTTAAGTTCATCTACTCTATTGTTTCATTCAAGACCAGCCACTATTTTCTTGTTGATGTTTTGACCCAGTGATCTAGCTCTTGATGTAAGTGGTGTGTTAAAGGCTCCTGCTGCTATTACGTTGCCACTGATAGCTCCCTTGGGGTCAGTAAGTACCTGTTTTTTATAGTTAGGTGGGGTCACACTGGGAGCATATATTTTGACTATGGTTTGGGTCTTCTTGTTGGATTGACCCTGACCCATATGCAGTGTCCATCTCTGTCTTGTTACCTTGAGCGCTGTGGTGTGTGTGCTCACTGTGGTGCACTGTGCACTGCCACCTGACTCCCAGAATGCTAATTTTGTTAAGATGAAAGAAACTTTTACAATAGTGTTTCGTTGTTGGAAAAACTATGTTTTGTCCTTTGTTCTTTGTCTCCTCTCTCCTAAGTATTCATATTTAGTAATCTTTGGAGAAAAACCTCTGATTAAGAAATATACTAAATAATATGAATAGTTTATAGCTTATAGATTTAACCCACAATTTAAAGTTACAAAAGAGCTTTCTCTATTCCCTGTTTCTACTTCATACTCAGTAAAAACATTCTTGCTATGTGTATCAGATAATGGGGTTGATATATATCAATAGTTTGATGGTGAACTAAAACATAAGCAGTGAGTCACCCGGAGGCAAACATTAGTAGCCAAGATTCACTAAAATACAACTAGCAACTAAGGATACTGAAAAACTTGAAGAAGAAAAAAAAAAAAAAAAGATGGGATTTTTCGGTGAGCTGCCACAGGGCTGATTGGGCCCCATCAGAGAAAGAGAGAGCATAATATACTTACCTCAAGGTAAAAAGACAGAGCTATAGCGTGTAAGTGATTTCTACAACCATCACAGGTTAGAAATATCATGCATGGGAGTCGGGCGGTAGCACAGCGCACGTGGCGCAAAGCGCAAGGACCAGTTTAAGAATCCCGGTTCCAGCCCCCGACTCTCTGCGAGTCGCTTCACAGGCGGTGAAGCAGGTCTGTAGGTGTCTATCTTTCGCTCCCCCTCTCTGTCTTCCCCTCCTCTCTCCATTTCTCTCTGTCCTGGCCAACAATGATGACATCAATAACAACAATAATAATAACTACAGCAACAATGAAAAACAACAAGGGCAACAAAAGGGAAAATAAATATATAAAAAAAAGAAATTTCATAACATGCATGATGTTATTAGAGCTTACAGAATAAAAGGGTCGTTTTGATATATAGCATGAACATTCTGTCATGAAACACAGGGAAACACACCTAATTTCTTTGTATGCAGAGCAGCATAATCCTGCATGTCAGTGATTATATGTATTTGAGGTAACTAATATCACTAGTTCTTAGTAAATAATACATTAAATCTAAAACTATAGTTCTAGTGGGTAAATTCAAGCATTTTCCATGCTTTAGAGGCAATAAAGAATAATTAGAGCATTTATATTATTTCTCAATACATGAAAAGTTCAGAGAGACTTTTGAATAATTATAGCAAGAAAATAATTGAAATAAAATGAATTTAAAATTTATATTCTGTTACTTTATGTCTGTAAGAGGAGATTTCAGTGGAAGTAACTGATATCAATTAAAATGTTTTAATAATGCCAACGCTTTCAGTGTACTATAGTTTTATTAAATGATAATAGTAAGTGTATAGACTGCGAAATTAGTAATGCAGTCAAGTTAGTGTTTTCACTAAAGCAACAAAAACCTATTCTCCCTAAGACCCTTCTCATTTGGACCAAAGCTTGGTTGTTCAGAAAACCAAGTTTAACTGATGGCAGAGTTTGAATGGCATTCCATGAATGACCCCTAAATATTTTATCTTCTTCCAAGAATCTCTATAATTATAACAACAGAAAAAAAAAACATGACAAATAAAGATTTTTAAATTAGTTAAGTTTATAGGACAGAGAGAATGATTTGAAGTCTACCTGAATTGTATTTTGTATAAAACAGAGTTTCTAACATGTAATTATAGTAAAGCACATATATTTAGAGAGAGGAAGAGATAAGGCAAGAGTTATAGAAGACTATTCTGCCTATAATTGTTTCACAGAGATCAATAACTTATTTATTTATTATTATTATTATTGATTTAATTCTGCTCAACAAGTCCGTTGGAAAAAAGGAGTATAATATTGCACAATTCCCACCATCAGACTTCCGTATCCCATCCCCTCCACTGGAAACTTTCCTATTCCTTGTCCCTCTGAGATTGGACCCAGGATCATTATGGGATGCAGAAGGTGAAAGTCTGGCTTCTGTAATTGCTTCTGCACTAGACATGGGCATTGGCTGGTCAGTCTATACTCCCAGCCTGCCTCTATCTTTCCTTAGTGGGGCAGAGCTGGTAGAGTGGTGGGGTTCCAGGGTACACTGGTGAGGTCCTCTGCCCAGGGAAGTCAGGTTGGCATCATGGTAGTATCTGCAACTTGTTGGCTGAAAAGCATGGAGAGATAAAGCAGAACAAATTATTTAATGATAAGGAACAAAAGTTAAGAATATAGCAGATGGGATTTAATGTCTGCATTTTGGAAAAAGCTAAGAAGTCTATTTTAGTCATATTTCAAGGGGCCCATAACTTTATTAACTTTTTTTGCTTGAGTCTAACAGCTAACATGCAAGTGGGCTTAAGAGTATTGTCTGGGGAGATAGTGTCAGTTGGAAATAAGACCAGAAAGCTGGATCAGGGAAGACAGTAGCTCCCAAATATGAGAAAATTTTTATAAATGCCATCAATTATAAACCCCATATTCAGCACAGGAAACTGTGCAACTTCCGCATCTGCACAACAAAAGAAATCAGTACTCAAGTAGACTCCTCACAGAATGGGAGAAGATCTCAACATGATAGACATGAGACAAGAGACTAATAGCCAAAATAACTTATTTCTATATCAGATAAATAAAAATTCCTTGATCACATGCATTCCAGGGTAACTCTGTGGCTTCAAATTACTGAACTCTAATTTGGGCCCAGGAGAAAGTGCTCAGCTGTTTCATAGATGCTTGAACAAACAGCTGAACTCAGCTGTCACATGCATGAATAGAAATCCAATTTCCCAGGTAATCCATTCTCAAGCCATTCCAGATTGAGTGATTAAAATTCTCCAGAAGAAGGATTGCACAATAACAATAGCAATCACTAAATTTCCATCTTGTTAAAAGTAACATAAATCAAACACAAACAGATATTATTAAAAGGCCAGTAACCTAACAAGATTAACAGACTGAAGACCTATAATCTCGGTTCTGGAAAATTCAACATTTTTTTCCTAAAAATTTTTTTTTGTAAGAGAAGTGACTGTATTATTCCAACACAGTTTATCTATTTTCTCTATAATGGTTCAAGTGTAATCTTTGCTTCTAAGAAATATATTCACAGATTTGAAGGCAATCGGAAGAGACAAGGATATATGATATTCTTCTCATCTTGTGGTACAGTTGTGAGCCCACAGTCTTGGCCATGCTGCTCGTTTCCGTCAGTGACCACTACTTTCCAACAAAATTTGATGTTAAAATTAGAGATCTGAATTCACAAATTTAGTCCAGGAGTATAATAAAAGTAAACCTAAGTATATAATGACTTTGAAAGCTCATTATCTTAAAAAAGTGACAAGTTAAGAATTTTACTATTTATGATCCCTTCTTAGAAACTACCTATTATTTGCAATAGAAAATTGTTCTTAGGTTGCAGAAGTGTTAGCTAATTTTATGTGCTAGATCTCAGTTAGTTTTGGACAGCATAATGCAGTAGAACAGTGTGCCTAAGTAAATGTGGTAATGAATATATCACTGTAGTAACATCCAAAATCTCTGCCAAAAGTCACTTTATTTTTAATTTTATAAAACTGCTTAACACTCTCCTCACTAAGATGCTCTCACTGTGTGTCAGTTCTTGTTGCTGAATGGAAGAAGATACTGATGGGGTTCAAAAGTGTGGTGGGATTGGTTTAACTCTTATTTCTACTTGGGGGAAATAAATAAAAACAGAATCTACAACATTATTAAAATTTCAATCTTGAAATTTTAGAGTATTGTAAACCAGTGTTAAGGCAATAAAACTTTAATAATAATAACTTTATAGTTACTTTTTTGAATTGGTGAGACCAAAGGAAGAAACACTGTTGTTTTTGTGATGTAAATACTGTAAGAGAAGTGGCTTGAAAGAGAGTGGGTGATAATTTGAAGATATTTTGGCAGCCCATTAAATCATCAGAGTAGCATTGTAACCTGATCAATGTTTATGGGTAAGGAGGCAATGAACTTAGCCAAGAAATCACATCAGTCACTGCCAAGGAAAATTCTTCAATAGATGACTACATATGTAAATAACCATTTATATAATTTCCCTAGATGAATCACATAATTTAGAACAATAGTCTGTACAACAGCAATTTTAACTTTGTGGAAACGAGTTAAAAATCCCACAAAATCTTTCAAAAACATATTATACTTTGCCAATGGGATCAGGATCTATGGATGAGACATGCCAAAGTCCAGATCCACATATGTGTTATGAAGCCACAAGCTATTTTCTTTTTGATTTATTTATTTTTAATTTAAATTATTTTGCTTTTTTGTAATTTTTATTCATAAAAAGGAAACACTGTCAAAAACCATAGGATAAGAGGGGTACAACTCCACAAAATTTCCACCATCAAAACTCTGTATCCCATCCCCTCCCCTGATAGCTTTCCTATTCTTTATCCCTCTGGGGTATGGATGCAGAAGGTGAAAGTTCTGGCTTCTGTAATTGTTTTCCCACTGAAAATGAGCATTGGCAGGTCGATCTATACTCCCAGCCTGCCTCTCTCTTTCCCTAGTGGAGCAGGGTTCTGAAGACGCAGGGCTCCAGGGCACACTTGGTGGGTTCGTCTGCACAGGGATGTCCAGTTAGCATCATGGTAGCAGCTGGAACCTGGTGGCTGAATGAAGAGTCAACATATAGAGCCAAATAAATTGTTGACTCGTCATGAACCTAAAGGCTGGAATACTTCAGATGAAGAGGGGAGGGGAGCGTGTCTCCGTTTTGTAGGTAGTTAGTAGACTGCGGGGATAGCCTGAGGGTGCTTCTTCCCGAGCTAGTGCTCTCTGGGTTGGAGAGAACTCAACTGGAGCCGATCTAGGCTTCTGCGTGGGAGAGGGATCAAGAACTCCTGCCGCACTAACTTCGCAGGAGATACACTCTGGAACTCTCAGAGCGGGAAAGCAATTTCCAAGTGTCTTTAATCAGAAGAGCAGCTGTTTTTATACTCTCCAAGTAGGGTGGAAACAGGATGTGACATAGAGAGGGTGGAGCAAAAAGTGACTGGTGAAAGATCAGGGTGTGACAAGTTGAGGATCAGGGTGTGACAAGGAGAGGGGGTGGAGCAGCTGAGAATTCTACCACTAAAACACCAATGCCCTGGAGAGAGTGTGGTACTTTATGTAAATGTAAAAGTGATTTATGTAAATAGACCAAAGCTTTGAATGGGATCAAATCAATCCCTATATAGGCATATGGTTAAGCAGAAGCCAGGGGGGGCTGGCATACTACCCAGCAGTAGACCTATTTTAGTTATACTCCAAAGATTTTTTTTTTCCTGAGCCTGACATCTGATATGCAGGTAGACCCAAGTTAATGTCTGGGGAGATATTGTCATGGCTGGAAAAAGGGCTAGGAAGCTGGATAAGGGCACTCCTGAAGCTTCCTCCTCCATGTGGGTGGGGACGAGGGGCTTGAATTTATGTCCTTATACATTGTAACACGTGCTCTTTCCTAGAGGTGCCACCGCCCAACTGCTAGCAATTAACTTTTGCCTAGAAGCTTATTTGAAAGATCTGTTATCTCAAACATAAGTGTAATTGTATGTATAATCTCAGCTTTTAATTTAAGCTCTGAGGATGTATATAAGAATTCAATAAATATTAAGCAAATAGCTGTTGAGGATTCTATGTCCTCTTCTTTTGGCAAACTGTATTTTTTAAATATTTATTTATTTACTTATTCCCTTTTGTTGCCCTTGTTGTTTTATTATTGTTAATATTGTCATCATTGTTGAATAGGACAGAGAGAAATGGAGAGAGGAGGGGAAGACAGAGAGGGGGAGAGAAAGACAGACACATGAAGACCTGCTTCACCGCCTGTGAAGCAACTCTCCTGCAGGTGGGGAGCCGGGGGCTTGAACCAGGATCCTTACACCAGTCCTTTCACTTTGCACCACTTGCACTTAACCTGCTGCACTACTGCCCGACTCCCGGCAAACTGTATTTCTAAAGTTAAGTTACTTATGGCAGGATGCATTAACATGCCCCTTCCAAGAGAAAACTTTGAGGAAAACCAAGAAGTTACCTCAGACTTACTTCTGTATATATTTAAGACACCTCATAACCAGAATTCTAATAATTGACTTTTTAAAAAGAGACAATAAGCACCTTAGGTCTTCATCTGGTACAACACCTAAGTGTAAAAAAAAATTTTTTTAAGAATATATATTTTTCAGAATGAGCAATTTTCATCTACACAAAACCCATTCCATGTAAAAATAAAGAGCATTCTAACATGGTGGCAAGGTATAAATCATGGGTTTTGCACATGTGTGATACTTCCTCAAAAGTCTTCTCTGGTGGGCCAGATGGTAGCACCTCAGATTAAGCACACATGGCACAAAGCATAAGGACTGGCACAAGGATCCAGGTTCGAGCCCCTGGCTCCCCAACTGCAGGGAGGTTGCTTCACAGGCAGTGAAACAGGTCTGTAGGTATCTGTCTTTCTCTTCCCCTCTCTCCATTTCTCTTTGTCCTATCCAACAACAACAGCAATGGGAACAATAACAACAACAATATGGGCAACAAAAATGGGAAAAACAGCCTCTAGGAGCAGTGGATTCGTAGTGCAGGCACTCAGCCCCAGAAAAATCCCTGGAAGCAAAAAAAAAAAAAAATCTCCTATGACCATTTTTTTAATTCCATATTTTGAAAGAGAAGGAATTGGAACCAGTGTAGCACTCAGTGTTCCATGGTGATCCACCTGTTTCCACAGGTGTTGCTGTTGTACTCTCATATGGTGTGAAAGATCAAACTCAGGGTGGCACACATGGAAGGTTTGTCACCTTCAAGATCCAACACACATAATTCTAATAGAAATGCTCTGAAGTGTGTTCTCATCTTTAAACAGTGATTTATCACAAGCTTTAAAGAGGCAAGACTGCAGCTCCCTCTCATGAATGTTTGCCTTGAGATCTGTATCGTAAACCCTTGAAAATAGACTTGCAAGCATTCAGATTTGTTGGGAAGAAGGAAGGGAAGATGCTTTCACAGAGAAAAGACCCTGAAGTCTGACAGTATTTGGTATTCATCTGTGTAATTTAGTTAGTTGGCTGCCAAAAGCAATGCCATTTGAACATGTGTTCCGCCTGATATTATCATTGGTGAAAAACGCAGTCTGTGTGTGTGTGTGTGTGTGTGTGTGTGTGTGTGTGTGTATGTTTGGAGTTGTCATAGATGCAGTTCTCACAGAATGACTCAGGAAATTGATAGAAAAACTTGGGAAAACATTTCAACACTTCATTTTTTTTATGTACAAGAAATAATGAAAACTGTTATGAATTTATTTTTTAACTGATTAAAATATTTTTCTAATGTAATAGCTTGGCTGAACACTCACACTTATCATATACTGAAATGAACTGACATTCAATGACAGAGCAGCACACAGCAACCTTTTCTGAGTGAGTCATTAGATATGAAGCCAAGGTAAAAGTGTAACCAATAAGCCCAAATAATATTATGAGCTCTGTCTGGTTACACAAGGCTCTAGTGTGAGTGAACCAGCAAGTCAGGTCTTTCATGTCGTTTTGGATGTGATTAGAAAACACCTGTTAAAAATCTATTACAATGTTAAAAATAAAGGCTAATGTCACTATATTTTATAGCCACAGCCCTATACTGTTTTAATAACAGAAAAAGAATATATCTACAGGTGGAAAATATGAAACACCTTTCATTTATACTCAGCGCAGCAAGCTCATGCGCTTCTGTCAACCTGAGAGTGCCAGGGGTTTCTCTTTATTTCCTACTAAACATAATTTTGGTGTTTTTAAAACAAATTTTATAGTGTGTTAGATATGCGGTCATTTTCACTTTATAAGTAATTTAAAGCACTTTGGCAGTTCTCATAAGTAACCAAGTATATGCCAGAATATATGTAATCTCTGATTGAAGGCTATTTGTTTAGTCAGTGTACATTCACTCAGTGAACACGTTAACAGGTCTGCAAGTTGTAGGCTCTGCTTTTTTCAAAGGGAAGAGAGTTTCCAAAATAAAGTCATAGAGAATACAGTGCACTGGCTATCAAGTATGTGCTTCACTTCTTCCAGAAAGTATGCCCCAAAGTCAGTAGGACTAGAGAGAGCTTGAAGTGGGCTTTTCATCTAAATCAGAAAGGATGCTCCTGAAAGACTTTGAGCAAGAGAGAGAGAGAGAAGTGATCTTGGGTGCACCTGGTTGAGCGCACATATCATAATGTACGAGTACCCAAGTTTAAGTCCCTAGTCCCCACCTGCAGGGGAGAAGCTTTGCAAGTGGTGAAGCAGTGCTGCAGGTTTCTCTCTGTCTCCCCCTTTCCTCTTGATTTCTGACAGTCCCTATCCAATAAATAAAATATATTTTAAAAAGCATGCCTTATATAAAAAAGAAATGATCTAATCCTTTTCATAGCAGCATTCTGATTTAGATATGCATAGATCCAAGATGTTACACAGTTCTGCGTATTTATAGCTGTCTCAGAAGTTCTGCAGATAAGCAAATAGCTCCAGTGCCTATTATTGATCAGGAAACTTCTGTGGGCAGCGTGAACATAACTGGCACCCGAAGCTGTTCTCTTCTTCAGTGACAACCATGTTTTTCATTTCTTATGACAGGTGTCTTTGTACATGTAATTCTATTTTCAGTAGTAATTCTTGCTAAACTACTACCTTGTAAAAGTAATCAAGATTTATTTTGTTTAGGATCATAAAAATTAGGATGTCACTTTATGTATTGGACTGAATAATAACATGCATGGTTGGTCCACAGCTATAGCTTGTAGATTCTACATATGAATTCAGGCATGGCTGTCTTAGTATGTCTTCAACGTAAGCCCAAATGTTTTTTTTTTTTTTTAAGAAAGGATTAATTAACAAAACCATAGGGTAGGAGGGGTACAATTCCAAACAATTCCCACCACCCAATCTCCATATCTCACCCCCTCCCCTGATAGCTTTCCCATTCTCTATCCCTCTGGGAGCATGGACCCAGGGTCATTGTGGATGCAGAAGGTGGAAGGTCTGGCGTCTGTAATTGCTTCCCCGCTGAACATGGGCGTTGACTGGTCAGTCCATACTCCCAGTCTACCTCTCTCTTTCCCTAGTAGGGTGGGCCTCTGGGGAAGCGGAGCTCCAGGACATATTGGTGGGGTCTTCAATCCAGGGAAGCCTGGCCGGCATCCTGATGACATCTGGAACCTGGTGACTGAAAAGAGAGTTAACATACAAAGCCAAACAAATTGTTGAGCAATCATGGACCCAAAGCTTGGAATAGTGGAGAGGAAGTGTTAGGGGGGTACTCACAGCAAACTCTAGTGTACTTCTGCTTTCGGGTATATATTTTGCAGTAGTTTACAGATACGTGTGAACATATGCTCTCTCTCACAGAAACTGGTGTATATCTAGGTTTTGGGACTTTGTTAGGAAGTGAACCACCTGAGATGGAATTAGAGTATACTATGAAAGGAAAGGTCTCACCCGAGTAATGAAGCTGAAGGGTTGTCATTCCACACGTGAAGTCTCTGGACACAGTCTGAAGTGAAGCATGTTGAGGTGGCAATCGTTGTGTTGGTTAGGTGATCAGCAGATGCAATATTATTTGATATGGACTGGGAGAGGCATACAGGAAAGTGGGCCCTATCCAATGGTTCCAGGACCGGGGGAAGTAGAGGCTCTATAGTGGAGATGTGAGGTTCCTGCTGTCTTAGGGTTCAAAAAGACAATCGATAGTTACTGTTATCATCACATTATTTGGTAATTGGGTTAACTTTGAAAAGTCCTTTTGTTAGGGTTTGCTGTACAGTACCCAGTATCTTGTACATAGCTGTGCTATTGGAAGCCCAAATGTTATATATTGACATAAACATTATTTTAGTATATTTCAGTTTTCATTTAACTTCTGTGTTTTATATGTAAGTATATGATAATGTATTTATTTTAAGGATATGAAAATTAACTTCTTAGAGTTGAGTTGGGAGGAGTACAGGGGTAACATCTCTTAATTCATCAAATTGCAGAAGTAAGTAATTGCAGAAAAGGTGTTTTTCAGTCAAGTAAGAACTTGGTGCTAGGTAGATATTAATTAAAAGCTATTATTTTAATGGAATTTAAAGTTCTTTTTCTGTATAAATATGAATTTGGTTGCTAACTACATGTGATTGTGTTTTTTTTTTCCCGGGTAAATTAAACTTTATTAAAAAAAGTTCACGTTAGGGCATAAGAGTGAGAGAAGGAGAGAGAAGAGCAGAGAGACTTGCATTGTGGGGAGAGTCCAGAAAGAGAGCAAGATAGAGCAAAGTTCAGCCTTTTATTATTTTTTATTTTTTAAATTTCTTTATTGAGGGATTAATGTTTTACATCTGACAGTAAATACAATAGTTTATACATGCATACCATTTCTCAGTTTTCCACATAACAATACAACCTCCACTAGGTCCTCTGTCATCCTTAATGGACCTGTACTCTCCCCCCACCCCTGACAGAGTCTTTTACTTTGGTGCAATACACCAACTCTATGTGATTGTTAATATATATATATTATTAGTGATTTACAAGATTATAAAGTAGTAGCGGATAATTCCATACCACTCCTACCACAAAAATTCTCTGCCTCCACTGCCTTCCAATAATAGCCACCATAGTTTTCCTACGGACTATATATATATATATATTCTTTTTCTAGTTCATGGGTTTCAATTTGATATATTCTACATGTGTGAAATCAGCCTACAGTTGTTCTGCACTTCCTTATTTATGTCACTAAGCGTAATCACTGCCCTAAGTACATGTGATTTTAAAAATTCATTAAGAAGGTGAGGGAAATGGCATAGTGGTTATACAAAGAAACTCATGCCTCTGGCTCTAAAATTTCAGTTTCAAACCTCCACACCACCATAAGCTAGAGGTGAGCTGTGCTCGCAGAAAAACATAAAACATTCAAAAAAGACAGACACAAAAATGATAATAAAATTAACTAAGTTCTCATTTTGGACCAGATCCTACTGTAATACTTAATCTCTTTTAAATTTATTTAAAGGTCTATTAAATAGGGTTTCTCCCACTTTACAGATGAAAAATTGGAGTCACAGATAAGTAGCATAATCCAAAAATCAGTTCCCAGAACATAGTAGAGTTGGGATTTAACTAGACAAATTTGGCAAAGCTTTATCTTTGTCATTTGAGTGCCATTAAACTTTCTTGTTATCTGAACTTTTTATTGAATATTCAAGTATTTTGAGATCCCAGGCTTTATGATTTTTGTCATGGTTAATTTATATGTCTAACTGCCTGTTTTGTTTATTTTCAATATAAGGTGTAGATGCTAATTTTGGTTCTTAGAAAGTAAAGATATCTGGTCTAATAATATTTGACTGCTTATTCAGGTCATTCTCAGCATATCTTGAATGGCAAATGTGTTGATTCTGCTCAAATGACTTTACAAAACTAAAGTGACTTTGAACAGGTTTGTTAATTATCATAGACAGTGAAATATTTGCTGAGTGAAACAAAAGTATTGATCATTGCAAAAATAACCAAACTAATAAATATATCTTATTTCTGAACTACAATTTTAATTGTCTCCTGAGCCTATTGACTGATGATCACAGAAAGGACATCATCTATGTATATATATATTAAGGCTTCCAACTCTTCTACAGTTTTATAAATTAGAGTATTGATCTACAATGAACTTGAATAAATCAGAATTTCACTAGACAGATTCCTAGTCTTATTTTTTTGCAAATAATTTTTTTCTATTGAGTAATCAATGAACATTTTGTGTGAATGACAGGCTGACCCAATGACAGAGAGTTGTTGTTAGAACATAATCCTAAAATAGAATTTCTCAACAAACAGAACCTTGCAACAAAAACAGTTTTATGAAGACTTCCTTTATATAATGTCAGGAAATCTCATGTCAAAAAAGTAGACTCCAGGTATTTACATTTAATATAAATTTTACTGTGTAAATGTAGAAATGTATGCCTGTATGTTGCATACAAATATTGGGAAGACATATATATTGATATTAATAGTGTTTGGGGTTGTAGAAATCTTTGTTTCTTCATAGCTGTAGCTTAAAAAAAAGATATACTTGGCAGACATTTCTAGATAAGTGTTTTTATCAATGTTCTTATCCAACTGGAATTTTTGGTTTTATGACATCCTAAAGATAATATGGAGATCTATGCAACAAAAAATTCACAGTTCTGCTTCTAATAAAGTCCAATGCAGGGTCCTGAAATATCTTTTCTGTTTTAACTCATTAAAACAAAACTGAAAGGGGCCAGGCATGGCTCACCTAGCAGAGTACACATGTAACAATGCACAAGGACCCCACCTGTGACAGGAAGGGAAGCTTCCCAAGCAGTGAGGCAGTGTTTCAGGTGTCTCTCTTTCTCTTTATCTCTCACTTCCCTATTGATTTCTCTCAGTTTCTAGTAAATAAATAAAAAGAGAAGTCTAAAACAAACTGATCCCATAAATTCTTCCCTGAATAATTTGTAAAAGATAAACTGTATTTTTGTGTCACTATAAACTAGACACTGTGGTAGTCAATAGTATTTCTATATCAGGGCATATATAGTAGACACCGGCTTAAAATAACTAAATAAATGAGGACCCTGGAGATGATTTAGTGGTATAGCACATGCCTGGCAAGATCATATTGTTGTTTCTTCTAACTTCTTTGACTTGTGATGTCCTCCAGCTCCATCCAAACTGTCAAAGAATACCCCATCACTCTTCATAGCATTTATCTATCTATATTGGTCATAGGATAGAAGAGGCAGAAGGAGTTGGGGTCCAGAAACCTCTAATGGAGTGACACGGCAATCTGACAGAGAGGGTGAAGTGTACCAGGCGATTGGTTGGAGTAGAGATGAGAATTTACCTTTGTGGTAATAGCAGTCCTGTAAAATAACATGTTCCAATAAAATGAAAGACATCTGAAAGAAATGCCATTTCAATTTTATTCCTTTCTTTCAGAATCATAGATTTTACTTTTGATTAATGGTACATTATTTTACAGAACTGTTTATGTTTTATAGATAACATTTTCCATCTCTTCAAAACTTGTTACCTCACTACACCTCACCTACCACTGAAGTGTCAGTCTCATTCCACCACAGTCTTTTAATCTGAGACTGAGCTGTGGGTTTGTTTATGGTTGACTTTGTGAGTTCCCTTCTTTTGTTTCTTTCCACCTCTCATACAAGTGAGATCATCCAGAATTTGCCTTTCTTCTCCTGGTTTATTTCAATTAACATGATCACATGTAGCTTCCTCCATTTTTCAATAAGAAGGGAGAGATCACCTTTTCTTATAGCAGCATTAATTATTCAATTAGTCTCTGTACCATAATATTCTAATCACTCATTTTTTAAAAATTATGGTGGAACTAAGGCATTTATGTTTCCAAGTCATTTTATTTGTGATTAATAATGGCTTAAAGAACTAAAAGACTACAGTGTATATATATGATATAAGTGCATTCTTGAGAGAAAAAAATTCCTGGGACATACAACAGGCTTTTTATTTTTTCTTTAAAATTTTCAAAGTTTAAAATTTTGTAATTTTAAATTTGTCATTAAAAAAAAAGTTGTGACTAAACACATAAGGAAAAAGCATAAATAAGATACATATCAAAGCAAACATAAACAGTGATGAAATCCAAGTGAAAATGCCATTTTATCTGTTAGAAGTTGGTATCATGAAATAATATAGCAAATATATAAGAATTGGTGAAAAAATTTTATGTGGAAAATAACATCTAAACCTGAGAAAAATTCAAATGGGCACTAAACAGAAACTTCTCCTTTTTTTTTTTTACATTTTAAAAATTTTATTAATAATGGGTTACAACATTGTAGGATTACAAGGCATAGCTCCACACCACACCCAATAAAGCCTTAATATGATTACATCATGATGCAGGGAGGAACTTATAATTAAATCTGAGTTTCAGTTTGACTTTTTCTTATAATGGATTTTTGTCTAATCACTTTTATCAAGTTAATTATGAGATTAATCCTTAAAAAGTTGCATTAAGATAGCTTTTGCTCAGGCTATAGAAGGTTGACTATAAACATGCATGGTATGATTAGATATCAATGGATATATTCCTAATTACTTGGCAGTAGACATGAATCTCGTAAGGATAAGATAGTCTCATACTACTCTGATTAAGCATGGATATTTTGTCTACTTTATGGATGTTTTACGTCTTCTCTTATTCCCTTCTTAACAATTTTTATTATCTTCATTTATTTGATGGAGACAACTAGAAATTGAGATGAAGGGGGAGATAGAGAGGGGAAGAGAATCCCAGTGGTGGCACGCATGAGTACATGCGTACACATGTTACAATGTGCAAGGAGCCAGGTTTGAGCCCTCAAGTCCCCACCTGCAGGGGGAAAGCTTTGCAAGTGGTGAAGTAGGGCTGAAGGTGTCTCTCTGTCTGTCTCCCTCCCTATCTCCTTCTTCCCTCTTGATTTCTGGCTATCTATATCTAATAAATAAAGATAAAAATATCTTTATTTATAAATATAAATAAATATCTTTAGATATAAATATCTTTATTTATTAAAGATAAATAAAAGAGAGAGGGGAGGGAGAGAGAGAGAGAGAGAGAGAGAGAGGCACCTGCACCCTGCTCCACCACTACTGAAGTTTTTCCCCTGCATGTGGGGACCTGGGGCTGGATACCCAGGTCCTTGCACACTGTAACAGGTGTGCTTAACCAGGTGATTCACCACCCATCCCCAACTTCTCTTACACAGGAGGGCAAACAGAAAGTGCTCTAGGAAACTTCACTGACAGAATCTGTTGGTCTGCTTCTAATTCTGCTTCTAAGACCTTCTGTTTTGATCATCACGTTAGGTTTGTTTGCGTTGCTTAATGCTGGGGTCTATTTACATCATCACTGTTTTACCTGAGACCCACCCTGCCTGCAGGGCACTGGTTTAATCCCACTGCTTCACACTCTCTTTTCACTCCGCCCCCTCTCCTAGTCACACCCTGTTTTCCACCCTTTAATCCCCACTGGTTCTCGTCCTTTTTTTCCTTCTCCCCCACCCCCTATCCTACGTACTTCCCCTTGCTGACACTTCCGCCTCAGGAGATATAAAGGACAGGATTTTCTAATGAACAGAGATTAGATTGATTGCACTGCATCCCCACTCATCTATAAAGATTGAAATGCGTTCCTACCTCAGCCATGAGTCCATGGTCATCTGTCTCCCTACCGCGAAGCTAGCCCGGCATATTGGCGCCCAAACAGGGACCGGCAAGAATCTTTTCAACTTGGTGATGCTAGAGAATTACAATATGCTTTCTGTAAATGAAAGTTAGCTGCTTAACATAAAATTTCACACAAAAAAACTTGATTGCATCTTGTCATACATTCCGAAGATCTATGCCAAATAGTGTGAGAAGAATTTCATCTTTTTGGATACTTATTACTTGTATTTCTTAAATTTTAGCACTTAAGTTGAACTTGAAGTTGTTTTTTTTTTTTGCCTCCGGGGTTATCACTGGGGTTCGGTGCCAGCACAAATCCACTGCTCCTGGAGGCTATTTTTCCCATTTTGTCACCATTATTGTTGCCCTTCTTGTGGTTATTATTGTTATAGCTGTTGTTGTTGTTGGATAGAACAGAGAAGAATGGAGAGAGGAGGGGAAGACAGACAGGGGGAGAGAAAGATAGACACCTGCAGACCTGCTTCACCGCCTGTGAAGTGACCCGGTAGCTCGAATTGGGATCCCTATGCTTTGTGCTATGTGCGCCTAACCTGCTGCACTACCGCCTAGCCCCCCTAACTTGTTTTTAAAAGCCCGCTTTGTTAATATTAGTTCTTAGCTATTTTGAAACTTTTTATATATGTGATCTTGAATCGTATGATGGTTCATGTGCAGGTATTATCATATTTGTTTGAAAATCGCTTTTTATAGGAGGACAAGTTCATTATGTATGACCATGTTGCCTATAGCAGAAGAGTAAAGGACTTGGCATGTTGGTGAAGAGAAATCCTTGCTAAACAGGGTTTTTCTTTTAGGTCAGCATCATCAATATAATGTTACACTGTTGCACAAATATATTCCTTCCATGATGGATTATCTTTCCACAAGACCACCTAATCCTAGAGGCAACATCATGCTTGCCTAGATAAAAATGTGGAACTCGAAAATGTTGTGTAATGATTATTTGTGACCTAATATTTGTAACTTAAGCCACCAGATGAATGGAAGTATGGATACTGAGATGATGAAGACAGAATGAGGTGGAAGACCAGTTGCTAGAGAATCTTCTGTGTGTGTATGTTATTTAATATATCTATCATATGTGCATTTGGAGATGCCGGATAAATAGTTGGATATAATATTTTGGGGCTCAGAGAGAACACAAAGAATACAAAGCTATAGTATACAACTGCAAGTTGCAGACACATCGATGATATTTGGAAGCAAGTGGTAGTAACAGACCACATAGTGAGAGAATATAGATAGAAAAAACAAGCTTTAAATCCAAGAGGCATACCAGTGTGTATAAACAAGAAAAAGAAAACAAAATAAATAAATAAAACAGGATATAAAACGTAGACTGATAGAGAAACCTGACCACATAGGAGAACCAGGTCTGGATAGTATCTTAGAAACCAAAAGAAAAATATTTTGAATAGTGGAAAACTCTCAAATGAAGAAAAGTCTATGAAGACAGAATAAGATGAGAAGTGGTTATTGTATTCAAAAAATATGTAGATGGCTGGTCCTCTTAGTATAAGAGTTTCAAGGAAGTGCTTAATATAAGTGCTTAATAGAATATAATATAATGAAAAACTGATAGTGAAGGAGGGTCAAGGGAAATATAAATATAATATAATATAAATAAATACAAATATAAATATTAATATAATTATTAATATAAATAATTCCAGAAGTCTTGCTAAAAAGGAATTATTGGGTCTAGGGGAAGCTTGGTGATATCCTGTATGCAAAAGGCTTTGAGTTCATTCCATAACTGTTGTTCTTTCTTCCTGGCTTCTTTTTTCCTTTTCTTTTCAAAGGACCTTTGTTCACCTCTTGACTATGGTGATGGCTAGAACAGAACCTGAAACCCTAAAACCTCAGGCGTGAGAGTCTTTTGCACTATGATTCTGTTACTGCCTCTCCCCTGGCTCTGTATTTAACAAAAATATGGGGGTGGGGGGAGGAGCTAAAGCCAAGGGATTTAAACCTTAGGGATTGTTGTATTCAAGCTACCCTACAGGGATAGTTCATATTTGTCACCAAGTGATGTCTGCATCTCTGAAAGACAAGTACTGAGTGGTTTCACTTATGTGTGCAATATAAAGAATTGAGAGACCAGGTGGTGGCGCACCTGGTTGAGGGCGCATGTTCCAACGCTGAAGGACCCAGGTTTGAGCCCCGGTCCACACCCGCACAGGAAGGCTTTGCAAGTGATGAAGCAGGGCTGCAGGTATCTCTCTTTCTCTCTTCCCCTCTACCTCCCCTACCCTCTTGATTTCTGGCTGTCTCTATCCAATAATTAAGATATTTTTTAAAAAATGAAAAGAAAAAGACTTTTCTCTTAAAAAATCTTTAAAAAATGATAGGAGCCTGGCAGTAGTGCAGCGGGTTAAGCGCACATGGTGCAAAATACAAGGGTTGGCCCAAGGATTCTGCTTCGAGCCCCCAGCTCCCTACCTGCAGGGTGGGGGAGATCACTTAGCAAGCAGTAGCAAAGCAGGTCTGCAGGTGTCTGTCTTCCCCTCCTCTCTTGATTTCTCCCTGGAGGCAAAAAAAAAAAAAAAAAAAAAAAAAAACTGATACATAGGAATTTGTAACATAGCATATCCAAATTTCATTGACTTGCCAGTTCGTATATTCTGATTTGAAGGTGTACTACTTTATATTTTAAGACTGACTCACTATAAAGAGGTCAAGAACACTGGACCGGATGGTCAGGTTTCTTCTGTTCAGAATCCTCACCCCCTCAAAGCCCCCCAGAAGGCAAAATGAAGTGAAGTCTAAGGGAATGGTCCATTCCTCACTGACCACTCAAAGAATTGAACCTTTGTAATGTCAGGGAAGCAATCACAGCATCAACACCGAAACCACGTGACCTAGACCTGCCAATAATCACAACGCACCTAAATCTAGCCCTCTATACTGCGCCATAACTGATGCACAAACAGAGCTTGATCAGAGAAGTTTCTGGACCAGTAGCTTACTTGAAGACTAAAGCTTGAAGAAAAAGAACTACATTTTATTAAAAAATAATTACCAGTTTGGGAGAGAATTCTATAAACCATATAATTACAAGGTCAGTTGAATCTGTACCTGTTGTAAATTTCTCTTGACAGCACTCCAAGAGAAAGATATTAAAGTAGAAACAGCAGTAATGAGGTGTAACTTTTATGCATGAGATCATTGGATTTGACTTTAGAAAGAGCAGTATTCCAGAAATGTATGACATTGTTTTAAAAGAGGTGACACACTGATGACATTTTTTCATTAAAAAAATTTTTTTTTATCTTTGCTTAAGTATTGGATAGAGGCAGCCAGAAATTGAGAGGGAAAGGAGAGATAGAGAGTGAGAGAGACAGAAGGACACCTGCATCACCACTTCACCACTTGCAAAGATTTTTCCCTGTAGGTGGGAAAGGGGGCTTGAACCCAGGTCCTGCGGCTCCAGACAGACTATGACCCACATAGTCAACAACTGCCACCTCTCCAGATTCAAAGGAGGTCTCGAAACTTTACATCAGGCTCAACCTGACGCTGTTGACTGGCTATGGAAGAAGGGCAAACGCTAGAAGAAGAAATGAACAAGAAAATAGTCTACATTCAGTAGATGAGAAAAGGGATTCCAACATAATCTGTATTCCTTGAATTGAGGTTCCACATTATACTAGCAATGATTTGAACTGAGTTTTCAAGCACACTTTAATTCTTGTTTCACCTCTGATAAAAGAAAGTTTCCTACAGATAACACCCTTCGTCAATAGAGTTTGAGAATTACACAAGAATTTTTAGTAAAATACTTAGAATAAAAATGAGCACATAATACAAGTTAAGTGTTTATGTTACCATTATGTCTAGTGGGTGTTGTTCAATTTCTCAGTTCATTGTCAATTTGTTATTTAAAGTTTTTCCTGTTTTTTTTAATTTCTTTATTGGGGAGTCAATGGTTTACAGTCAACAGTAAAATAAAATACAATAGTTTGTACATGTGTAACATTTCTCAGTTTTCCATATAAAAATTCAAACCCCACTAGGTCCTTTTCTGTCTTCCAGGACCTGAACCTGCCTCCCCACCCCAGAGTCTTTCACTTTGGTACAATACACCAATTTTTTTTTTCTTTAAAGGAGAGCATAAATGTAAATAAACAGTGTCAAGTGTTTTCCACTTACATGTGAAATTTAAATTTTAGAATTTTAAAATTAGAAGACACACTATGGCAAAACTTTAAAGTGAGGAAGTATCACTTGAAGATAGTATTAGATTTGAAAATAATAAAAGAACTCAACATTAAAGCTATATTCAGAGACTCAACTCCATGGTCCCTGGAAACAAAGGAAATAAGCAGATGGGACTACATCAGATTGAAAAGCTTCTGCACATTGAAAAAAAAAATACTTCCAAAGATAAAAAGGCAACCAAGAAACTGGGAGGAGATATTTGCACATCTGAGAAGGAACTGATACCGAAATTTACAATAATTCAAACACGCCAACAACAAAACGAGCATCCCAATGATAAAATGGACAAAAGATCTGAACAGATAATTTTCTTTTTTTAATTTTCTTTATTAGCTATTCTATATTTATTTACAAAATGACATGTCAGCAGGGGTGTAATTCCAGCACCAGAGTTCTGAATCCCAAGTCCCTCCATGGCAAACCACCACAGTTCTCCCAAGGTTACAGATATGGGTTAACTGTCATCTGCGACAACTATCTGTCTACAGTTGTATATATGTGCCTCCTTTTGCTTCCAGGTCCAGTCCTCTCTACCCCTCCAAGCCACATGTCACCCTATTACTACACCCAAATATTTCTCTCCTTTTTGTTCCCTCTCTCTGGGACCTGAGGGAGCTAGAGTTCAGAGCCCTCTTTTCTTCTTCTTCCTATCATTTCTCCTCCACTGGGAGTATGGATAAACGTTATTTTGGGGTGCAGAAGGTAAGAGTTATGGCTTCTGTAATTGCTTCTCCACTGGAATTGGGCGTTGGCAGGCCAATCCATATCCCAAGCCTGAACAGACAATTTTCTAAGAAAAAGATACATGTGGCCCACAGACATAGGAAAAAAATATCCCACATTAGTTATCACTACAGAAATGTAAATTAGGACCAAGTGACATACCAATTCACGCTGGTGAGAATATATCGGCAAAACAGAAAGTGACAATTTTTAATGATACAGAGAAAAATAGGAATTTTTTTACTAATATTATTTGTGGGACTTCAAAATGGTACAATCCCTATGGAAAACAGTTTAGAGAACACTTGAACAAATAAATACGGAAATAACCCACAACCTAACAATACCACTCATAGGCATATATTCAAAGGATGTAGAAGTACAAATTTGAAAGGCTATTTTCAGTCCCATGTTCATAACTACATTAATTGCAAGAGCTAATATATAAAAGCAGCCTAAATATCCAACAATAAGCTACTAGAATATATATATATATATATATATATATATTATATATATCCAATCTTAAAATAAGACTGATTACTAAGCATTTAGTTGTAAATCACAAAGAACCGAAATTACTCACAGTTACAGGACCAGATAATTTTTCTGCCAAGTCATCTACAATAGCAATTCATTAATAAAACTGAAAAACGAAGGTGGAATTTTTGGTAGCAAAGCTAGTTGAGACATGAGTTGACTGAGTACATGAATTTTGAAAGAGATACTGGAACTGCTATACTTACCTTCTTATTCAGGTTTACTATAGGTTAAAACCTGTGTTTTCTGGGGGGATATTTGGCTAAGGAAGAAAAGCAAAATAATGTGGCTTCGTTCTTACATAAAGAAAAGCAGAGCTGAAAAGAACAGAGCAATCAGACTATCATGGTCACATTTATAACATACCATACTTGAATGGCAGTGACATGCACTTCAGGCCTTTTTTTTTTTTTTTTTGATAGGCTTTATTTATTTTATTTATCTTTTATTTGTAAAAAGGAAACACTAAAAAAAACATAGGATAAGAGGGGTACAACTCCACATAATTCCCACTATCCGAACTCCGCATCCCATCCCCTCCCTTGATAGCTTTCCCAATTTATTTTTTATATAAAAAGGAAACACTGACAAAACCATAGGATAAGAGGGGTAAGACTCTATACAACTCCCACCACCAGAACTCCGTATCCCATCCCCTCCCCTGATAGCTTTCCCATTCTTTATCCCTCTGGGAATATGGACCCAAGATGGGGTACAGAAGGTGGAAGGTCTGGCTTCTGTAATTGCTTCCCCTCTGAACATGGGCATTCGTAAACAGGTCGATCCATACTCCCAGCCTGCCTCTCTCTCTCCCTAGTGAGGTGGGGTTCTGGGGATCAAAGCTCCAGGACACATGGTGGGGTTGTTTGTCCAGGGAAGTCTGGTTGGCATCATGCTGGCATCTGGAACCTGTTGGCAGTGATTTGGTGGGTTCCTGGAGTCGTTCTAATTCTATCTTGTTGCAGTCCCAGATGATCTCCTTTGGTGTTCCTAGTTGACCCGGGAGAGGAGAGGAGAGAAACACAGCTGTTCAAGAAGACACTATTTCACTATGAACTCTATACTGACTCACTGCAGACTATTCTATGTGAATATATGCTCTATCTCAGGGGACCTGATCTATATCTAGGTTTGGGGACTTTGTTGGGAAATGAACCACCTGGAATGGAATTAGAGAATCTTATGAATGGAAAGGTCTCACCCAAGTAATGAGGCAGAAGGGTTGACATTCCATGCCTGACGTCTCTGAACAAAGTCTGAAGTGAAGCATGCTGAGGTGATCGGTAGGTTTTAAATAGTCATAGTCACATGCAATTATTTTGATTATTTGAAAAATTGATTAAATAATCTATTTTCAATTTTTTTAGGTATGGAAATCTTGTGGAGATTCTTTCTAACTCTTATTATGAACCACTCAGGGTTAAAATATTAATATATGTACAACCCCCAGGTGGAATAAAGCCAGTACAAAAGCTCTATGCAGTATTTGAGCTAGCCAAAAATAATGACAATTCCTTGTATGACACTGATCTTTCATGCTCTAACTTTGATTTAAAAGGAAATCTTGGCAGGCAATTAACCTACATATAGAGATTTGTATAACAGGAAGGAGCTCTTTTTGAATTGCTAATAGGATACTCTTTTTCTTGCCAGTAATCCATTGAGGACTCCTTATTTTCAGTGTCAAATGTATCTTGCATGGTTTATTAATCTCTACTCTCAACTGTCCTTGGTGTCTACTGTGACATGAACCCTCCATAGAACACTTTCTCTGTTCTGCTTCTCCAGCGATAGATTCTGTGTTGTATTTGCAGGGGCAGAGAACAGCTGAAATACCAAGGTCTAATAGAAAATCCATATCTTCCTCTTAATTCTGTACCCAAACCCTCTGAAACTTTGGTTGTGCTACAGCTTTCAAAACTTAAATTCGAAATAACTGGGGTGGGGGTGGGGGTGGCTAGCGCAGTGAGTTAAGAGCACAATGCGTGAAGCACAAGGACCAACATAAGGATCCCTGTTTCAGCCCCCGGCTCCCCACCTGCAGGGGAGTCGCCTCACAGGCAGTGAAGCAGGTCTGCAGGTGTCTATCTTTCTCTCCTCTCTGTCTTCCCTTCCTCTCTCCATTTCTCTATGTCCTATCCAACAACAATGACGGCAATAATAACCACTACAACAATAAAATAACAAGTGCACAAAAAGGGGTAAAAAAATAGCCTCCAGGAGCAGTGGATTAGTAGTGCGGGCACCCAGCCTCAGTGATAACACTGGAGACAAAAAAGAAAAAAAAATTCGAAATAACTTCCCTACACAAATGTATCTACATCAGATTTGTCTACTGACAGATTCTAAGTATGCAATATTTATCACTATTTCTACCTCTCTTTCTTCAATTCTGATTTATACAGTAAATGTAAATCAAAAATTAATTTTATTCAATCTATTACTCCAATGTTTCAATGTATAGGGGATGAATTAGGGACTTCAGATCCTGATTGTGACATTCAAAGTGGCAACTTTCTCCATTTGATCATCATATCTTTTTATATTTGTGACCAGTGAAATAGCGAGTCACTGTGGGGCCAGGTGGTGGCTCACTGAGCACAACACGTGCATTGCCCTTATCTGCGAGAGGACAGCTTCAGAACAAAGAAGCAGTGCTGCCGGTGTTTTCTTTTACTCTCTGTCTCGCTCTCTGCCCCTTTATGTCTATCTCTCTGGCTGTCGCCCTCTATAAAAGAGAAATGGAAGGAAGAAAAGACTGTAGTGTTCACTAGGAACACCAGAGTCATACAGGCACAAAGTCCCAGTGATAAATTTGTTGACCAAAATAAGTAAAATAAATATGCAATAATTCAAATATGAAGCCATGTAAACACTAAAAGAAACTGGAAGTAAGGACTGATATGTATATAAATGTAAGAAATAAAGGTTAAGCAGGTTAAGTGCATGTGGCACAAAGTGCAAGGACCGGCGTAAGGATCCCGGTTCCAGAATCCAGCTCCCCACCTGCAGGGGAGTCGCCTCACAGGCGGTGAAGCAGGTCTGCAGGTGTCTCTCTGTCTCTCCTCCTCTGTCTTCCCCTCCTCTCTCCATTTCTCTCTGTCCTGTCTAACAACAATGACATCAACAACAATAATAACTACAACAGTGGAAAACAACAAGGGCAACAAAAATGGGGAAATAAATATGAATAAAAAAAATAAAGGTTAATGGGAGTCGGGCGGTGGCGCAGCGGGTTAAGCGCACGTGGCGCAAAGCGCAGGGACCAGCGTAAGGATCCCGGTTCGAGCCCCCGGCTCCCCACCTGCAGGGGAGTCGCTTCACGGGCGGTGAAGCAGGTCTGCAGGTGTCTATCTTTCTCTCCCCTCTCTCTCTGTCTTCCCCTCCTCTCTCCATTTCTCTCTGTCCTATCCAACAACAAAGCAACGTCAACAATGGCAATAATAACCGCAACGAGGCTGCAACAACTAGGGCAACAAAAAGGGGGAAAAAGTGGCCTCCAGGAGCAGTGGATTCATGGTGCAGGCACCGAGCCCAGCAATAACCCTGGAGGCGAAAAAAAAATTAATAAACAAAAATTAATAAAAATAAAGGTTAAAATATTGAGAAGCGAGAAATCTGACTGTACAGCTAGAAGGAGCTTAATTATGCAGGAAAACAGTAACTTGTTGAGTATTTTATATTCGAACAGATGTGCGAAATTAAATTTGGCATATATAGTTTGATGATCCGCATATAGTAATCATATTTCATATATGCATACTGTTACACAAATTCTCATAGACAAATGCGTAATCCTCTATCTCACAGACACACTAGTATAATCTCAATGATTATTTGACTGCAGTTCTGTATTCACTTCTGTTTTTGGATCCTGGTCATGAACTAAGGTAGTACTCTCACGTGAAAATGTTACTAATTAAAACATTAGAGCTCAATATGGTACCATGCAATGAAATTAGAATAGAACTGGCAGCTGGACACATACAAGACAAGTTGGCACAGGTAGCAAAGAAAGAGAAACAGTGGGAGTAGTAACAAAAACTGAGACTTATGCTATTGAAAGCCGTTTTACTTTTTGTATCAGTTAGCTATTACTATATCATAGGCCATGATCAAATGTATTAGTCACAAAAGCACAAAATTATTTCTTAAGAAGCCAGCCTTTATCTGGATGTCTCAACTATCAGTAGTTGAAGCCATAGCTCACCAGATCTCCACTAAAATTACCCAAGTATCTACAGCCAATTGGAGAATCAATTGAAGATTGGTTAGTCTAGTAAAGATGTCAGCTAGATAATTGATCTCCGTTTCACCTGGCCTCAGATTCTTACACCAAGTAGGTCTGGCTTTTACATCATCTGGTTGAATGTGCTAGGTTCTGTGAGGATAATTTCAAAGAGCTAAATCACTTCAGAAGAACAACAAAATCCAGGCTGAAAGTGACTATAAAATTCAGGTAGGGGATTTTATAAAATTCCAGGCATAAGTGTTTTTACATAGCAAGGGATTTTAAGTAGATGGTAAAACACTGAAGCAATTAGTACTGATTGCCTTATAGATGAGAAGGATAGCAGTCTTTATCTTGTAATTGCATAAGTCAGTATTATATCACTAATGAAAAGTCATTTAAAAATTTAGAAAAAAAGAGAAGCAGATTTATCATGTTTTTTTTCCACATTATATTTGAAAATAAGGAATAGGGAAGGGAAAGCAATGCATATTAAAAACCCATACTAACTATATATACTGGTAAGAATGCACCTATGAAAATGTGTAATGATTTTCCTACATTTAAAAGGATTAAAGTGTAAGTATAGAAAAAAAATCATTTAACAGTAGGATTGGAGGGAAGTGAACTTTTTTTTTTCCTTCATGAATTTAAATTGTTAACACCAATCACTGGAAGTCAAGGGAGATCTGCACTTGTAGGTGTATAATAACCTATAAAACAGTCTGTGGAAAAAATTATGAGATCACATTCGTCTAAAATTTAAATCATTTGTGGAGAATCAGTTATGTCAGTTATGCTTGTGTTAATGAGGTGATTTCAGTGGGGGGGGGGGACTTTTGATATTTTTTTGGCTTTTACCACTAGCTAGAGAGATAAGCACTGAGCTATTGTTAAAGTCACTATGCAAATGAAGACACTTAATTTCAAGGTTCCAGTTGCTAGTTTAGCTTTGCATAGAAGGAGACCTAGCTGGTGTTAGGTGCAGCAGGTTAAGAGCACAAGGCACAAAGCGCAAGGACTGGCATAAGGATCCTGGTTCGAGCCCGGCTCCCCAACAGCAGGGGACGTTGCTTCACAAGCCGTGAAGCAGGTCTGCAAGTGTCTTTGTCTCCCCCTCTCTGTTTTCCCTTCCTCTCGATTTTCTCTTTATCCTATCTGATTAATAATAACAACAAGAGCAACAAAATGTAAAAAAAAAAAAAAAAAAAAAGGCCTCCCTGAGTAGTGGAAACCCCAGCAATAACCCTGGACGCACAAAAAAGGAAGAAAGAAAGAAAGGGACAGAACTAGAATTCAAACTCAGGTCTTTTCCTGATTCCTCTTTTTCTAGTATTATTTATTAGATTATGTCCTTGAACTATGTTGAGAAGGTGCAAAAAGATAAATTTCCCAGACTAGTTGCTTAAATTGGGGTAAAGCCAGTACTATTGACATCTTAAAGTGAACAGAACTTCATGGTATATGTGAATGTGTGTCTGGGATGGGCGGGGGCAATGAATGAGAGAGAAGTTGGTTCCATATGTGCTTGAGACAAATATATAACTTAAAAGCACATTAAATATTTACTTTCTCTGCAATCAGAAGTGTAAGTGCATACAGGAGGCTAATGTGGGGGCAGAGAGTAAATTGCCTGAGAGAGATCAGAACTGCCCTTCTCATTAGTCACTAATGAAACCTTGTCTTATAAACACTGCTAATCTGTTTTTTGGTTTAAGTAGTGAGGCCCTTTGTCTATGCTATTTGGATTACCAAGTTTTAAACATTTAAAATCTTTTACATGTTTATCTTCTCTGATGTTGCCAGCAAAACACATTGCTAGATATGAAAGATATGAAATTAAGGCACCAGTAAAGGGTGACCAGAACACGCAAAGCACGAGCCATTGAACTTTGACTAGAGTGATTGTGTATCTTCTCAAATGAACACTTGTCTGTTCTTAATGGCCACCTTCTTTCATTCATAGCAACTCAGATAAATTACTAAGTGAATGTATGGTGGAAATATCTGAAACCCAAAATAATGAAGAGAACAAACGTTGAGCAGAAACAATATCTAATAAATTAATTAAAATAAACTCGGTGGTTGTTAGTATTTTAAAATAAAAGATAAAATTCAACTAATGGAAGGTGGCTTTACAATGGCTGCTCATTTACCAGACAGCTACTAAGAACCATTTTGTATCCAGGTGATTCTAGAATCACAAGTACTATCTAAATAAACTTGCTGTTTATTACTTGTACTATGTTATAGTATATATGTATATATTGGAAACAAGCTGTTAAATGTTCATTTTCTGCCAGAATACTTTAGGTATCAGGATAATGAACATTTTAATAACTTAGCAACAAGTTAGATAACATCTTTACTTATGACTTGACATTTATTTTGAAAAAGTAGTTTATTTCTTCCACCTTTTATTAAATTATAGGTGTTGCCACATAAAAGTGAAAAGTATGCTTTTTAAAGGCCACAAATATAATAAGTAGGTGTCAGGCCTGCTCAGTCATTTAAGAACCTTGCTTTTCTCAGCAGGTAGACTTCTTAATTATCTGAACATTTTAGAGCTCTGCTATATAGTTTGCTTAATGATGTAATTGTATATATTTACTTTCCCTCAAGTCATGTTGTTATCGCCTATATATGTTTCTGTCATTATATAATCTAAAGCGGGAGTGGAAAACAAAGGTTGTCTTAGATCTTTGTCTCCTGTTCTGGATCTCATAGGAGAAACTTCTCCATGCATATTTTTCTTTTTCTTTTTTTTTTTTTTTTAATTTTTTATTTAAGAAAGGATTAGTGAACAAAAGCATAAGGTAGGAGGGGTACAACTCCACACAATTCCCAACACCCAATCCCCATAACCCACCCCCTCCCATGGTAGCTTTCCCATTCTCTATCCCTCTGGGAGCATGGACCCAGGGTCGTTGAGGGTTGCAGAAGGTAGAAGGTCTGGCTTCTGTAGTTGCTTTCCCGCTGAACAAGGGCGTTGACTGGTCGGTCCATACCCCCAGTCTGCCTCTCTCTTTCCCTAGTAGGGTGTGACTCTGGGGAAGCTGAGCTCCAGGACACATTGGTGGGGTCTTCAATCCAGGGAAGCCTAGCCAGCATCCTGGTGGCATCTGGAACCTGGTGATTGAAAAGAGAGTTAACATATGAAGCCAAACAATTTGTTGAGCAATCATAGATCCCAAGCTTGGAATAGTGGAGAGGAAGTGTTAGGGAGGTACTCACTGCAAACTCTAGTGTAGTCCTGCTTTCAGGTATATATTTTATAGTTTATGGATACGTGTGCACATAAGCTCTCTCTCACAGAAACTGGTGTATATCTAGGTTATGGGCATATTTTTCTACTCAATGCTCACTCCTGCTAAAGATACCTAAAAGAGGTAACTACTAAACTCTTTCTAACTATGGTAAGCCATGTGTTTTCATTTTAACTGGAACAACTTAATAGGCTTGAATTATGGAACTAAGACATCTATAAACATATGAAGGAATTTAAAAGATAAAGACTTATGAAAACACAAATAATAGTTGCCTAGTCTTATTGTTGGCCCTTAACTAACTGGCCCTTCAAGTAGGTAAATATAAATAATATTTTATGTGGAGTGTTGAGAAATAAGAATGACTATCTATAGTTTTGCCTGATGTAAAGTAATGTTTGTATATTATTCTTATTCATAGATCTGTAAAATTCTTTTCAGAAGCTAACTAAACATTAATTTATACATACTAATAATAGAGAACAATATGAAACTGTCAATGGAATTGGGTGGTAAAGTAACATTAGCCTCTACACATTGAAAAAACACATTTCAAATATTACCTCTCAGAGTCTCAGTATATATGAATATACATATATATATTTATATATATATTTCATTTATTAAAATCTCTTACCCCATGACAGAGTCAAGATAGTACACTTGACTGTTTGTTTATATATACATGTATATGTATATGGTTATATTAAACCTAGGTTCTAGCCCAGAACCCCTTTTCTGAAGAAAGCTTCATTGCTCTGATCTCATTCCTTCTGTCCCTCTCTTTCTCTCTTCGTCGTTTTTATCTGAAAAGAGAAAGCCCCAGTGGAGATTTAAAAAAAAAAAAAATCTACTCATACAATTTTCTCTTATTTAGTCTTATTTTCAATGTTTAATTGAAACACCTTTTACTTTTAGTATAAGTTTATGATTATTACAAAAAAAACACACACACACCTAAAAATGATACTATCATAAAGTCAATATAAAGGGGCCGGGTGGCAGCGCACCTATTTGAGCACACACGTAACAGTACACAGGAAGCCAGGTTGAACCCCTGGTCCCCACTTGCAGGGGGAAAGCTTCATGAGTGGTGAAGCAGGGCTTCAGGTGTCTGTCTCTCTCCCTCTCTGTCACTCCCCTTCCCTCTCAACTGTTGGCTGTCTCTATCGAGTAAATAAAGATTTTTTTTAAAAGTTTTAAAGAAATTTAAAAGAAAGTCAATATAAGATAAAAAGCCAGGGTTCGGGCAGTAGCGCAAAGGTTAAACGCACATGGAGCAAAACGCAAAGACCAACGTAAGGATCTTGGTTTGAGCCCCCGCTCCTTACCTGCAGAGGGGTCGCTTCACGGACGGTGAAGCAGGTCTCCAGGTGTCTATCTTTCTCTCCCCCTCTCTGTCTTCCCCTCCTCTCTCCATTTCTCTCTGTCCTATCCAACAACAACAACAGCAATTACAAACAAGGGTTAACAACAAGGGCAATAAAATGGAAAAAATGGCCACCAGGAGCAGTGGATTGGCAGTGCAGGCACCGAGCCCCAGCAATAAGCTTGGAGGCAAAAAAAAGATTAGAAGTCCATTAAAACCCAGATAGAAGTGATACTTAGGATGAAAGAGCATAGATGAATAAGGGTCATTGGTACATTGGTGTACAGACTGAAAAGGGGGGAGTGGGGAGGTGTTTTCAGTCCACAAAGTGATCCGCACTTGGGACTTTTCATTGACTTAAAGGCTCCCTGGAAGGTTCTATCTCTTCCTAGATTCACATCCATGGAAGACTCAAAAGTAAGTACATCAGTTTAGACATGAGTAAATCGTACACAGTAAATTCACTTTAGAGGACCTTTGTCAAATAAGTGGCAATTGACCCCATTACAAATACTACAGAGAAGGTATAAAGTCATAACTTTCTGAAACTGGCTCAATACTTGGCAATTTATTGATCTTTATAAAATTGTGGTCATTTGTTTACATCTGTAAAAAATAGCATGCTGTATGCTAATTACTCTGATATTTACAATACCTTACTCCCCTTTTTTGTAATTTGTTCAGAATTGATCATGCTGTCTGCCAAATGTATTAAAAGAGATCACAGTCCATAGATTTATCTCTTACATATATTCTGGGAGAGAGAAAAAAAAAAAGGACAGCCAAGAAACATATAGCTTATATACAGGTCCCCAAATTTACATTTTTAATTTTATTTATTTAATAGTTTTATTGTTTTATATTTATTTATATTCCCTTTTGTTGCCCTTGTTTTTTTCATTGTCGTAGTTATTATTGTTATTGATGTCATCGTTGTTGGATAGGACAGAGAGAAGTGGAGAGAGGAGGGGAAGACAGAAGGAGAAGAGAAAGACAGACACCTGCAGACCTGTTTCACCGCCTATGAAGCGACTCCCCTGCAGGTGGGGAGCCGTTGGCTCGAACTAGGATCCTGCTGCTGGCCCTTGTGCTTAGCACCATGTGCGCTTAACCAGCTGCGCTACCGCCCAATCCCCACCACACCCCACCCCGCCCCCAGATTTACATTTTAATAACAAAATAGACGGGGACATGCAAAACAGCTCCTGTGGAAAGGTACCTGCTTTGCCATATTTGTAACCAGGTTCCAGTGGTTCCAAGAGGACAGCACAAGAGAAAGCAGCATCCCCTCACCCCCATCCCCCACCCCGCACCGCCCACACCCCGCACCCCACACCCCTTACCACAGAAAGCCAGAAATGGTCTAGGCTGAGCCTAAAGCCCAGTGTGTCTGCATATCCTGCCCTAGCGCTCCCTCCCTACCTGACTGCAAAAAGTCATAAATTGCAGATGTAGGCAGATGTGAGCACTTGTAACACATCCCCTGAGGATCCATATCTTCCTCTGAAGGGACTTCAAAACTTCTCTCTTCCCTCTCTCCTCTCTTCTCTTTTTTCTCTCTCTCTCCTCTCTCTCTTCTCTCCTCTCCTCTCTTCTCTCCTCTCTTTCTTCTCTCTTCTCTCTCTCTTCTCTCCTCTCTCTCTCCTCTCCTCTCTCTCCTCTCTTTCCTCTCTTCTCTCTCTCTCTCTCTCTCTTCCTCCTCCTCCTCCTCCTCCTCCTCCTCCTCCTCCTCCTCCTCCTCCTCTCTGTCTCTGTGGTCTACATGTGGCTTGTACTCTCTTCTGCTTTTAGTTCTTCCTTCCTTCCTTTTCCCCAATATTTGTTCATCTTTTCCCTAAAGTGTCACTGGGTGTCTTTGTGATTCTTCCCTGTAGAAGTCAGTCTAGAACCCAGTCATCAAAATCACACCCTAGAGCATGTGATATATGTGTTCTGCCTCCATCCAGAGTTCTGCCCTGCTAGGCCAGCTTTTTTTTTTTTTAATCTTTTTTATTATCTTTATTTACTGGATAGAGACAGTCAGAAATTGAGAGGGAAGGGGGTGATAAAGAGGGAGAGAGACAGAGAGACACCTGCAACACTACTTCACCACTTGCAAAGCAATCCCCCTGCAGGTGAGGACTGGGGGATCGAACCTGGGCCCTTGTGCACTGTAACATGTACGCTTAACCAGGTGCACCACCACCTGGCCCCAGCCAGCTTTTTCTTCCTCTTCCCCTTCCCCTTCCCCTTCCCCTCCTCCTCCTCCTCCTCCTCCTCTTTCTACTTCTTTTTGTAATTTTAATTTTAATTTTTCATGAGATAAAGACAGGAAGGAACCAGATTATCATTCAGTCTGGTTTATGCAATCTTGGAAATGAAAACTGCTCATCCTGGCTTTCATGACAAAACTATCTGGCAGATTTTTGTTTATTTGGTTAGTTGTTTTCGTTGTTTGGTTGTTTGGTTGGTTTTGGCAAAAGTGAACATGTTTGGATTTAGTTGTCTGTTATAAAGCGAAGTGGCTCAGTGGTTAGAGCACAGGACGTACATGAGTCCTAGCACCGTTGCATAGGCTACTCACTCTCTGCCTTCTATTTCATGAAGTAAATATTTTAAATAGCTTCAACAAGTAACTGTTAAGCTTAATATTAGCAACAAATTCAACCTCAGGCTTTACCAGGGAACTATAACAAAATATCTCAAACTGGATGACTTAATAACAGATTTTACTTTCTCACAGTTGCAGAGTCTCAGAAAACTAAAATCAAGTCATTGGAAAATAGAGTTTCTAGGGGTGGGGCGGTGGCACACCAGGTTAAGCGAACATAGTATGAGGAAGCACAAGAAGCCACACAAGAATCCAGGTTTGAGTCCCTGGTTCCCCACCTGCAGGGGAGTCACTTCACAAGCGGTGAAATCGGTCTGCAGGTGTCTGTCTTTCTCTCCCCCATCTCTATCTTCCCCTCTCCTCTCAATGTCTCTCTATCCTATCCAATAATAATTAAAAAAAAAAAAAACTGGCCTCCAGGAGCAGTGGATTTGCTGTGTCTCACGGAGCCCAAGGGATAACCTTGGAGGGAAAGAAAGAAAAAAAGAAAGAAAGAAAGAAAATAGTTTCTTTTTTTATAGTTTATTTTTTATAACATTTTAATTTTTTAGAATTATCTTTGTGTATTGGATAGAGACAGCCAAAAGTCAAGATGGAAGGGGGACATACAGAGGGAGAGAGACAGAGAGATATATGCAACACTGTTTCACCGCTTGGGAAGCTTTGCCCCTGCAGGCTGGGACCAGGGGCTCAAACCTGGATCTCTGCACATTGTAACGTGTGTGTCACTACCCATCCTTCAAAAGTAGAATTTCCACAGTCGAACTCTTTCTTGTTTATCAGTTGAACTGCTGTTTTTCTATGTGTTCACATTAACTCTTTGTTTTGCATAAAAAAGAGAGAGAGAGATCAAGTTCTCTGTTATCTCCTCCTGTGAGGACACTAATTCTGTTAGAGGGGGATTCTATTCACGTGTTCTCATTTAACTGCAATTACTTCTTTAGAGACCCACATTTTCAAATATAGGCACTGAAGATTATGAGTCAGTATATGAATTTTATTTATATACACAACATCAGTTAATAAAATGCTGAAAATGGGGGCCGGGTGGTGGTGCACCTGGTTGAGCACACATGTTACAGTGGCGCAAGGACCTGGGTTCAAGCCCCCGGCACCCACCTACAGGGGGAAAGCTTCACAAATGGTGAGGCCGGGCTGTAGGTGTCTCTCTGTCTCTCTCCCTCTCTATCTCTCCCTTCCCCTCGATTTCTGGCTGTCTCTATTTAAATAAATAAAGATAATTAAAAATAAAATCCTGAAAATGTCATTTTCTCATGTATTTTCTCAATTCTCCGTTTTCATATATTACCTCATATTTCACAGTCCTTCAAAAGCCAATATGTTTTGTTCATTTATATGCATGCACATTTCCGTGTTCTGTATCTTTTCAAGAATTCAAATGTTCCTATCCCAGATTTATATTTGCTTTGAGTAATATAGCTTTTCTTACCTTCTGCATAAATGGAAAATACCTGAATAGTAGCTTCTGTCACTTGTACCTAATTCTCTAAAAGATACCTTGGCTTATATTCACTTGAATGTTTCAATTCTATCTTCTTGGAAATAAGTATTCAAATAGATTTCTTGACGATATCTCCTGAAAGCTGTTTAGTGTTTATTTCCACTGAATATAAATGATAATACTCTTGCTGAAGGAATGAAGAGGAATTATCATAGTATGTTGGGAAGAACTGGACATCAATTCCAGGAACAGTGCTTTGTGGGTGTGTTTATGGACCTTCTGAGTTTCTGTTTCCAAATTAAGTATCTACAGACACTAGACAACAATTGTCTTACTGATATATACCTAAGGTCCTGGTAAGCACCAACAGAGACAATATATATGAAATAGTCCTCTCCTATATTAGATTATTAGTCTTTACCTAAGAAGTAATCAAGCATAGACATAAGTGTTATTATTTTTCTTCAATAGAAATGTAAGCATAAAAGTTCATTCAATACCAGCGTCCACACATTTACAAAAATGAGCTTGTTGGGAGTCGGGCGGGTTACGCACAGGTGGCACAAAGCACAAGGACAGGTGTAAAGATTCAAGTTTGAGCCCCCGGCTCCCAACCTGCAGGGGAGCCACTTCACAAGTGGTGACGCAGTTCTGCAGATGTCTATCTTTCTCTCCCCCTCTCTGTCTTTCCCTCCTCTCTCCACTTCTCTCTGTCCTATCCAACAACGATGGCATCAATAACAACAACAACAACAATAACTACAACACCAATAAAAAATAACAAGGACAACAAAAGGGAATACACTCACACACACACATATATATATATGTATATATATATGAGCTTGTCAAAATTCTCTCACTTCTACTATAGCTTGAAATTTATGTCTAATATTTCCTTACATTGTTCCTAACTTCTGCATTTAACCAGCATATGCAAAATTTTAGAGCCAGTCTTTTAGTAAATTATTTTGGTAAATATTTCTATTTTACTTGAGTAGACTTAAATATATAAGTGGTATTACAATAGACTATACAATGATAAGATTATTAGAGTGACCTGGGTGGTGGCACTCTGGCTAGAGCATTGAAGCAAAGATGAGATTATTAGAGTGACCTGGATGGTGGCACTCTGGCTAGAGCATTGAAGCAAAGATGAGATTATTAGAGTGACCTGGGTGGTGGCACTCTGGCTCAAGCATTGAAGCAAAGATGAGATTATTAGAGTGACCTGGGTGGTGGCACTCTGGCTCGAGCATTGAAGCAAAGAGCATAAGGCCGTGCGATCTATGGACCCAGGCATCACATGCCCCAGAGTGATGTTCTGGGTCACTGTCTTTCTCTCTTAAATACATCTTTATAAAAATGTTACAAATAAATAAGAAATCTGCACTGTAATCTAGGACCCCCCCCCACCCCCCCAAAAAGAGAATATTTGTTAAAATCTACAGGAAATGAGAGACCATACAAAACAGTCACATACAGGTTAAACAAAATCTGACCACAGAATAAAAGATTTTTCTGAGACGTTTGCTCACTGGCCTACAGGTGGCACAATAGTGCAGTGGATAAGAAATAGGTGTATCCTCACTGTACTGGGAAAATCAAAGCTAAGATTTTATCTAACTGATTTTGAGAATGATTATGAGGTCAGGAAAGGGAAGAACCCACTTCTTACCTTTCTTTTCAGTGGATTTTGGGAGGAAAAAAATCCAGAAATATTCTCTGTGTAGAAATATATTGAGAATTATATTCAGACTGGAAGCTCAGTATTAGCTTAATATTTTGAACTAACTATCCCCAAATATGTAAGGGGAGTTGCTTACGTGTAAGTGGGCCAAAGGGATTTCACACATGGAACATAGTTAAGTTTTCCCATATTATGTTTTTCCTACATGAGAAGTTTAGATTTTTACGTGACCAAGGATTGCCCAGTTTCCTATAGGTTGTTTTGTCGTAAAACAGAAAGCAGGAAAAAGTGGGCATCTTGAGTTTTGTGGCTCTCGTGATCTCTACTTTTGCCTGTATCTGCTTGATAAATTTCAACGATAGGAAATAGGTTAATCTCATTTGTTCTCCACTATTCAGATTGCCACTAAAATGGCAAAAGCTCACTTCTGTGAAACTTCAGATAAAAGTTCACAGAATATTATAAAACACTTATTATGCAGAATAGACATATTCTTTAAAAATGTTTGTAAATTAAACAGTATTTAATTAAATCAGACTGTAAAAGTGTAAATGAGTATTATTTGGGGCTGCAGTGAGTCTTCTGGAAAGAATAAACCTTTTATAATGGAAGAAAATAAGATTTGAGCCTCTTGTGGGTATCAAAGTGACAGCAAGTAGAATTAGTCTGTGTTTCATTTCTTTCGAGATGATGGGAGAAGTCAATGGCTGTGAAGTGAATCATCAAGATTCACTTCAAGATGAGAGCTGGTAGGTTAGCCCAGACTCTGAAAACAAAGTCAGACTTGGGGGAGGAGTGAGGACAGGACAGCAGGGTGAGGCAACTGCAGTGGGTGCCTGAGGGGAGAAAAGGAAGTGGATGTTTGCAGCAACAGCGAGTTCCTGTGGTTAGGGCAAGCCCAGTTCCCAGACATAATAACCTCACACCCGGCAGAATTTAAAGAGGTCCGTTTGTGGGAGCTCCGAGTCCCCAGGAATCTCCATCACCCACCCTTAGGCTGATCACTGAACCTTCTGAGTTTGTTTCCATGGATTATAACCACACTCTTCTCTCTTTTAATGTGTAGGTGGTAGTAATAGTATCTGTTTGTTACCTACTGAACCATTTGCCTTGTTTTTTGAAAGTTGTTTTCATGAAGTTTCTTTTGTGTTCCTGGTAAATACTCTAGAATGTTAGCCTGAATGAATGTACTAGGTTGTGGCTACAAGAAGCATACTATCTCATGGGATAAAAAGACTGAAGAAAAATGTAGAAGAGAAAGGATGATAGGTTTAATTCTTTAATTATGTATCTATTCTTCCTTCTCTGTGTGTCAGGTAGAGCACAACATAAAAGAAACATCCTTGCTGTTTATCTTCATGAAGGGAACAGTCTGATATAAACAGAGTCGTTCCATTCGATGAATAAACACATATCAATCTAGTACATTGTGAGAAGAGTGGGAAGTGTTGATTGGGGAAGGCCTCTGAGGAAGTAATCATCTGAAACTTGAATAGGCTTATTATTTACTGTGTTCCCAATCTACAGTAGCAGCTGCTACTGTTATCCACAACTGCTGAGAACTCACACACACCGTACATATCAAGCCAGACTTCATCTGCTTGTGATACAGACCAAAGACAGTGTGTTAAGAAATAATAATAATGATAATGATAATGGCACACTATATATGATATTTCCCTCCTGTAAAAACTTAATTGTGTTCATCTATCTAGGATAAGTACATCAAATTACATCATTCCTGTAAAGTGGTGAAGTCACATAATTTATGTGTTTAACAAGAAGTGTACATTAAATAATTACAATAGAGAGCTTTAATTTGTGGATAATTATGGGCAAATGTGAAAGTGTGATTTGAGACTTCATAGAAATGTATCTCCCATCTTTTTCTCTTTTTCTAGGCAAGTGCAGCTCAGAGGTAGGAAGAAGTTCTACAGTATAAACTTCCCGGCTTCTCTCTGTTCAGGATATCTTAACTATAGCAATTTATTTTTATTTAAGAAAGGATTAATTAACAAAACCATAGGGTAGGAGGGGTACAATTCCATACAATTCCCACCACCCAATCTCCATTTCCCACCCCCACCCCCCGATAGCTTTCCCATTCTCTAGCCCTCTGGGAGCATGGACTCAGGGTCATTGAGGGTTGCAGAAGGTAGAAGGTCTGGCTTCTGTAATTGCTTCCCCACTGAACACAGGCATTGACTGGTCGGTCCATACTCCCAGTCTGCCTCTCTCTTTCCCTAGTAGGGTGTGTCTCTGGGGAAGCAGAGCTCCAGGACACATTGGTGGGGTCTTCAGTCCAGGGAAGCCTGGCCAGCATCCTGATGACATCTGGAACCTGGTGACTGAAAGGAGAGTTAACATACAAAACCAAACAAATTGTTGAGCAATCATGGATCCAAAGCTTGGAATAGTGGAGAGGAAATGTTAGGGGGTACTCACTGCAAACTCTAGTGCATTTCTGCTTTCAGATATATATTTTGCAGTAGTTTACGGATACATGTGAACATATGCTCTCTCTCACAGAAACTGGTGTATATCTAGGTTTTGGGACTTTGTTAGAAAGTGAACCACCTGAGATGAAATTAGAGTATACTATGAAAGGAAAGGTCTCACCCGAGTAATGAAGCTGAAGGGTTGTCATTCCACACGTGAAGTCTCTGGACACAGTCTGAGGTGAAGCATGTTGAGGTGGCAATTGTTGTGTTGGTTAGGTTGTGATCGGCAGATGCAATATTATTTGGTATGGATTGGGAGAGGCATACGGGAAAGTGGGCCCTATCCAAGGGTTCCAGGACTGGGGGAAGTAGAGGCTCCATAGTGGAGATGTGAGGTTCCTGCTGCCTTAGGGTTCAAAAAGACAATCGATAGTTAATGTTATCATCACATTATTTGGTAATTGGGTTAACTTTGAAAAGTCCTTTTGTTATGGTTTGCTGTACAGTACCCAGTATCTTGTATATAGCTGTGTTATTGGTTGCTTCTGATCTACTTGGTCTAGGCTTTTGAGAGAGTCCGCATATCAATTATACAGCCTATATATTGAAAAGATTCAGTTTGTGTTTTGAAAAACTTCGAGACATACAATTAATTTTCCCCCTCTCGTATTAATTAACTAGTGATTTATATGACTACATTTTACTAGGAGTGTACATAAACACCATTCCCACCACCAAAAGACTGTGACCCATCCCTCCCACCCACTCCCACCCCCCACTGGCCCAGGAAGCTGCATGTCTACCCCTCACCACAGGGTTTTTACTTTGGTGCCCTACTTACAATTTGGTCAGGTCCTGCTTTTAGTTTCCCTTTCAGATCTTCTTACTCAACTTCTGTTGATGAGTGGGATCATCCCATACTCATCTTTATCTTTCTGACTTAGCTCACTTAACATAATTCCTTCTAGCTCTGTCCAAGATGGGTCAGCAATTTTTAAAGACATTAATGTGTTTTTAGCCTCTTTCCCAGGAATCTAATTTGGAATGAACTGCCTTCGAAGAAATTTAGGGCTCCAGCTTTTGCTTGACTGATATGAGCATTGGGAAGGCTGCAGGCTTGTAGAAATCAATGGTGGGTGACCTTGATCCTGTGTTCCTCCTCTCCGTTTTAGAACCTTTTCCTCAACATTTGGACCATGATTCTTTTGGTAAAAAATGCTGTAGAATAATCAATAGGGGGAGTCAGGGCGGTAGCGCAGCGGTTAAGCGCACGTGGCGCAAAACGCAAGGACTGTTCTAAGGATTCAGGTTGGAGCCCCTGGCTCCCCACCTGCAGGGGAGTCACTTCACAGGTGGTGATGCAGGTCTGCAGGTGTCTGTCTTTCTCTCCCCCTCTCTGCCTTCCCCTCCTCTCTCCATTTCTCTCTGTCCTATCCAACAACGACAACATAAATAACAACAACAATAACTACAACAATAAAACAACAAGGGCAACAACAGGGAATAAATACGTAACATAAAATTATTTTTTAAAAAAAGAATAATCAATAGGGAAAAAAGAAGGTAGCATTGTTTGTGCAGACATATATGCATAGGTGTGCAATGTGGACCTGTGTGGGAGCCTGTGTGTATGCACATGTGTGGTCACAAACGGATGGGCAAGAATATATATGCAGGCCAGAATTTCAGTTGCACTCTGAAGTTTATTTGTAAATACAGCCATATAACTCAGTCGGGTAGGGTACTGACTTTGTCATGGACACAACCTGGGTTCCACTCTGGTACCCACCACACTTAAAGATGTTTCATACTATATAGTGTCTTTTCCTCTTATCCTTTTTTTTTTAAACCTCTCTATGTCTTCCTATGTGAAAAAAAAAAAAAAGGTCAACCTGGTGTGTTAAAGCCTCAGTGATGACCAAAAACAAATAGTAAATTTATAGCCATGGTTTAATTTTTTAAATATTTATTTATTCCTTGTTGTTGCCCTTGTTGTAGTTATTATTATTGTTGTTACTGATGCAGTTGTGTTGGATAGGACAGAGAGAAATGGAGCAAGGAGGAAAAGGCAGAGAGGGGGAGAGAAAGACAGACACCTGCAGACCTGCTTCACCGCTTGTGAAGGGACACCCCTGCAGGTGGGGAGTCGGGGGCTCGAACCGGGATTCTTAGGGGTCCTTGCGCTTTGAGCCACCTGCGCTTAACCCACTGCGCTACCGCCTGACTCCCAGCCAAACCCATTTTCTGCTTGTGAAGCGACTCCCCTGCAGGTAAGGCGCCAGGGGTCTCAAACCAGGATCTTTACGCTGGTCCTTGCATTTCACACCACGTGTGCTTAACCCGCTATGCTACCACTGACTCCTGCCGTGATTTAATTTTATATGCTTTAATTATGTGGTCTCCAAGGTGAAATTTACTGAGTTACTATAGCCATGTAATTCTCATTTTTAACTGAATCTTAATGTGTTATCCAAGAAGAGTGCACATAGAGGCCTTTTTAAAAGTTATAAAAATCACTGCTATAATGATTTAAAACTTAAAAAGAGCATTATCATTTCTGTGTTTTTGTTGTTATTTCTTGGTTATGGTGAATGCAAGAGGAAAAAAGAATAAGAGGCCTAAGTGAAGACAGAGAGCTGTAAATTACATACAGAGAGCAAAGAAGTCATAGCTGCGTCTGTGTCTCAGAGGTGGGCAGGCGGGCTACGAAAATCATCAGAGCTGAGATTGGGGGCGAGACGAGCTGCAGCAGCCCGGGTCTCCTCCAGACCTCTGTGTCTCACATGACCGCGTTGTTTCCTGAGTGGCTGAGCCAAAGAATGTCTCTTCCCTCTTCTGATAGCTCATATAAAAACCTTCCTCATCAGGTTGAGAAAATTACATCACTGATAAGTCCACCTCTGTAACCTTTGGATTCTAGTTGCTAGATAGAACATGGGACATTTTTTGACATTATGACTATTGTGGGTTCTTCTGAATTGCTCTAAGAGCAATTGGGCCGGATGTGATGGACTTTTCCCTTCTCTCTTGGGCTATGAAGAGTTCTTTAATCATGAAGAGTTCTTTTATCGTCCCTGTATTTGAGTTGGCAGAGACCTTGGAACAGGTCAGAAAAAAAGCTCCTATAGAGGTTTTTATGTTAAGGTATTGCTAGCAAAATGAATTATTTTGCGTTTTGTTCACTAAAGAGAAATGTTGTAAAGTTGACTGGAGTCTCAGGACCTGAGCCAACAGAAGACAGAACTTCAACTGGGTCAAACAGGCATATTATCTCAAATCCAAAAAAAAACAAAAAAACAAAAGACCAATGATGGGAGAGTAGGGTAGTTGGCTTCTCATGCAATTGAAACCTGAAAGGAAACTTAATTTCAAGTGACACATCCCTTTTTATCTTAATGTCGGACAATTCATGAGCATTTCTAGAGGTGTTTTTTTAATCTATTATCCAAGGCCTATTACTGAAGGACAATGGATGATCTTCTGTAAAGTGTCATGGTTATCAAGTATTTTTCTCATTACTGTCTCCTCAATATTAATTGTTATGTTCTGAAATTATATCAGATTCTCTCTACTTTCTTATATTTGGAAAGCATATATATATATATATTCAGTAAAAATTGAATAAAAATTCAATATATACATATACATATATATACACTGAATTTTTTAAGTGTTAGCCATCATACTTATAATAAGTTTACACATAATTTTGACACTGAAAACATACTTCAACTTTCTATCTTTAAAAACGGTTTGATTTTATGTTGCCTGCATGAAGTCCTATTTTTTTTTTAATCTGACTTTTGCTTGTGGTGTATGATTTTTCTGTCTAGAACACTTCTCAGCTCTGGTCTATGGTGACGGGGGGATTGAACCTGGGATCTTGGAGTTTCAGGCATTAGGATCAGTTAGTCTGTTTGCATAACCCTTATGCTACCTCCACCACCCTTAGATTTTATAATATTATTATTATTATTTTACCAAAGCACTGCCCAGCTCTAGCTTATCGTGGTGCCGGGAATTGAACCTGGGACTTTAGAGCCTCAAGCATGAGAGTCTCTTTGCATAACCATTATGCTATCTACCACCACCCTAGGTTTTATTTTTATTCATTAAAATTATTCTTCCTTTTTGAAAAATGCTGTTTTCTACATGCGACTCCTACATTGTAAAATATTAACCTTTTATTTTATTGACATTACTCTGTCCATTATTGTAAATTTAAGCTAGACCTCCTTAGAAAGTAAGAGTACATTTAAAAACTGTTTCTTTGTCATGTAGATTTGTTTCCCACCACTAGATGGCACTAATTTGCCATTGGAAGTTGTACCTTGCTAACATGCTTAGCTCAGGGGAAATACTTTTAATCAAGAAATAAGTCAATCTCCTTAACTAATTATTTTAAGTTTGCAGTGACTTTTAATATTTGTAAATATATTATACTGAGAGAAGCCAGAACTAGTTGGATCAAATAATGAATGAAGGTAGTTCTCTTCTACAATTAACATTATTCCGCCATTAAGTGTAAGAGAAGCAGAGTTCATCATTGAAATCTTTAAAAAAAATAATAAAATAAAAATTACACTCACTAAATCTTCAATTATATCTTATTTTTAAAAATTACACCTCCTTTCCACGGATGTCTTTAATTGCCTTTTGATTCAGTGCTTATTTTTTTAGGTTACATAACAGGCCCTAGTTATGCTTTTCTCTTTTAATTACTCAACAAATCTTATAACAAAAGTTTTTTCTTATGTTACCTTTACCTGATTCTGCTTCAGTCAGGATTGCCTCTGATAGAAAGTGATTTTTAGCTAGTCTAAATCTGTATAATCAGACAATTCTATTATGCAAGAGAGAGAACATTATCTTCTCTAAATTGAAATATCTTGTAAAGTATATCAAAAGAAATACTGAAAATATTTGTCTTGGTTTATCCAACTTTAGTTTGCCTTTATGCAGACTGATAACAAAGAACAAATTTAATACAATAAATAAGTTTACAATTGCCTATAACCGTTAAATACCATAATAGTTTTTTCAATATTGTTTGTATTTATTTATTTATTCCCTTTTGTTGCCCTTATTATTTTATTGTTGTAGTTATTGATGTTGTCGTTGTTGGATAGGACAGAGAGAAATGGAGAGAGGAGGGGAAGACAGAGAGGGGGAGAGAAAGATAGACACCTACAGACCTACTTCACTTCCAGTGAAGCGACTCCCCTGCAGGTGGGGAGCCGGGGGCTCGAACCAGGATCCTTATGCCCATCCTTGTGCTTTGAGCCACCTGCACTTAACCTGCTGCGCTACGGCCCGACTCCCTAAATACCGCAATAATTTTAATGGAAAAGTGAGTGTAGCTCATGCTTCTTACCACAGAAGCTACCACCCAACTACTTACTGGGAGTGTTGTGGTTAAAGGCTAAGAGATGTGAAATCATACTCCTAAGAGAAAAGTCATCTTTCAAAACCTCTGCTTAAGAATTAAAAAAACGTATAGCTATTTATTTTATAATAGATATAAAGAGAGATTATAAAAGACTACAGTATAAAAATTTCCTTTAGTGCAGTGGAGGCTAGGCTTGAACCTGGTCCTCCCATATGACAAAACAGCAGCACATTATGCAAGCAAGCGATTTCGTTGGCCTTCAGTGATTTCTATATGAGGGGAAATGAGTCAGTGAAGAATGCTGTATTCTGTTGCTGAGAAAAGAATTACTGGTCCTCAGACAGGCAAGCTAGCTCATCTGGGCCATCTGCCTCTCCTGCCACACTGGGGAAACCTTCCCTGCTATGTTAGCCCCCCCATCCCCCTCCCTCCCCTCCCCTCCCCATGCCCCTCCCCTTCCCGTCTCCCCTTCTCTTTCCCCTCTCCCTCTTCCCCCCTCCTCCTCTGCCCTCTCCCTCCTCCCCTCCTCTTTCCCCCCCTCTCCTCCTGGCCCCCTCCCCCTCCTCCCTCTCCCTTCCTCCCCTCTCCCACCCCTTCTTCCTCTCCCTCTTTCTCTTCCCCTTCTCTTTCCCTTTTCTCTCCTCCCCTCCTCTTTCCACTCTCTTCTCCCCTCCTCTTCCCCCTCCCCCTTCCTCCCTTCCCCTTCTCCCTGTCTTTCTCCTCCCCCTCCCTCCCCTCTCTGTCTCTTTCTAACTAAAAAAACAAATCCTTACAGAGAGGTATAAACAACAAGAACTACAGTTCCTCCTCAAGGCTGTTTGATTCAAGAGCATCATCTATTTTTTTAGGGTTTGTTTTATTTGTCTGATGAGAGTTGGCATACTTGGCACCTCAGGCATTCCTGCCCTATGCTCTGCCCACTGAACTTCCTCAGACACTGAAGAAGATCCTATTTAAACATCCTTCCCTTTGCCTGAAGGCTCTGGAATCTGGTGCTAGCTTGTCTCACTGTTTCCATTTCCCACCAATAGTTCCACTAACTGGTGGCTTGAAGCAAGTTGCTTCTAATTCCAGCCTTTATATCTCTAGTTCTAAATCCTTCGTTCAACGTGCGATTCAGATTATTTGTTTTATTTGCTATTGTCCTGAGGAATAAGGGGTTGCTGTATGTTCATGGCTGAAGCATAGACTTCAATAGCTGAGAATATTGTCATTATCATTATTATTGTTATTATCATCACTGTCGTAAGAATACAGATGTCGTGTATGTTAATAAGCTAAGTTGGTATGAATTTATGTCACTTTTTAATATTTGTTTTCACTGCAATTTTATTCTCTGCTTGTATTGAGTGAAAGTCCCATGGATAATATATATATATATATATATATATATGCAGGAAAAGTTATTTGCCAATTAAAAAAAATTTCATAAAACATTTTATGTGTTTCTGGAGTTAATAGTAAATTTACCACAGAATGTTAATATATAGATCAAGAAGTGGATTTCATGTAGTTTTCATTTGCCTCCAGGGTTATTGCTGGGGTTCAGTGCCATAGGAATCCTGGAGGCTATTTTTTTTTTTACCTTTTGTTGCCTTTGTTGTTTTATTGTTGTGTTGGTTATTATTATTGTTGTTGTTATTGATGCCATTGTTGTTGGATAGGACAGAGAGAAATGGAGAGAGGAGGGGAAGACAGAGAGGGGGAGAGAAAGACAGAAACCTGCAGACCTGCTTCACCACCTGTGAAGCGACTCCCCTGTAGGTGGGGAGCCAGGTGCTCAGACAGGGATCCTTAAGCTGGTCTTGTGCTTTGTGCCACCTGCACTAAACCCGATGTGCTACCACCCAACCACCCCCCCTTTATTTTCTTTTTACATCTAAGGTATCTTCAGAACTCACAATTATAACTGTTTAAAAGGTAAATGTACTATATATTTGAGACTTAGGATTTGATCACCAAAATATTGTCCAGTAAGCCCTTAAACAATTTTTCTCAAAAGAAAGCTTACTGAAAATCTTACTTGAGAATGTGAGAATTCCATCTGAAATGTTTGAAGAGCACGTAGATTTTAATCCTTCACATCACTGTTTTGAGTACCACTGCTTTGCCTCAACTAATTTCTCTCCTCTCTCTCTCTTTCTCTCTCTGTCTCTCTCCTTCCCTCCCTCCCTCCCTCCCTTCCTCCCTCCCTCTCTCTCTCTTTCCCTCTCTCTCTGATGATTACAGTTCAACTCTTTCTTCAGACTTAACTCAGTTATCACTAAATCCAATAGGACTCCCAGTAGGAGACTTAACAAATTACTATGAATTCCATCACTCCCACTGTATGTAATCCTCTTGTAATGTCTTTTGACATTTCTAACCTTTGCATTATAGTACATATTAACAGAAAATCACCATGTTAATATTTTTTTGTTGATTATCTCCTTCTAGCACTAGACATGTTTATAGTAATAAAAGTGGCTAAGCCAAGTTTTGTACATCAAATGTCTGATGCATGCATCACTTTCTCATAGTTTATTTGCTTGGTTGGCTAAAAAAAAAAAAAAAAAAGGAAAATCTGGCATTTAGGATGAAACAAAAACTAACCCATCCCATCGGCATCATGTTAAGCTGGTCATTAGAACTCTTGAAACAAAGCAAACATCAGTCTCTAATCCCATAACAGGGGGATGTTAGATCCAATTCATATGTAGTCAGGAAATGAACCAAGTTCAGTTTATATACCGATGCATTTATAGCTATCTACAGATATTGCTTGAGGTAACCTTATTTTACAGTACTGTATGTATTATAAGAGTACAGTGTCACACCTCTTCAGATGTATATCACACAGCACACAGCAGGCCCCTCATCATGAAGTTCCCATCCCACTCAGCCATGATCTGGACTTTGCTTGTACATTTCTCCTCTTCTCTAGAATCCTCAGTTCCATTGTCAAAATCCAAGGCTTTGTATTGATTTTTTTTTTCTGTTTCCTTGGCTTTCCTTCTTTATACTTCACAAATAAGTGAAATCATGCCATTTTTATTTGTTTCCTACTTATTTGCTTATTGCAACTCCCTACTGCTTTCATTCATCGTGTTGCAGATGAAAGATTTCATCTTTATTACGAATTACATAGTTTAACGAGTTTCTATCCTTTTTCTGTTAATGGAGATATTACAAGCGCTGTTGTATCATGTAACATCAAGTATGATAACTCTTTGAAATGCAGTTACTGATTTTTAAAAAGGCACTTTTTTTGTATTGTATATACAGAACACATTTCACGTGTTCATTTCACAGAACTCACCCATTTTGGCAAAGAAGACACAAAGAGTACAGAAAGACTTACTTGGACTTTATAAATTATAGGAGCAATATATTATTTTGATATTTATCAAGAAGTTAATTGAGTGACTCTTTTGCTGTTTCATCATTATATTGTTATGGCATGTTGATGTGTGATTTAGTTTCCATTAAGTGTTTATAGATTAATCTAGTTTAAGAAGCTGACTAGGTAAGCAAAATGTTCACTCACTGCAAGCATTTTTATAATTAGAAGCACAGATTAAAAAAAAACCATGAACATCTTATGGAAGCACAGAGTACGTGCTATGACTGGTCTCTGAAAAAAAAAAAAACGTGTTTTAAAAAGTAATGCATTAATGTATAAGAGAATATTTTTAGGGAAAAAAGACCTATCACTAGATGTTAAAGATGAAATTTTCTCTGAATTTGCATTGTTTGTTAATATATATATAATCACAAGCATTTGAACAATATAAAGCATGTTAAATAGTGTCATGCAATACTGATTTTTAATGGCAAATGGATGCACAGTTGTAATTATAGATGATCATTGTGTCTTTCCACACAAAAAGGAGAATACTATTACTCTCTCAAAATTAGATAGCTTAAGTTTGAGAGGCAACATGTCTAAATCTCCACAATTTTTTAATTTGTCTCTTTTTTGAAGTGAAAAACAATAGATTACCAAGTACTTAAATGCTAGTAAGATGCATAGTGAGACTTCAATCATGGGAAAATATAATGAAAACACACCCAGACACACCTTGGCTTCCAATATGTGTGTTGAAATACCAAGAAAAGTTTATAGTAAGTGGAAATATTATCTGAGGAATCAGCAAATGACAGCTTCCCCAACTACACAACACTGTAGCCTACAAACTGCTTCCAGGTTAACCAGTTTTTATTCACTGGATATCAGTTAGCCTTCCTAAATCAAATTTTAAAAAGGAGACAGAGATGGTACTCTAGTAGAGTATTTTTCTTCTTTATTTTTTATTACATTTATTTATTTATTGGATAGAGATAGTCAGAAACTGAGAGGGTAGGGGAGATAGAGAGGGAGAGACAGAAAGATACCTGCAACACTGCTTCACCACTTGCAAAACTTTCCTCCTGCAGGTGGGGACTGGAGGCTGGAACCTAGAATAATTTTCTTACCTCACTTATGCCTTGGAATATCTCAATCATATTCCAATTCTCTGCGCTTCTAATCAGGGCTGACATTTATATAATTCTGACTATGCTATGTGCCATTATTACTATTTCGTAGCTATTATAACATTAAATTTTTGTACTATCCCTATGGTATAGATAGTATTATTTTCACAGTCCACAGTCTCACTGTACATAGAAAGAAACTGAAACAGAAAAATGGCCAACAAGACAAGGTTGCACAGTGATATGGTAAACAAAATAAGAATTTGAACCAAGAAACTCGCTTCAGTGACCATGCTCCTGACACACACATACACACACACACACACACACACACACACACACACACACACACACACACACACACTAGCAAGTAAAATCTAATTATTCTTATCTATATTTAGTCTGTGAATTCAATGAATCTGAAAACTTTATAGAGTACTGTCCCTTCTCCCCTTTTGATTTCATGCCTGGTTCCTTGCTTGTATCGATCTGTACGTAAAATCTGTTTACACTGATTCAGCTTGAGGAAATCCGGAGCTCCCTATTCTATTTTGATATGTGCAGGAATAACTTTTGGCTCCACTACCAGAGAAGTTTAGTGCTAGCGGTGTGTAATTACACTTAAATGAGGCTCATTTCAAACAGAGTTAAAATTAAGGAATCTGATTTGGCAACATATTGTGTTTTTAGAAGTCTTGTGCTCTTTCCAACCCACCTTATCCTCAGGGAATTCACTCAATCACAGCTAGACTACTGGCAGATCCAGTTCAGACTGGTTTCCAAGTGTGTTGACACAGACCCTTTCCATTGCTGGGATTTTCACTTAGGTAAATACATCAGATAAACACCTTCATTATTTTTTTCTTTATAACTGAGGATAATTGTATAGATCATAGCTAAATTCTGTATAAAATATCATCTCCTTGAAATGACTTCAATTAATGTCTTAATTGGCATAATGATTCATTTTTTTAGCTTAATACCTAAGGCATTTACATTACTTCTTTGACATGAAACACGCATTGTGATTTGCCCATGCGTATGTGTGTTTAAAAGGTTTTTTCTCTATAAAGTGAATCTCGAAGTCTTCTCATTTAGAAATAGGATAGGTTCATAAATGGTGTTTCCACCCTCTTGTAAATAAAAAATAACATCAATCAAATATGTGTTGTCACTATTAGAAAAAAAAAGCCAAAGAAAACAACTTGTAGATTATGTTTTATAATTTTTGAATATTATTTTCAAAAGATTTTTCTGAAAAATTTAGGGCAAAATATTGTTTTTTTCTTTCTGTGTAGTGACGACCCTGTGGTAACAGGTATGAAGACACATTCCTTCAGAAACAGAAATAAAGAGAAAAGTTAAGGGGCCAGGTGGTGGCACACCTGGTTAAGCACACACATTACAGTGTGGAGGAACCAGGCGTCCCTGTTCCCCACCTTTAGAGAGGAAGCTTCATGAGTGGTGAAGCAGAACAGCAGGTGTCTCTCTGTCTCTCTCCCTCCCTATCTCTTCCCTATTCCTCTCTGTCTCTATCCAATAGTAAGTAAATACATATTTTTAAAAATTTTTTTTTTTACCAGAGCACTACTCAGCTCTGGCTTATGGGGGTGTTGGGGATTGAACCTGGGACTTGAGAGCCTCAGGCATGAAAGTCTCTTTGCATAACCATTACGCTATACCCCCACCCCAACATAATTTTTTTATAAAACAAAAGTTAATAAATCTATCATAGTGTGACTTCCTGAATCATATAACAACAAAATTAATTAAGTTCATTTCGTCCAACGTTAAATGGGCCGATGAAAAAGAAAATTTGTATTAATAAAATAAATGAATGAAAGTGAAAGAGATAGCATCATGCTTATGCTTTATGTCTGAGGCTCCCAGGTTCAAGCCCCAAACTTCTATAACCCAGAGCTGAGCTGTATATTGATTAAAAAACAAAAAAACAAAAGTCTGAAACCAGCGTGTAACTAGAGCATTCATTCATTCATTACAAATTCTATTAATCGTTAATGTTAAATGAAATAAACCTGAAAAAGAAGGATGAGTATGAGATGATCTCACTCATGGACAGAAGCCGAGAGACAGGAATATTAAAGAGAAACACTATGTAGAACTTGGACTGAGTTTGTTGTGTTGCACCAAACTGAAGACTCTGTGGGGAGGGAGACTTTTAGGCTCACTGTATTATAGGGGTTGGGAAATAGTCCTTTGATGATGGGAGCTGTTTGAAACTATACTCCTGTTAACTTATAATCTAATCACTCTTATCTCAATATGTCAAGGAAAACACATGATGGAATATTACAAGTTTTATAACTGCCTACATTTTAGTCTGGGTATATAGTTTTTTTTAAGTTTTATTTTATTAGTGATTTTATAATAATCGACAAGATTGTGGGATAAGAGGGGTACGATTCCATACAATTCCCACCACCAGAGTTCTGTATCTGATCCCTTCTATCGGAAGAAGTTGTTTCATACTTTCCCAGGTGATGGGACTGGATGTCTGAGTCTGAGGTGGCAGAATCTTTATGTGTCCAGTAAGGACTGAATCCCAAGAATAATATATTTATTGAGGGAAATTCTTATGCTTAAAAAAACAGTGAACAGTGAGAAAGAGATGTTTATTTTTTCATCAAAGCACCTTATATACCTTGGAAAAACTACTTCCAGTTGAGATTTAATGCTAATAACTTGTGTGAAAAAAATGAAAGGTCAATATTTTTGTGATTTCTCCTGACATGACAAATGTATCCTTTCATTCAATTAACAACTTTAAATTCTGAAGGATGATGTGTAAATAGAAAATATTGAAATTCTGAAATATTAGATTTCTGGCATCCAGAAAGAAGATATCTCATATCTTGACTCTGCCTTATAAAAATACTGTAGATCTAGACTTGATCTCTAATGAATATCACTTTTGAAAATCTTTAAGTGAAGGAGCAACATGATATATGAAGTATTTAATTTTTTTTCTACTTGATTAGAGGTATTTTGATTTTGGTGATAGGTGCTGTTGCTATTCAGAAACTTCAGTTTGATGTAAGTCTACCCAATTATTTTTGCTTTCCTTTACCTTATTAGAATCAAGTCTCCAAATGCTTAAGCAAACATCCCCTTAGTGTTCCGTCAGTATCCTCCCCTGTCTGTTTTGTGGCTTCTGGTCTGGTGTCTAAGTGTTTGATCTATTTAGAGTTGATCTTTGTGCAAGGTGACATATGGCGGCCCTGTTTCATTTCCCTTCAACCAGTTTCCCAACCCAGTTTTCCCAGCATCATTTATTAAAAAGACACTTCTCTCAACCTTCATAAGGCTAGAAATGGACCTACCCCATGACCAGGCAATTTTTCTCCTGAGGATATATCTTAAGGAATCAAATACACTCATCAAATAAATCTGTGTATACTTGTGTTCATAGTAGCACAATATGTAATAGCCCCAAATTTGGAAGCAACCTAGGAGTGCAACAACAGATGTGTGGCTAAGAAAGTCGTGATATAGTGAATCAGGTGGTAGTGCAGCAGGTTCAGCGCAGGTGGTACAAAGCGCAAGGACCAGCATAAGGATCCTGGTTTGAGCCGCCAGCTCCCCGCCTGCAGGGGAGTGAAGCAGGTCTAAAGTGTGTCTGTCTTTCTCTCCCCCTCTCTGTCTTCCTCTCCTCTCTCCATTTCTCTCTGTCCTATCCAACAACGAGTGACAACAATAACTACAACAATAAAAAATCAAGGGCAACAAAAGGGAATAAATAAATAAATATTTTTTTAAAAAGAAAGTCATGATATATATACACAATGAAATACTACTACTCTACTGTTGAGAACGATAGATTTACCTTCTTCAGCTCATCTTGGACAGAGCTTGAAGGGATCATGTTAAGTAAGCCAGAGTCAATCAGTACTCTGGTTAAAAAAAAAAAAGGACTATTTCAATAACTTTCTTTTTATTACTTTGGAGCCCAACATCTAGAATATCCTTTACACTAACACCTACTGTTTAAAATTTCTATAGGTTTTCTGGCTTTCTATTGATGGAGTAAATTAAAACTATCTAGCTAGATATAAAAAAATACTGTTATTGTTTTTTTTATATATGTCCACACACTTGAATTAAGAAATTGATTATCCCATACAAACATGCTGAAATTTTAATAATTTCACAACACAGCAAATAATCCCATGACTATTCTAAGTTTAGTAATCACTGGCATGTTATCTGTATACATGGGTAATGAGTATTGGTGAACATGTATGTATGTGAAAATTCTATGTATTCTACTGATTCACCTAATCAGAATTATTTTTCCACTTTATTTCAGCTTCAGTCATACATAGATTATAGCATTTCCCATGTAATCATTACTTGTCTGAATCTTACACTAAATCCTTAAGAGTTTGTCTCATGGACTTAGAGAAGTTATTTCATTTGTGATAATTTATTAAATATTTTGGTGATAGTAAATATTACAGCTGATCAGAAAATTAATTGTTTGGAAGATAATTCACCTACCTGGGCAGGTATTTTTCTATGATGCGGCCTGGGTTTGAGTCTTAAAATCACAGAAAATATGACTTCCTGTATTCTAAAGGAATGTATGCCTAACAGTTTGATGGGATATTTTTATTTCTACTTCATGGTCCCTGGTTCAAAGTGGGAAAAAAAATTTTGAGTAAGGGAAATGTTTTCAAACAGGATTGTCATTTGAAATTGCCTTTGTTGGAATTTTTCTGTAATGGAATTAACTCAACAAGACCATAGGAATGCTTTAAATGGAGTAACTTATTTTCCAAAGGCACATTTCTTGAGTTTTAATTACTGGAAAAACAGGTTGAACATACTGTACTTTAAGTCAGCTTCCTAGATATGGAAAGCAGTATAGACATGTATGCAAAGGAACATTCACTTCTGTTCATTTCACTCGTTTTTTTTTTTCTTTAAATCATATCTTCTTCATTAAAAATAATGTTGAACAATTGGTTACCTTTTCCATGCCTTTGCTTTTCCTTTTAAAAAAGGGAAGGACCCCTGTCTGAGTCCCAACACCACATGGGAGTGTTACATTGCTGAGGGAAGCTCTGAGTCTGCAGTATTTCCAACTCTTCCTCCATCTCTTTCTTTCCATCCCCTCTCTCTTTCTGAAATAAAAGTCCTAAGAAAGTAGGACTTGGGACCCAATGGTAGTGCAGCAGGTTAAGCACACAAGGCATGAAGCGAAAGGACCGGTGTAAGGATCCTGGTTCAAGCCCCCGGTTCCCCACCTGCATGGGGGTCACTTCACAAGTGGTGAAGCAGGTCTGTAGGTGTCTTTCTCTCCCCCTCTGTCTTCCCCTCCTCTCTCAATTTCTCTCTGTCCTATCCAGCACTAACAATAACAACAACAACAATATTAACAACAAGAGCAACAAAATGGAAAAAAAAAAAAAAAGGCCTCCAGGAGCAGTGGATTCATAGTGCAGGTACCGAGCAAATGAACACTGGAGGCAAAAAAAGAAAAAGAAAAAAGAAAAGAAAATAGGTCTTCACTTTGCAACTTTTTAAATCTAGAAAATTTGGTTGGAAAAGTCAAGCATCAATTGGAAAGATGATGGTAATATTACAGTGTAAACCTTCTGAGAAATGGTTTGATTTCTATACAGTGAGAAATCAATGCTTGGAAAGATTCCCATAGATATGACATATTCACTTAGACTACTGTGTTAAGCACATTATACAACTATAAAATGTATTGCATTCTTAATAAAGTATTTCAGGGTTCGATAAAAAAAATCATATAAAGTGAAGAATCAGCTTGCCTGTTTAATTTTTTATTGTTTTATTAGAAAAATAATGACTTATAAGAAAGTTGCTATTACATGAGTACAATTTCTTTTTTCTTTTTTTTTTTAAATTTTTTATTTAAGAAAGGATTAGTGAACAAAAGCATAAGGTAGGAGGGGTACAACTCCACACAATTCCCAACACCCAATCCCCATAACCCACCCCCTCCCATGGTAGCTTTCCCATTCTCTATCCCTCTGGGAGCATGGACCCAGGGTCGTTGAAGGTTGCAGAAGGTAGAAGGTCTGGCTTCTGTAATTGCTTCCCCGCTGAACATGGGTGTTGACTGGTCGGTCCATACTCCCAGTCTGCCTCTCTCTTTCCCTAGTAGGGTGTGTCTCTGGGGAAGCTGAGCTCCAGGACACATTGGTGGGGTCTTCAATCCAGGGAAGCCTAGCCAGCATCCTGGTGGCATCTGGAACCTGGTGATTGAAAAGAGAGTTAACATATGAAACCAAACAATTTGTTGAGCAATCATGGATCCCAAGCTTGGAATAGTGGAGAGGAAGTGTTAGGGAGGTACTCACTGCAAACTCTAGTGTAGTCCTGCTTTCAGGTATATATTTTGCAGTAGTTTATGGATACGTGTGCACATAAGCTCTCTCTCACAGAAACTGGTGTATATCTAGGTTATGGGACTTTGTTAGAAAGTGAACTACCTGAGATGAAATTAGAGTGTACTATTAAAGGAAAGGTCTCACCCGAGTAATGAAGCTGAAGGGTTGTCATTCCACACGTGAAGTCTCTGGATACATTCTGAGGTGAAGCATGTTGAGGTAGCAATCGTTGCTTTGGTTAGGTTGTGATCGGCAGATGCAATGTTATTTGGTTTGGATTGGGAGATGCATACGGGAAAGTGGGCCCTATCCAAGGGTTCCAGGACTGGGGGAAGTAGGGGCTCTATAGTGAAGATGTGAGGTTCCTGCTGTCTTAGGGTTCAAAAAGACAATCAATAGTTAATGTTATCATCACATTATTTGTTAATTGGGTTAACTTTGAAAAGTCCCTTTGTTATGGTTTGCTGGACAGTACCCAGTATCTTATATATAGCTGTGCTATTGGAAGCTTCTAATCTACTTGGTCTAGGCTTTTGAGAGAGTCTGCATATCAAATACATAGCCTATATATTAAAAAGATTCAGTTTGTCTTTTGAGAAACTTTGAGACATACAATTGATTTCCCCCTCTCATATTAATTAGCTACTGATTTATATGTCTACATTTTGCTAGGAGTTGAGTACAATTTCTTATCTCCCCATGACTGGTGTTTGTACCCACTCTCACAAACCAATTTAAGTCTTAAAACTTTTCATAATGTCATAATTGTCACACTACAAAATCAGTCCTGGCGTGCGACTGCTCAGCTCATTCAGGTTTTCAGACCTCTAAAAAATTAGATGTCAAAGAATATGTTATGAACAAAGTCACCTGGGAAGTTCTGTTTAAAACACGATGGCATGTCCATCACTTTGGTTTTTTTTTAATGTAGCATTTATTTTTCTTCTATAAGAGAAAGATACAGCAAGAAAGACCACAGTAATACTCAGTTTTGGTTTATGCTGATGCTGGGGATTGAACCTGTGACATTTGTTGCCTCGGGCATTAACGTCTTTTGTATTACTATTATGCTATCTCTCCAGCCTGAAGAAGTATTTTAAAATATTTAGCAAGAGTGAAAAAGTCCTGTGGCCTGGGAAGTGGCAAAGTGGGTCGTGTGTCAGACTTGCATGTCTGAGGTCCTGAATTCAGTTTCTGACAGTGCATATGCCAGTTATGCTCTGGTTTGTTCTTTCTGTCTGTCTGTCTCTTTATCTATCTGTATCATCTCTCTCATTCTCTTCCTCTCTCTTTCATTCTCTTTTTCACATTAGTGAAAAAATGAATAAACCTTTTTTATGAAAATGATGGTGTCATTAATAAAAATGGAAGAATCTTATAAGATACTACTCAAGGGAGTCGGGCTGTAGCGCAGCAGGTTAAGCGCAGGTGGCGCTAAGCTCAAGGACCGGCGTCAGGATCCTGGTTCGAGCCCCCGGCTCCCCACCTGCAGGCAGGTCCCTTCACAGGCGGTGAAGCAGGTCTGCAGGTGTCTGTCTTTCTCTCCCCCTCTGTCTTCCCCTCCTCTCTCCATTTCTCTCTGTCCTATCCAACAACAACGACATCAATAATAACTACAACAATAAAACAACAAGGGCAACAAAAGGGAATAAAAAAATAAATAAAAAAGATACTACTCAAAACTGGAATGCCTGCTTAAACAACACTCTTGATTACCTTGGTGTTTAGGGCAGAGTAAGCCAAGTGAAATGGAGCCAAGTGAAATGGTATGATTACAATTACAGCTTTGCCACATCAGGAATTCAGTCACTCAAGTGTATTGTAATGTGTGTGCTCAACCAATTGTGCTACTCCCTGGCACCTTTATCACTCTGTTTTTATTTATTTCAAATGTTTCTTCTTCCCAGATTTGTTCAGAGGGCAGACTCACTCTTAATCTATCATCTGATGATAGTAGGACCTGGGTAATTCCTATGAGAGCAAAATGGTGTGGGTCTTTAACTCTTTCCAAGTTTGTCTGCTTGAAAAGACAGTTTTTAAATTCCATTGAATAGTTTCCAACTCACAGGTACTACACAGGTAATTAGACCAGCTGTGGGAAGTGAAAGATTTCCCTCTAGTGAAGCAGTCTGGAATCTTGCCCCTAGAGAGCAAAAGTCATTAAGATAAAACATAAGGGGAAAGGAGGTGACATAAAAGAAGGCTGACTAAAACGGATTCTTCATTGAGTCACATGTCAGCTGCCTAAGCCTCTGTTCTGTCAGAAAACACATCACAGAAACTTAAAAAGATTAAGATCATGAAGTTACTGGAATTGCCTAATGTATAAAATAGGGCAGTTAAACACACTTTTACTATGAAATCAGGTTTAAGGGGCCAGTTTGTTCACGCTTCAAAGCCCATCTTGTTAAAATGTTTATAATAGTGTTTTCCACAATTTCTTGATAAGCAAATTGGAAACATACCAAAAAATCAAAAGAACAATAAATGAAAATTTGAGTATAGTTTCCATCATTTAAAATTGGATCAGTGCTTTATCACACTTATGATTTCTCTCACTGTAGATATATACATTGTCTCCGTTGTTCTATCAATTGAAATCAAGTTGAAAACTTCATCATGGATATCCTAAATTAAAGCGTTATTTTTTTGTGGCTATGATAGCATCATACCTTAGAAAAATAGCATCAGTTCTATAAAACACATTAACTAGTCTGTGGATAAATTTCCCACAGGTGATTTGAGAATCTGTTCTAACTACTGCCAATATTATTTCAAATTAGAAGCAAAACTAAAGTCATACATTACACTTAACCATTTACTATTTCTCTTTATTTTGTGGTTTCTCAGCCTTGACACTCTGGAAATGTTGAGCCAATGATTCTTTTCTATGGGAAGAATGAAGAAGATTGTTCTTAGTATGAAGGATGTCTGGTAGTCAGATGTCAGCAACCACTAGGTGCAAGTAACTTTCTCCCCATCCCAATTTATATCTGAAGTTTCCCCCAGGAGCGGAGAGAGTCACAATGGAGTGAACTAACTCCAACTGAAAAACTAGTAACTGTGTCTTATAACATGAAACCCAAAGGTTTTAGAGGGATTCACTTGATAGACGTTTGTTTGTTTGTTTGTTGAAAAGGAAGAGGGAGTAGGAGAAGAAAAAGACAGACACCTGCAGCACTGTTTCATCACTCATGAAACTTGCCCCCTGCAGGTGGAGACTGGTGCTCTAAGCTACGTCCTTGTCCTTGTGAATACACGTTTGCTCAGCCAAGTGCACCCCTGCCAGCCACCTATATCTGTTTTAATTATTTTAAATGTCTCCTCTTCCTGGGTCTATTCAGAAGCAAGACCTAGACTGTTTTATACACGACTCCCTCTTTTATGACTTCAGGTCTGTTCTAGTCACACAAGGGTTACACTGAGTTTCTTTGCTCGTGATTCTAATTTCAGTCTATTTTTGCTACAATTATGCCTTTGTGAACTGCAAAAATAATCTTCTCCAAATGCCATTTTTATCACATCACCTTCCTGCTCAAGAATCAACTACTTCTACTATATCAAGTCTAAACTCTTGGCCCAGAATTCAAGGTCCTCTGTCAACTGGCACCTTTGTGCCTCTCTAATTTTATCTTTTCCCACTACAGACTGATTCTCCCCCCTGCTAAACCTAGCCAACTTTCCATTCTTCCATGCTACTTATGTGAGTGCCACTCAGTTCCCCAGCAACATAAATGCCCTTCTCTTCCATTTTCTAAAACATTTGCTCCAACTCACCTATTTCAGGAAAATATTCCTGATTAAAAAATTCCACCTCATCTTTGTAATGATTGGATCAAATTTAACACATTGGACTATAATTCAAATGGATAGAAATAACACAAAAGGCTCATAATACCAGAAAGGATAAAAATGTGCTGTTTTCAATGTGCTGCCAATGAATTATTGCAATAAAATATGAATCGTGACTTAATAGAAAAGAATAGAAGACAAAATATTACAAATGAATGATCTTAAATTTTAATGTAATTTGGGAATTGGAGAAAACACTACATTAGACAATAAGACACAGACATTAACAAATAAGTAAGTAAAAAAATGTAAAGTAAGGACTACTAAGATGTGAAATGATTATAGTGACAAAATTCAGAATCAGGCAGAAATGAGAAGCTAAAGCCCCCATTGTCTTTCTGAATAAATCTAAATGCACCCCAGTAAAAAATTGATGTTATGTGAACATTAGTTTTATTATTTATTGCTATAGCTTACATATTCAGTCAGCTGTTGGCTTCTTCAGTGCACACTTTTCCTGAGCCTGTGTGGCAAACACGCTTCTAGAGAGATTGCATTCCACTGTCATATAGCGGGCATTCCTGATTCATTCAGTACAGTCAGATTGATTTGCAGATGGCACGTGAGAGTTCCTGGTTTTTCGTGCCCTCACCAACTTGCCCCTACGGACTTACCTATTTCCAGATTTTGTTAATTGAATGAGTATAATGTGATACCACCTTGTGATTTTACTTGTATTTATGTAATTACTAAGGAATTGGAACATCACATAAAATACTTGAAAGCCATTCTGTTTCCTCTGGCTACGAAATGGCTACTTTTCATTGCCTAACTCCTTTGCACTGTCTCTAATCACTTCCTCTATACACTCTGCATTGTATTGAATTCTCTGAGAAATGCCAGGTGTTTTGCTAAACTCCTTAAGTTTACACATATGCTTTCTTCTTTCCCTCCATTTATTTCCCTCCAATAATTGCCTGTGAACACATCAATGACATAACTCTACGGAGCTGATGAAAAAAAAAATTTTTTTTTCTTCACAGAATCTGGTCTTTAAAAGTAAAGGAAGTACATTGCACTTCTAGCTCCCTCAAAGTAAGAGACATCTCATTAAAAGTAACAAAATATCTGAGTGAAGTTTTCTACTTAATTACTAATGGGATTTTTTTTTCTTTATCCTGAGATGAGGAGAGCCAAATAAGTCACAATTAGGTAAATGTTCACACAGGGGGAGATAGATTGTCCTATCTTAGACTGGTTTTGTTGATGAAGGCCATTTTCACAGGTGTGAAATGGAATCTTAATGTAGTTTTAATTTGCAATTCTTTGAAGATGAATGAAGTGGAGTACTTCTGCATATATCTGTGGGCCATATGTATCTCTTCTTTAGAGAACTGTCTATTCATATCCTCTCCTCTGCCTACTTTTTTTGTTTGGATGTTCTTTATCTTTTTGTTAAGCTAGATGAGTTCTTCATAGATGTTTGACATTAACCACTTGTCAGATGTGTGGTGTGCAAATATCTTCTCCCAGTTGCTAGGTTGCCTGCTTACCTTTATGGAGTTTTCTTTTGATGTGTAGAAGCCCTTTAATTTGATGTAGTCCCAATTATTTGATTTTGTTTTAGTTTCCTTTGCACATGGCGAGTTTTATCTCATGTCATGTGCTTCTTTGAATGTCTGGCATCTATAAACACGTTTAATTCACATTCTACTTATAAGCTAGATAATTCCATTTTACAGGTGAGGGAATCAAGGCACTGAAAAAAATGTAGCTATTTGGTCATGAACCAATAGTAATAGGCTTGAAATTCAACCCAGGAATTGCCTCCAGATTCTAAATGCTTACTTGCTAACAAAACACCCCTGGCATAAGAAATAGTAAGTGAATGGTAGAGATGTGAGTAATACTATGTTAGAATATCAGCAGGATGACATATGGGTGGAAGAGTGTGTGTGTGTGTGTGTGTGTGTGTGTGTGTGTGTGTGATAGCTGAGTCTGGAGTATGGTGCTAGAGGGGATGCCAATCATGTGACACCTTATGGCTTATTAATGAGGTCTATAGATGGTGCCATTTTAGACTTGATAATTATGAATGATACATATGCGTTCATAAGTACTAATATCTATGCATATATACATATACAAATGCATACTTTGTCATTTTAGAGAAAAAGGTTAAAAGAAATGTAAGTAGTAATGAAAAAGTCAAAAATTAAAATTTTATGATCTTTATATACATTTTAATTGTCCCATACTGTTGCTTGTGTCCTATCTTCTACTCTTTTTTTTTTCAATTCAGCTGTCACTGTCTAAACTGGCAACAATATATATATTTTTTCCCCTTCCAGGGTTATTGCTGGTCTAGGTGCCTGCACCATGAATCCACCGCTCCTGGAGGCCATTTTTCCCCCTTTTTGTTGTAGCCTCGTTGTGGTTATTATTATTGCCATTGTTGATGTTGTTCGTTGTTGGATAGGACAGAGAGAAATGGAGAGAGGAGGGGAAGACAGAGAGGGAGAGAGAAAGACAGACACCTGCAGACCTGCTTCACCGCCCGTAAAGCAACCTCCCTGCAAGTGGGGAGCCGGGGGCTGGAACTCGGATCCTTATGCTGGTCCCTGCGCTTTGTGCCACATGTGCTTAACCCACTGCGCCACTGCCCGACCCCCGCAACAATATTTTTTTGTAGACTTTTTGTTTTGTTTTGTTTTGTTTTGTGTTTATTAGTGATTTAATATTGACTCACAAATGTAAGTGCTCACAGGGATAAATAATTCCACACTATTCCCACTACCAGAGTTCTGTGTCCCCATTCCCTCCATTGGAAACTGCAGTAATTCTCCCAAGGTCACAGATATGAGTTGACTATTAAATCTGTAATTATCTATATTTATATATATTTGCTCATTTTTTCCCTATGGTCCTGACTTTTCTTCCTTTCTAAATCACACCTACACATAGTACTACTTTCGAATGTCCTTCTTTTTTCCCCTCTTCTCTTTCTGGATCTTGATGGAATTAAAGTTTGGAGCCCTCTGGTCATCTTCCCCTAACATTTCCCCGCTTTTGGGAGTATAGACTAAAATTCCTTAGGGGGTACAGAAGGTGGGAGTTCTGGCTTCTGTAATTGCTTCTCTTCTGGACATGGACATTGACAGGCCAAGCCATACCCCCCAGCCTGCTTCTCTGTAGACTGTATTGTTTGTAGTAATTTTAGGTTGACAACAAAACTGAATGGAAAGGACAGAACTTCTTGCAAATCCTCCCCCATAATTAACATCCTGCAGCAGCATGGGAAGTGATCATAACTGATAAACCCAACTGGCACATCATATTACTCAAAGCTTATAGTTTACAATCAAGTGATCTATATATTCTTTATATCATGATTTTTCCTGCTAGAATATAAGATCCATGACATGAGAGGGCATACTTTCTGCACTATTCCCAGCACTTACAAGAACACCTTGCAAATCATTTGCTACTATAAAATTCTTTGGGAATTAATAAATCCAAATAGGCCATTTCTTTGTTACCAGGAAAGATCATTTGTGATAATGGTGCAAATGTGACATTTTTGAAACACTGATATAGTCTAGATTTTACAGATTCCCTTAAGTGTAATGCCACAGCAGTGCCATGGCAGGACTTTCTATTCAATGCCTACTTACTATGTGGCAAGTCCTTGCTCGTTACCATTCTAGAGATTAGGAATATAACAGTGAAAGAGAAGTAAAGATGCACCATCAGTTGTGTGTCTAAGTGTTTGGTGGGAGAGCTCCCACTGTAGTAATTAGGAATCTCCTCATCTCTTTCTTTTTTTTTTTTTTTCCTCCAGGGTTATTGCTGGGCTTGGTGCCTGTACCATGAATCCACCGCTCCTGGAGGCCATTTTTCCCCTTTTGTTGCCCTTGTTGCAGTAGCCTCCTTGTGGTTATTATTATTACCATTGTTGATGTTGTTCGTTGTTGGATAGGACAGAGAGAAATGGAGAGAGGAGGGGAAGACAGAGAGGGGGAGAGAAAGACAGACACCTGCAGACCTGCTTCACTGCCTGTGAAGCGACTCCCCTGCAGGTGGGGAGCCAGGGGCTCAAACCGGGATCCTTACGCCAGTCCTTGCACTTTGCACCACGTGCACTTAACCCACTGCGCCACCACCCAACCTCCTCGTCATCTCTTTCATTTTACCACTTCCTCATCCCATGTTTTGGTGTTTAATGACAAGTAGTGAGCAGTAAGCCCTGGAATATTTATGCTTCTAATGTAAACTTATTTATGCATTGGATAGACTTATATGACTCGCTTCTGACACATCATACAGCTGTTGTAATAATACAATTTAGATTTTCTGGAGTAAGCCTGACAGTAATTACCTGTCTTCCTGTGTTTTAACATATGCTACAGCCTGTTAAGACCTGCACGCTACTTTTATTTCTTATGAAGTTACATCACAAAACAAATACAATCACAGTCTCAATGTCCAAGAATGCAATGCTCTTTCCTTATCAACAAGATATTTTCAGTCGGACAATGATTTTAAGGCAAGAGAGAAACCAAGTACCTATTGTCCTTCAAGAATTATTTTGATTCTAAACTTTTTTTTTCACACATAGAAGGGATTTCCTAGGCATCTGGAAAATCTACCTCTGTTATTTGTCATGCATTTTTCTAATACTTTTACAGGCTGTAACTTTTCCGGATTAAAAAAAAATCCCTTAATCACCATTACATGCTTTCTAGCAGACACTCTATAGTTAATTTAGAAAGCTGAAATTGGAGTGTCGATATATAATTCTTCTTCTAGCGTTTGCCCTTCTTCCGTAGCCACTTAAATGGCTTTGAAAGTGACTGGGATCCATGTGGATTCAGTCGGCTAGGAAGGATCGTCAGTTTCCCCAGTGAATGGGTACTCACGGGATGCACCACGAGAAGGTCGATCCAATGCACCCCATCGATATATAATAAAGACAGGAAACTCTCTTTAAGCTATTAGACATTCCTTATAAACAGTTTGTTGTTAATGTTATGTTGTATACAATTCTTCCTTATATAATCATTTTAGTCTTATTTCTCAATATAAAATAAAATGCTTGAGTAAAATGTCTACATAACAAGCCTGAAATGTTTGGGGTGGGGAAAGGCATAAGACTGTCTAAAAGGTGAGATAAACTTTATAATATCAAATTTTAACCATTAATTTCATGGTAAGTTCCCCAGTATTTAGTTTCTCATTAAAGCTGAATTTACATTTTTATGGTCTTAACAGTCATAATTTACTTATGCTGAAGCATTCATTTCCCCCAAATTGCAGTTTTGTTCTTTCAAGCAAAACAGTTTGAAAATGCCTTTCTTTGCTCTACACTGAATGATGGCAACTGTGTTATCAAAACAAAATTTAGTTTTATTGCTTCTATAATTATGCCACCAAAGCTAGAGTCTTGGAATCATAAAAAATGTGTTGTGGTGCATACATGCCAGATATGTTTGTATATGTGTGGTACATTTTAACCATGTACAAGTACAGCATGTTGAAGGAACCAACCCAATTACAGAAGCAATTACAGAAGCCAGACCTTCCACATTCTGTACCCCACAATGACCTTGGGTCCATACTCCCAGAGGGTTAAAGAATAGGAAAGCTATCAGGGGAGGGGATGGGGTACAGAGTTCTGGTGGTAGGAATTGTGTGGAGTTGTACCCCTCTTATCCTATGGTTTTGTCAGTGTTTCCTTTTTATAAATAAAAAATAAAAATAAGTAAATCAGAAATATATTTCCCTTTGTATTCAATAAGCCTTCTGAAAAGTTTTTAATTTGTTTTAATTTTATTAGTGACTTAATATTGATTTACAAAATTATGACATGGGTATAATTCCACACAGAGTTTTGTGTCCCCATTCCCTCCATTGGAAGCTACAGTACTTCTCCCAAGGTTATGGATTTAGGTTGACTATTATTACTTCTAGAACTATCTCACACACATACACACACACACATGTGTGTGTGTGTGTGTTTGAGAGAGAGACAGAGAGAGAGAGACAGAGAGAGAGAGAGATTTCTAGAAGTAATATGGTCCCGTCTTCTCTTCCTTTCCTTTCCAAGTCACATCTATTACCACTTCCAAATGTTCTTCTTTCCTTTTTCTTTTTCCCACTCTATCTCTGGGTCCTGATGAAACTGGAGTTCAGAGCCCTCTGTTCATTTTCCCCCTTTGGTTCATCTCTGTGGGGAGTAAGGACCAAAATTCTTTTGGGGAGCACAGAACATGGGAGTTCTGACTTCTATAATTGCTTCGTCACTGGTCATGGGCATTGGCAGGTCGATCTATACCCCCAGATTGTTTCTTTTTTTTTTCTTTTTTTTTTTTTTAATCATCTTTGCTTATTTAATGGGTATAGATAGAAATTGAGAGAAATGGGTAAACAGAGAGGGAGAGAAACCACTTGTGAAGCTTTCCTCTGGCAGGTAGGGGTGGTTAATCTAGGATCTTGTGCATTATAACATGTGCACTCAACCATATATGCCACCACCCCCCTCCCCAGCCTGTTTCTATCTTTCCCTAGTGGAATAGAGCTCTGGAGAGGTGAAGTTCCAGGATACATTGGTGAGGTCATCTGCTCAGAGAATTCAGGATGGAATCATGATAACATCTGCTACTTGGTGACTAAAACCTCTACAAGTACATGGAATACAAAAAGTAGCCCGTGAGCCAAATTGAGCTTTGGGGACTTTGTCTGTTGAATTTTCATAAAGAGCAATGGTAGAGCTTTTTTGAAAAAAAAATTTATTTATGTCTATGAGGGGAGTGAGAAAAAACTCAAGAGTACTGTTCAATGCTGGTAATGGCAGTACTAGGGTGGAGTGACCCACAGTCAAACCTGGCCCTATAACACCGTCATTGCTTTATGGTAAGCCAAGGTCCTGGGAGGGCCCACAAGGCACTGTTCCTTATGGGAGTGACCAGTGGTAGTGGAGAGAGGGACCCTTTAGAGGTCAAGGCCCATGATATGTACGGGAGTCCAAGGATTCCCTATCTAGGGCCCCAGATGATCAGGTGGTTGATACTGACCAAACAGGCCGTTATTAAGTGGGCCAGTTTCTTGCCCTTATCTAACATTTGTGGTCCTCTCTTTAGCTGATGATCTTGTATTTTCTCTCAGTTGTTTAGGCACTGAGTATCATTTGTTGTGCCCAGCCAGAATTAGGTTTTGGGGATCTGTCTTCTTTGAGCCTTTCTGCTAGGCTGTCCTGCTAATGTGGTCTAAGTTCAATCAATTAGAGGATTTATGATGCCTTCTTTAGGCACTTCAACCATTATTGAGCACTTTGACTTTGAGTTGTATAATTGCTCCTTGCTTTTGGATACGTGCACACCTGTACCCAGTACCCTAAACCCTAACCTAATCTGGTATCTGTTACTTAGTTAAATGGCGTGCCCATGTGTTAGGAAAGGTCTCACCAGACTTGAAGAGTTGTGAGGTTGACTTCTCGGGCTGCTATCTCTATGGTTACAGTCCACAGAAGGATTTCAGGGGCAGCATAGTGTGGGGTGGCAGCACCAGTATTGATTTGGTTGGAGTGGTATGGCGGTGATGAATCATAGAGAAGGGATATCAAGAAGTATGGGCATGTGCAAGAGGTAGCAGGACTTGGAGAGATGAGGGTCTTAAAGAGAATGCAAGAGGTTTCTTATAGTCTTAGAAAGAGCTAAAATATCAACAATTAATTATTATAACCTGTTTTGTTGGGGGGTTTAGAATCTATATTAATATACTTGACTTCACTATGCTTTGAACCCTTTTAGTGTTATCTGAACCTCTTTGTATTTTAAATATGTACAAAGCCTAAATATGTCTGGCCTAAAGATGTTGTCGATTTAGAAGTTTACAGAGCTATATTTGCAGATACATTTTTTAGAGCTCTATGAGTTTCCCTATTCTTTATCCCTCTGGGGAATGGACCGTAATTCTTTATTGGGTCTCAAAGATGCAAGGTCTGGCACCTGAAATTGCTTCTCTGCTGGACATAGACATTGACAGGTCAATCCATACTCCTAGCCTGTTTCTATCTTTCCCTAGTGGGATGAGGCTCTGACGAAGTGAGATTCCAGGACACATTGGTGAGAATGACCTATTTTTAAGCATGTAATTTTTAAAAATCTCTCCCCTCCCCTTTTTTCCATTTGATAGAACAAAAAGAATTTGAGAAGGGAGAGAGAAACAGATAGGGGAAGATACCTGCAATACTATTTCTCCACTCATGAATCTTCCCGACTGCTGGTAGGGACCAGGAGCTTGAATCTAGGCCCTTGTACATGGTAACATAGGCACTCAGCCAGTGGCAGTGGGGCTTGGCTGCTAAGAGAGTAAGTTCTTCTACAAATGATAAGCCATCTGTTAAAGAAGAGATTGTAATACAAGTAAAGTTATATTGGATTTATTTTATGGTTCCTTCTTTACCTAAAAAAAAGAAACCCTCATTTTATGACCATGGGTTATAAAACTAGTATTGATAGATGGATTTATGTACATATATGCTTATTATTTCAAATGTCTTAAACTTTTCACTTATACATATCCTCAAACACCCTGCCAGTATTTTTGAAAAATCACACTGCACAGCTTTAAAATGTTGTTTCTTTTTTTAACATTTAATTTGCTCCTGCATGTGAAATGACAAGAAAATATATAATGCACTTCTTTTTTAAAAAATATTTTACTTAATTTATTCCCTTTTGTTGCCCTTGTTGTTTTATTGATGTAGTTATTATTGTTGTCATTGTTGTTGGATAAGACAGAGAGAAATGGAGAGAGGAGGGGAAGACAGAGAGGGGGAGAGAAAGACAGACACCTGCAGACCTGCTTCCCTGCCTGTGAAGCGACTCCCCTGCAGGTGGGGAGCCGGGGCTCAAACCAGGGTTCTTACGCTGGTCCTTGCACTTGGCGCCACATGCGCTTAACCCGCTGCGCCACCGCCCGGCTCCCAATTTAATGCACTTCTTATGAATCTTCTTACTAACTTTTCCTTTCTCAAATCTCATTTTTAAAAAGTGACTAAAGAGGGTATAGAAGAAAGCCACATTTTGTGGGGTATCTTAATGCAGGCAATACTACTTTATAAGACCTTTGCACGTAATGTGAAAACTATAGAGTGTTGGTCTGGCAAAATATCTCACTTGGATAGTGTTTTGTTTTGTTCTATGTGCATTCCAGGTTGGAGCCTGGCTGCTATCACACTGAAGGAAGTTTCAGAGCTGTGGTCTTGATGTCTTTCTCCCTCAACCTCTCCTCCTCCCCGCCCCTGCTGTAGTCATGTTCTCTAAAACAAACAAAAAGTCTATAGAATAACTCCTTTGATCTAAAATAGCTTTCAATGTACCTTTTACATTGTAAAGGCAAGATTGTGATAGTCTAACAGTCTTTGTTGTAAAATAGGGCAACTATTTAAATAATGTATCTTATATTTACATATTTTATAAAATTGTGTTGAAATGGCTATATAAATGATATAAGTAAATAACAAAACTCGACTTCCCTCATTATGCCTACTTATTCCATACAAAAAATTTAAATGATTTAGTCTACCAAAACAAATTAAAATGCAATCCTATCTACCATCCTCTGTTTCATCAGAGTTCTACTATTCCCACCATTGCCTTACTGGCAGGAATTGAAAAGAAACAGATTTTTGTCTGTTGCTTTTTGCTTGTCATATGAATCATTTGCAAAGAATGAGCCTTTAGCCAAGGATTGGTGAGGACCAGAGAATGTGTCTTGGGGCCTCTATTTTCTTCCTTACCTTTGACTGTGAAATTTATTGGTTGATGAATGAAGAAAGTAGCAAATGGTGATTTATTTCCACAGGATAGAAGATAATACATACTGTCCTGATCTGTAGCCATATTTTCAGAATTAATTTTGAGAAATATATCTTCCGTTATATAATGGTGATTAGTGGCTATGGTATATGCTTGTTTAATTTAAGTATGATGAGAAAAGCCAGTGAACTTGGGTGTTCTAAGTTTAAATAAGACAAATAATCCATGTATGTTAACCACTATTTAGGAGTTCTTGGTACATTTTCAGCAATATGTATATTATACAGAAAATATTTTTAACACAAAGAAATTTCAATTCAAGCATGTGTTTAGCTGAGTCAACAATCCAGTATCAAAATACTTTTTACTTACATATTTTTTATTTAATGTTAACCATAACAGCCCCTCCATTTTTTTTCAAAGCTTATGGATAAACTATCTGTATCTCTTTTGGAATAAAATACAATTTATTAAAAATATTTTTCTTAGACTGGAAGATACGAATTTCAGGGAAAACAAAATCTGGAGATCCAAACATTTCTCTCTTTTTTAAACTTTCTTCTTATTTTATTTGGGAAAGTTAATGACTTACAACATAGTTGTTGACACGTGGGTACAGTTTCTTTTGTTTATTTATTTTTTATTGGATACAGAGAGAAATTGGGAGGAAAGGGGAGATCCCCCTGCAGATAAGGAGCCAGGGTCTTGAACCTGGGTCCTTGCACACTGTAATGTGAGCGCTTAACCAGGTGTGCCACCGCCTAGCCCCTGGATGCAATATCTCTACTCCCTATAAGTGGTGTCTGCAAAATACTCTCACCTCCCACTGAGATCATGTTCTACCGTCATGCACCAGGACTCCAACTCCCTCTTGATTCCTTCCCTTCTCTTCTTCCAGAGGCCTCTGCTTTGGTTCAGTACAACAAACCCAGGCCAGATTTCTCTTTGTGTTTTCCTTTTCTGTCATTGTTTCTTAAGTCTCACCTGTAAATGAGATCACATGGGATTTGTCTTTCTCTTTTTGTCTCAGCTTATTTAACATAATTTCTTTAAGTTCCATCCAAGACAAAGGAGATGACTTCATCATTTTTAACAGTACGCCACTGTGCATCATACCAGGGCTTTCTATGTTTCCTTTATTTCTTTATTGGGGGATTAATGGTTTACAGTCAACAGTAAAATACAGTAGTTTGTACATGTGTAACATTTCTCAGTTTTCCACATAACAATTCAACCCCCAGTAGGTCCTCCTCTGCCAGGACCTGAACCAGAGTCTTTTATTTTGGTGCAATACATACAAGGGCCTTCTTAGCCACTCATCTGTCAGTAAGCCTCTGAGTTGCTTCCAAATTTGAGATAATACAAGCTGTGTTGTTATGAACTTTGATATACATAGATTTCTTGGGATAGGAGTTTTGGGGTGTTTTTTTTGTTTGTTTGTTTTTTGTTTTTCCCTTTGAATCGATCTGCAGAAGAGAAATTTCTGGGTCATACATACAGTAGGTTCATTTCCAATGTTATGTGAGTTCTCCAGGCTCTTTTCTATAAATGTTGGACTGAATTACAATCCCATGGGCAATGTAAAATGTCTCCCCACCCCCATTCTCACCAACGCTGGTTATTTCTTTTCTTTCTAATATAAGACATTCTCGTTGATGTATACTGGTATCACCTCATTGTGGTATTTATTTGCATATCTTATATTCAGTGGCAAAATGTTTCCATATGTGTATTGATCACTGTTGGCCCTGTAGATCTCTTCTTTGATAGTACTTAACCGCTGCACTACCACCCAACTCCCGTCAATGCACTTTTTAACATGAGCTAAAAGACATTGGATTCTCCTGGTCTTGACTTCCATTTCATCTTTATCAGGTACTATTCTATCTTGTATTCACTGTGTGCTGGCTTCAGGTCACTTTCCAACACTCCAAACTACCTAAAGCGTTTTGTATGTGCTCCTTCCCTAGACCCTTCAATGGAAAAATCTTCCACCAGAATGCTTAACATTCAGTTTTGAAATTTAGAGCCATTCCTCCAATAGGCTTCTTTACTCTCCCAGCATCTAAAATAGCCACTCCTGTTCTTCCTTACATGTCCTTTGACTTTTCTTTCAAATCTCCATAATAACAATCACTGTCTGCATAAATTTTCTCAATATATTGGTTGGGTTTTGTTGTTGTTAGTTGGTTGCTTGGTTTGGTTGGTGGAGAGCAGTTGAGAATTACCTGTCAATCTTCATGAGGTTGGAGATCTTCACTTTGCCTTAATGCCAGTTTTCAAGTGTTCAAAGTTTGTAAGTATTAAATATTTGTTGAACTCAGCTATTCAATATTTCTACTTTAAAACTCCCCAAGTTAATCTCTATGAGACAGGTATTCTCAGAATGGAAATATACCAGAATTGCTTATCGCCTAAAGCTTGGTGTTCTACTCTTGGTCTGCTTCTAAATTCTGCTTCTAAGACCCCTGCTGTTTCATTGGTTTAATCCCCCCTGCTTAACCCTGTATTCTATTTACATAACCACTGTTAACTAAGCACCGCCCTGCCTCCAGGGCATTGGTTTAATCCTCACCGTTTTTGCACACTTTTTCCTTCTTCCCACCCCCGTCCTATGTACATCCTCTGCCTCAGGAGATATAAGGACAGGATTGTGATTAGAGATAGCTTAGATTGCGTTGTGTTCCACATGAATAAAGACTGAACTGCATACCACTCAGCCATGAGTCCCTGGTCGTCTCTCTCTCCCACCCGCGAAGCTAGCCCGACAATCTACGTTGAGTCCAAGCAGACAGAAGGATATGGTATTTGGTGCTCCTGATTGATTTTATTATTAATACTGCATGCCTGAATTTCCATTCTTTTATTTTAGAGAGAGAAAGATAGGGAGAAACAGCACAGCTTAGGTGTCTCAGAGGAAGCCTAAGAGCTTCCTCTGGTGCTACTGTGCTTCCATGAGGTGGTGGGTTTTCAGTCAGGGTTCACACATGACAAGGCACTAGCTCTCCAGCCTAAGCTGTCTTCCTGCTTCCGTTGACTTTTTTCTTCTAAGTGCTACACGTATTATAACACATGGCTTTTGTAGGAGTTTGTCTTCACAGAGGAAATATGATGGTTGGACAAGTGCTGCAGATTTACTTATTCAACAAACAGATTGAAACTACTGTGGGCACATCTATTTCACAGAGGGAAATACATAATTTACAACTTTTGCTCTTCTAAATAACATGGCTTGACTATAGCAATTGCACCAATAGAAAGAGAACCAGCCTTTTTACAAGTTGATCCTAAAGCCAGTTATAAAGAAGGAATGTCTGTTTCCATTTCAAAATCTGTGACAGTTCATGAACACAGAGAAATGACTATCAATTTTATATTGATTGATGGTAACCTCAAACTATGCCAGGCTTTAAAATTAGTATTTAGCAGTCTCATTTGTGCCTTGACTTTAAAATTGATGATTCAATTAGTAAATGTACGCATGAACAGATGCATGCATAGATAGTTTTCTGTGGGAATGAATACTTAATAATCTAATGATATGTTTAATTCATCATTTTAATCAGAAATTATGTCAGATATACAACCTTAAAATACACTCACGGCTACCTTTGAACTCACTAAAATTCAAAGCATCTAAATGAAATTTTTCTAATACTAGGTCTTAAAAATGCTAAACTTTATACTTTGAGAATTTTCCTTTAAGAGCTATCTAATGCAGACTGATAAAAAAAAAAAAAACAACTTGGACGTATGTCATTTACCATAGCTTGAATAAATTTACAGAAAAAGAAGTCAGTGCGAATCTGAAATGCTTATGTAATTTGTCCTTGTTTATTTTTCACTTTAATTATTATAAACCAAGTCATCTTAAGCGGGGTGCCTCACGCCCTTTATATCTTTTCTTTAATCAGTAAAGATTTATTGAGCAGCCGTGTCAACTTGCATCGGCAAAAATATGAAGAAAAGTGATTTACGGTGATTGACATCATGCACCAATCGAGGGCTAAATGTTTCCTCCATCTTTTTTCTAATCTTGTCTTCCTTTTCCATTCTGGGTGGACAATCTGCCTTTCATTTTGACCTCCATAATCTCAGGTTGTCTAGGCAATTTGACTCATCAGCTTACTTATATTGGTTGGTTTCCAGTTCAGGCTTCTTTTTTGACCACCTACTTCTCTGCAAAGGTTTCCAAAGGAGAGACAGGTTTGAGCATCTTTAATCTTGAGGGGTTTCTGAATAGGATGACTGTATACTCCATATGCCTCATGGGAGCTCCTGATGCCCTGATTTGTGTGCAGGTGGCCCATCCAGAAACTGCCTGAACACCCCGGGTAAGTCAGACTGATAGCCTATTTTGTTCAGGTGAACCATAGCCCTGCTAGCTAGTAATCCCAATTTTGTGTACATTTTCTAAATCGGTGGTTCTCATATTATGCTCCCAGGATGATCAGCATTAGGAACATCTTGAAACTTTTGGGGGAAAAGCAGTTTTCAGATCCCAAGCCCATCATTTTAAATCAGAAACACTGGAGATTTCAGAATCAAATGATTCTGCAAAGTAACTATTAAAGTTTCAATTCACCCTCGCTGCTAGGGATGTCTGAAGATGTACATAGCTAATAATGCAGTGCTATGGGACTGGTTTGTATGAGTCTATAGATATGAACTCAGCCTTTACAGAGACTATCCCCAAATATCCAGCTCTCCTCCTTTCTCTGCTGTGATCCATGTATGAGGCAAGGAATAATATGGCTCAGGAAAACTAGATTGCAGTGAAGGTGAATTAATGCTTATTTGACTCAACATTTCCTTATTATCGGGTTCATACCATGGAAAGCTACAATCATGGTGTTTTGCTTTTAAGGGAAAACACAGCTCACTTGCAGTTCTTCTTCAAGTGAAATATGCAACTTTAAATAACTGAGTTAGGAGAAAATAAATTCTTGGTCGATTTCAATGGAATTGAAGATACTAAAAAGGGAGTAGGGGAAGGAATCTGAGATCAGTGTCCTACAGTACAAGGGGATAATTAATGCTTCGGTGATAACATGAGGTGTGCTGGCATAATTTGAGGAGATAGGAAGTTGCACGCCTAAAACAATAGCACTCTGTAAAACTCTATTTCCTTAATAAAAATAAATGTAAAATAAAACTAAACAAATATAGTGGGTCAGGCAGTAGGTAGCACAGCAGGTCTGCAGGTCTGCAGGTGTCTGTCTTTCTCTCCCCCCTCTGTCTTCCCCTCCTCTCTTGATTTCTCTCTGTCCAATCTAATAACAGCAATAACAGCAAGGTCAGCAAAATGGGGGGAAGAAAGTGGCCTCCTGGAGCAGGGCATTAGTAGTACAGGCACTGAGCCCCAGAGATAACCCTGGAGGCAGATAATAATAAGCAAATATGTACTAAGTTCCCACTGAATTATATGCATGGATACGTATTACAAAAACATTTTATATCTTTTTATTTATTTATTTATTTATATTTATATTTTTTATTTTAAAAAGAAGACATTAACAAAACCATAGGATAGGAGGGGTACAACTCCACACAGTTCCCACCACCAGATCTCTATATCCCATAATAACATTTTATATCTAAAAGGATGTCTTAAAGTAAAAGATCAATGCTGTTACAAATAAAAGGACATTGGGAGTTGGGCGGTAGCACAGCGGGTTAAGCGCATGTGGCGCAAAGCGCAAGGACCTGTGTAAGGATCCTGGTTTGAGCCCCTGGCTCCCCACCTGCAGTGGGGGGGTCGCTTCACATGTAGTGAAGCAGGTCTGCAGGTGTCTATCTTTCTCTGCCCCTCTCTGTCTTCCCCTCCTCTCTCCATTTCTCTCTGTCCTATCCAACTACAATGACATCAATAATAACAATAATAACTACAACAATAAAACAACAAGGGCAACAAAAGGGAAAATAAATATTTTTAAAAATCAAAAAATAAATAAATAAATAAAAGGACATCAGAACTGAGCAATGGTGACCTTGGTAGAGCTCACTGTTACACTGCACAAGGACCTGGGTTCAAGTCCCCAGCCCCTCTCTGCAAGGGGATAGGTGATGAGTGGTAAAGCATTGTTGCAGGTAGTTCCTCTCCTGTCCTCTCCTCTCCTCTCCTCTCCTCTCCTCTCCTCTCCTCTCCTCTCCTCTCCTCTCCTCTCCTCTCCTCTCTTCTCTCTCCCTACCTCCCTCCTCCTTTCTCTTTAATTTCTCCCTGTCTCTATCCAAAGTAATTAATTCTTATTTTAAAAGCAAATAAAGGGAGTCCAGTGGTAGCGCAGTGGGTTAAGCGCAAGTGGCTCAAAGCACAAGGACCTGAGTAAGAAACCCGGTTCGAGCCCAGGCTCCCCACCTGCAGGGGAGTCAACACCTGCAGACCTGCTTTACAGCTTGTGAAGCAACTCCCCTGCAGGTGGGGAGCCAGGGGCTCGAACTGGGATCCTTACGCCGATCCTTGAGCTTCGGGCCACCTGCGCTTAACCTGCTGCACCACCTCCTGACTCCCATATGTTAGCTATTGAATCTGAACACACAGGGAGAGGTATGCAGGAAGACCTTCCAAGTGTTAATCCCCTCTGGCAAAGATACATTCACCATGTCTTTACAGTTTTTAGTGCTTCTAAATTAAAAAAAAATGTTGACTTGTAAAGCACTCTAATTAAATCTACAGCCTGTTCTACAAAATACGAATAAAAATGAGCATATTCAGTGACAGGAAAAGAGTTCACCAGACTATTCTGCCTACTTTGCTGTGTGTTTGGCCTTGGCTCAAACCAAGCTGCCACCTTTTTGGAAGAAGCCTTAGTATTGTGGTGTCTCCCACACCCCCCAATCTCTGTCTCCCTCTCTATCTGAAAAATAAAAAAGAAAACTAGAAATTTAACCAGTGCTTATACAGTTTATTGGGAAGAAATACTTAATCTGAGGTAGGAAGAAAGAGAACCGGGTCAGGGCAGAAGCGTCCCTCAGTGCTGTGGGCTCAGGCTTGGACACAAGGCATGTATATGGCACAGATGGCACCCTGTGAGATCAGCTATATCAGAAATGTCCAAAAACTCTAATCTGTAAAAGATTCATACCTGTCTGCAACATTAGTAAAGGTTTGGGGGGTTAGGTGGTGGCTCACCTGGTTAAAGCACATGCTACAATACTCAAGACTCCAGTTTCGAGCCCCTGTCCCCACTGGAAAAAGTTTCAGGAGTGGTGAAGTAGGTCTACAGGTGTCTGTCAAATAAATAAATAAAATAAAGGTAATAAAATGCCTTGGTTTGGGGGCCAGGAAGTGGCTCACCTGGTTAAGTGCACACATTACAGTGTGGGCAAGGTGCTGGGTTCAATGCCCTGGTCCCCACCTGCCGAGGGAAAGCTTCACCAGTGGTGAAGCAGAGCTGCAGGTGTCTCTCTCTTTCCCTCTTCCCATCTCTTCTCCACCACTCAATTTCTCTCTGTCTCTATCCAATTAAAAAATTATACTAACCCTAGGGTTTCAAGATAACTCAAAAGCTGTGGAGCTATGGTGTCTTTTCCTCTACCTGTCTCTGTTTCTGTATTTTTATTTGAAAAGGTCTATTTGGAGCTATGAAACACCTGTGATAGTAAATAAATAAATAAAATCTTTGTCATCAATAAGACTCCTTCTCATTACCCAATGAATTATCCTTATTTCTAAAGTTGTCTTTTACAATCTACACTACTTCCTGTCTGCATATACTCTGACAATACTTGTTCTGTCTTTTGTATCATCATTTTTTTCTCCAAACGTCATTTCCACCAACATAAAATATGTCTTATCATATACTTCCCATCTTTAAAGAAACTCCTATCATGATTCCACATCTGCCTCTAGCCACTGTCATTTTCAGCTCAACTCCTAAGTGAAATAAGCCAGAAGGAAAAAGATGAATGTGGAATGATGTCATTCATTGGTGGTGATTAATAAACAAAGCAGGGGATGCAGGGAGAAATATTCATAACCCGTATTCTCTCTCAGTAGATACAAAATGGGGAAAGTGTGAGGGGACTAAAAGAGGATTGGGGGTCGCCTTGGTGGAGAAGAAGGTGTGCTGACACCTATCTTGAGGAGATACTCAAAGTGATGATGACAAGTCTTGTAAAACAGCATTTCTTCGATTAAGTGGTGAAAAGTGTGGTACATAATTATAAATAATCTGTGTTCATTCTTTCTTGAACCTATTCCAGTTAGACTTTGCCCTACCTCTCTAGCAGTTTTGTTCCAATCAAGAAAATGAAAGATCTCACTGTTGCTAAATCCAATCTCATCCTAGAGTGAATATATATGCCTCCATCATCATTTTATTTTCTATAGTTGTCAAATATTCATTATATTGTTTTTATTTTATTTTATTTGCCACCAAGTTTATCACTGGGGCTCAGTACCTGCATGATGAATCTACTGCGCTCCCAGTGGCCTGCACCCTTCCTCCCTCCCTCCCTTCCTCCCTCCCTTCCTTCCTTCCTTCCTTCCTTCCCTCTCTCTTCCTCTCTTTCTTTCTTTAAAAAAACTTAACCACAGCTTTAAAATTTTTTTATTATCTTTATTTATTTATTGGATAGAAAAAGCCAGAAATTGAGAGTGAAAGGCTTATAGAGAGGGAAAGAGACAGAGAGACACCTGCAACACTGCTTCATCACTTGCAAAGCTTTCCCCCTGCAGGCGGGGGCTCGAACCCAGGACCTTGTGCACTGTAATATGTTCATTTGACCAGGTGCGCCACTACCCAACACCACCCATTATTATTATTATTATTATTATTATTATTATTATTATCATTATTATTATTATCTTTACTTGATAGAGACAGCCAGATATCAAGAGGGAAGGGGAGATAGAGAGGAAAAGAGACAGAGAGACACCTGCGGTCCTGCTTCACCATTTGTAAAGCTTTCCCCTTACAGGTTGAGAATAGGAAGCTTGAATCCAGGTCTTTGTGCTTTGTAGCATGTGTGCTCAACCCAGTATATAACACCACCCGTCTCTCCCTCTCTTCCTTCCTTCCTTCCTTCCTTCCTTCCTTCCTTCCTTCCTTCCTTCCTTCCTTCCTTCTCTTTTCTTTTTTTATTTCACAAAACAGAGAGAAACTGAGAGATTAAGGAGAAGGAGAGAGATAGAGACTGAGACCAGTTGCAGCACTGCTTCCCCACCTGTGAAGCTTCCCCCTGCAGGTTTAGAGCTGGGTGGTAGAACCCGGGTCCTTGTATGCAGGAAAACAGGTGTTCAACCGAGTGCCCCTCACACCGCCTGCACCCTATACCTCCTTTTAAACACTGTCTTCATTTGCCTTCTGGATTTCCTCTAATTTCCTTTACAACTCATCTGTCGTTAACTTCTCTCCTCCTCACCAACCTTTAATGTTTTGAGTACCTTTTGCTCACCCCACAGACTTCTTGCTTTAACTGACTCACTGCTGAAATGCTATCTATGCAGTTATTAGTGAATATCAAAAGGCTATCTCCAGCCTGAACCTCATCTCAGGGTTTCATCTGTATCTACTTGACATCTGCTGCTGGAGACTGGGTATTTATAATCTAACATAGCCTAAATTGGGTTTCTTTTTTTCTTTCTTATTTCTTTGTTGCCCTTGTTGTTTTATTGTTGTTGTTATTGATGTCATCGTGGTTGGATAGGACAGAGAGAAATGGAGAGAGGAGGGGGAGACAGAAAAGGGGAGAGAAAGACAGACACCTGCAGACCTGCTTCACTGCCTGTGAAGCGACTCCCCCGCAGGTGGGGAGCCGGGGGGCTCGAACCGGGATCCTTACACTGGTCCTTGTGCTTGGCGCCATGTGCACTTAACCCGCTGCCCTACAGCCTGACTCCCAGTTGGGTTTCTTTTAACCTCCAGTCACAGAACTGGAAACTTCATTATCCCTGTCACTGAGGAAATGCCATAGTTGCCCTTCATTACTTCCTCTGTTTTATTCTTGTCTCTTTCTTCCTTCTCTTTCTCTCATACTCCATATTCAACCAGTAAAGTTTGTCCCCTAAACCTTCTAAATATATTCAGATTTTTATCCTTTTCACTACTACCACTGCTACTACCATTGCTTCTGAAACATTCTCCTACATCTTTCATTCCAATGTATTCTTAACCCAGCAACCAAGACTATCTTTTTTAAATGTGTGTGACTTCTTGCCATTATACTATCCCCAAACTCTAAATATCCCATCATCCCTGAGTAAAACACTAAGTTCTTACAGTGACCCTATGTATAGCCTGTATATTCTGGTCTTACTCCCTTTGTGTTCTCAGCTTTATTAAAGACACACTGTTGCACCACAGGAAACAGCTTACTTGGACCATGTACTGATTTGCCTTGCGTACAACTCGGGTTCAAACTCCAATGCTGAGGTCTCTCTCTCTCTCTCTCTCTCTGTCTTCCTCCCTCCCTCTCATATTCACTCAATACTCAGTCACATACTCCCTCCCTCTCTTTTCCTATCTGAAAAAAAAATTACCTGGGGTGCTGAAACTCTGGTAATAACAAAAGACACGTTCAGGTTGGACATTCTAAGTCATTTTCTCTAAAGCTGCATTCACCGTCTCTGTTATCTATTATCTTCTACCTTGGTTAATATAATTTTCACCTTAACATTTCTCTTCTGATACTATAATTTTTCTTTTACTCTGGTGGTGAAAACAGTGTAGAATTGAACTCCTGTTATTTTGTAATTTTGTAAATCACTAATAAAAATAAAATAAAATTGAAAACAGAAATGAACAAAAGGGAAATGAGTAGAGATAGGGCATCGGATGTTTGTGCAGGAGATGCCACAAACTGAAATTCAGCCCTCACACCCTCACACCACATGTAAGAACTGAGTAATTCTCTGCCTGCTCTCTTTCTCTTACTCTCTTCCTTTCTTTCTCTCTCTGAAAGTAAATGAATAGTATTTTAAAAATAAAAAATATCTTATTATATATTGTGCATCACTATTGTCTCCACTAAAACATAAGCTTAGCCAAGAAAGGAACTTGTATTTTGTTTGTTACCACTGACACTCTCAAATACTATGTGACGCTCAAGAATGTGTGACAACATGTGTACATGATGAACATTAAAAGAACAAGTGAGCAAAATTTCTATAAGTTAGTACCATGATTTTATTATATATTGAGAACTTATCAAATTTAAAATGAAATAGTGTAAGCCTGCAAGCAAAAACAAAACAAAACAAAACAAAAAAACCTGAAGGTAACATGATCACAATTTAAAAATTTGGCAGAACAGTATGAGACTTGGATACAGTTCACAAATCAGAGACGGAAAATCTATATTACTAAAATTATATGCAAGAACACATCTTCTAAAGTTTCTCTGGCATAGGACAAAAAAGTGAAGTTTTCGATACAACCTGAGTTGTATTTCTATTTATTACTTAGAATAATGGCAAACAAAAGAAAAAGCCTTTGCACATAATGCCTGTAACTTTTACTGCTGAGTTTGACACATATAAATAGCCTGATGTTTCCCTTCATTTATCTTCATTTCTTGTCCTCAAGAGTCTAGTTTTTGAAGTAACTTCAGATGGCTACTATGTAACTCATAAATGCATTTTGCAGATTATGCACCATGAAAGCACTTTATCTTTCTGATTCCTCTAGTTTTCTCAAGCTGGTTGGTACCTTAGCAACATATGAAATGAGTTTTCTCAGGGGCCTATTTCCCACCTCTGTATGGGTTGCATCGTCAGAATTTAGCTAAATGGGAATAAAAGAAAGCGTTGTCTCATTTAAATAATAACCTTAGGACTGACTACGCTCTGCATGTAATTCATGATCTCTGAGAGTTTATCCATCTATGATCATTTTGTGTGTGGAGACACCAAAAATTTTTTTTTAAAATTAAAAGTACCAAAAGCTGGCTGCCTCTTCTATTTGAACTACATGGAAAGTTTTTTTTTTTTAAGTTTTATAGCAGTGTTTCAAAAAAACCAGAGAGATTACAATTGTCTTGGCTTCCCAGAGTAAAGCTCTTTTCTGCAGACAATCTTCTGGTCTTAATCATATTTTAGGTGAACACTAAAAGTGGGGATAAAATTTTGTGAAATAGGATGAGACTTTTTAAAATCTGGGCATTTGTTGTATTATGGAGTGAAAAGCCATGAAAAGCATTAAAGTCTTTTCTCTACCTGTATTTTAAACATCCTTGAGATGTTAAATTCTTTAATTATGTGACTATTTTAGATAGATAATGTTTAGAATGCACCAAATTGTTTCATAATCTATTACAATTTTGAAAAAGTAATATTTTGCAGAATGCAAATAATTTTGGTGTTTTTAAGCAACATTGCTACAATCTCTACTACATATATATATATATTCATATATATGTGTGATATATTCATATATATATGTATTAATGTATCATGTATTCTGGAATAAGATAGAAATTATTCTATTGAACATAATAGCATGCTAAATCACTGACTGAAAAAGTAAAAGAATATATCTTTAACTTTACAATTATATGTATTTGGTGACACTGGCTAAAGACTGAATTCTAAATGTTTCTATGTAAATCTAAATTACTCCTATTCTAAGTTCAGAGGGGACTGAAAATGCCTAAAGGAATGATTGATGGTTTGGTCCAAATTTCAGTGGAATAGGTAAATTTTTATGAAGCAACTTGGTCTAAATATAGAAGATTATCTTTAAAGAAGAGCTACAGTTTTGAGTGTCACATCTCTCATTCACACATTTATTCAGCAAGTAATATTTAAGCAATTTTTATATGTTGATATCTGCTTACAGCACTGGAATTGACCTCAGGTAACTCATAATCCACTGGGAATAGATACAATAAGCAACTGTACTAATAAATAAAATATTGGGTTGCCAGAAACTATATATAATCCCTGGTGGGGATTGTTCCATTGAAACAAATGAAGCAAAGAAATGAAATTGAAAAATGGCTCATGATATAGAGACCAACCTCTCAATATGGAGGTCAGATAAGGCTTTATTCCAGAGGCCACTATTGATTTGAGAACACAGTATTGGAGGAATCCTGCATTTGTCCAAAGGAACAATGATTATTGTTCTAATTTTGGTTGTGTTAATGGAAACAGTGGGTAGTTGAATTTGAGACATATTTTAAAAACAGGGTTTGTAGGTTATCTGATAACATTTTATAAATTAAGACTGAGAAGTGCAAAGTTGTGCAGAAGTGTTGTAGAGAAGTCGGGAAAACATGTCCTAAATTTGATTTCCTTTCTTCTTAATATTCTTTTTCTTCTTTTCTTACCACCAGAGTTACTGTTGGGGCTTGGTGCCCTCACTATGAATCTACCTCTCCTGACCACTATTTTCCTTTTTCTTTTCTTTTCTTTTCTTTTCTCTTCTTTTGTAATCTTTTTATTATTTTCTATTTTATCTAACAGGACAGAGAGAAATTAAGAGGGGATTGGGCAGTAGATAGAGAGCGAGATAGAAAGACAGACACCTGCAGACCTGCTTCACCACTTGTGAAGCTTCTCTGCTGCAGGTAGGGAGCTGGGGACTTGAGCCTGGGCTCTTTGCACTTGGTACTATGTGCACTGTCCGGACCCCCTAAATTTATTTTCCTTGTGAAAATGAGTAGAAAACTATTTAAATGTCTCTAAACCTAAGGGAATAGGTCTGTGATGAATTACAGAGATCCGGAGACATCTGTGAATATGTACATCCATATTATCGAGATGTCATCTACTGAGATTGTATATTTTTGTGTTGTATTTATTTGTATTAAAGTATGATGGCATACACAACTTGATGCTTTAAGAGTACAAATTCATGGGAGTCTGGAGTTAGCGCAGCGGGTTAGGTACAGTGGCACAAAGCGCAAGGACCAGCATAAGGATGCCGGTTCAAGCTCCAGGCTCTCCATCTGCAGGGGAATCGCTTCACAGGTAGTGAAGCAGGTCTGCATGTGTCTATCTTTCTCTCCCCCTCTCTGTCTTCCCCTCCTCTCTCCATTTCTCTCTGTCCCATCCGACCATGACGACATTGATAACAACAATATCTACAACAATGAAAAACAATAAGGGCAACAAAAGGGAATATAAGTTTAAAAAAAAGAGAGAGTGCAAATTCACACCTACCAAAATAAGTGTGACCATACCATACTTACCATGAAAATGTCAATGTCTCTGCACCAAAGACCAGTGGTACCCCCACCCTCATCCACATTTCTCTCTCCTCTCCCTCAGGTAACTTGGTTTTGTAACCTTAGACAAAGAAACTGTTTATATTTGATTTTGTTAGTTCTCTGGCTCTGCTTTTATATATTTCACCTTTGAGCGAGTTCATCCAGTATTTATCTTCTGCCTTTTTGCACTTAACATGACCCACTCCCGTTTCATCTGAGTTACTTTTAATTTTCTAAAAACTCTATGTGCTGTTTCTTTGTTTGTTTTACTTTTAATTGCTTCCAGGGCTATTGCTGGGGCTTGGTGCCTGCACAACAAATCCCCCACTGTTCCTGAAGGCCAATTTTCTTCCTCTTTCTTCCTTTCTTTGTTTCTTTCTTCCTTCCTTCCTTTCTTTATTCTTTCTTTTTTTTTATTAGGACATATAAAATTGAGCGGTAGGGTGGAGAAAGGAAGAGAGACAGAGAGAGAATGAGAGAGACCTGTAGACTTGCTTCACTGCTCATGAAGGTTCCCACTGCAGGTGGGGAGTAGGGATTCGAACCTGGGTCCTCATGCATGGTAATGTGTATGTTCATTTATGTGTACCACTGCCTGGTTCCCAATTGTTTTTTTTTCATTTAGACTGGACATTCCAACCAATGGTGTATAAGGGTCATATTTTCTCTACATCCTTGCTATAATTTATTGTTTTAGATTATTTCTATATAGATTATTCCCACAAGTGTGAGGTGGTACTTCACCTCTTGGTTTGCATTTCCTGAACAGCAGTGATGATGAGTATGTGTGTCATTTTCCTGTTAGTCAGCAGCACACCATCCTTGGTGAAGTGGCTATTCTCCTTGCTCCTCATCTTTTTCATGAGGTGATTTGGGCATATGTTCTTCATTTACCTTTAACATTACCCTTTTTTCAAATGTATGTTGTGCAGATACCTTCTTCCATTCAGTAGAGTGTCATTTCATTCGTATTATAATTTGCTCATGAGGGAAAAATAGAAATAGGCTGGAGGTAAAGATTGACCTGCTAATGCCCATGTCTAGCCAAGAAGTAATTACAGAAGCCAGACTTCCCACTCTCTGCACCCCATAAAGAATTTTGGTCCATACTCCCAGTGTGGGAGAAATGATAGGAGAAGTTGAACAGAGGGCTCTGAACCCCAGTTCCATTAGGAGCCTCAGAGAGAGAAAAGGAAAAAAAAAAGAAAAAGAAGTGTGTGTGGGGGGGATACTCAGAAGTAGTAGATTTGACTTAGGAAGAGAAGGCAGGACCATGGGATAAAATGAGCAAATATATATAAATATAAGTGGATAGAACTCAGGTGGTAGAAAGGTGTGGAATTTGAGCCCTTTTACCATAAAATTTTGTAAATCACTAATGGATTTGTTAATTATAATTTGCTAATGTCCTTCCCTATGCAGAAACTGTCTAGTTTACTATGATCTCATTTATTCATATTGTGTGTGTCTTCCTGGTCCTTGGAATTGATTCTTCAAATACATACCTGAAATGACTATCATGGAGTTTTTGCCCATTTTCTTCAGTATATCTGATGACTCATGTTGTTTACAATGCAGCACGAGGCAGTATATATTTAAAGGACAGTGGACTATTTAAGGAGGGTGTCTACAGATTCCTGGAGGACAGCAAAATTTAATATGACATAGGGAAAGAGGAGTAAACAGTGTGATGTTTAGGCCATATATCCAGCAGTCATCATCAAAGTGAGTAACAGCATTCTAGATCATCATCTGATGTTAATACTCAGCAGTGATGTATAATGTAGTACCTTCTGGGGGGTATACACAAGAGTAAATTGGGAAAATCAGTGATCTCATGAAGTTATGTAGTTGCCCTGAATAGACCAAGTATATTGTTAAAGGTAGGTCTCCAGTTAAAAGAAATGACTAGAAACTACAATTGAGTTGAGGATCAGATTTCAAGAAAAAAACAAAGTATTTAGAGATCTGGCCCCAAGTTCTCACTATGAGGATATGGGAGCTGTATGCTGAAGCCAGGGTTACTGAGTCTAGGCTTTGCCTGCATCTATGGAGGTTGGATAACCGCTAGTTGGCTAGATTCTTGATGTTTTATCTTGAACAACAGTGTTAGATTTTAGTAGGTCATATGACTTTACACATGCCAAATATTTGGTGAGCCTACCTATACATAAAAAAAAAACACATTTTTAGGGTCAGGGAGAAACAACTGTGAACAATATCAATAACTCTTTAATTACACAGGGCATATCCAACTCATAAAAAGAGTGAGTAGTGTCATTGGAGATAACATAACTGTGTTGTAGACAATAAATGTAGAGAATAATGTGAGATACTGATAGTCAGGAGATGCTGTTTTAGCAAGGAGGTCAGAGAAAGTAATTCGAAGGAGGTGATATTTACACTGATATACGTGATAAGAGATGATGTAAACCTCCAGGATTATAGTTCTCCACACAAAATGAAGAACAAGGGCAATGGCTCTTAGTCTGACATGAACTTGATAAAAGGTGAGAAATTGAAAGCTGGAACTTGATGAACAAGCAGGTAGTGGTATCGCATAAGAGCAAAGGTGTAGTTACACTGTTGGAGTCAATTCTGATATAGGTGAGAAAAAGTCATTTCCTCCTCCTAGGTCTCTAAGTTACTTGCTGAAATAATCTTATCTAAAAATCTATGGAAGAAAAGCATTCAAGTCCTACCTCTGCGGCTCCATAATAATCTTAAGGCAATTTATGTAACTGTCCATAGTATGTACTTGTCCTTTTAAACTTAGAATTATCTTATATTCTCCATAGTGTTAAACATTGGTATATACCATATAGAATTGCTGTGAAGTATGTGTTAAAATATCTAAAGTGAGTTTAGCAAAGATCAAATCTATAATATGTTATGCTATTGAAGACCATTAGATCAGATAGCCCTCAGCTGTTACTCACAACTAAATGAGAAATCTTATGAAGTATAGAGATTTCAGTGCCTTTTTGAATTCAGTCATTATCAAAATACTTCTTATATACAGAAGAGTAAATGAGGATATTGTGATAGCTTATCAGCTATTAGTCCTTATGACAAAAAAGGTGGAAGAAACTCAATATAGGGGGACAGGTGGTGACACATTTAGCAGAGCAGACATGTTACAATCTGCAGAGATTCAGGTTCAAGCCCCTCGTCCCTTCCTACAAAGGGAAATTTTTACAAATGGTCAAGCACTGTTATGGATATCTTTCTCTTCTCCATCTCTATCTTCCCTCCCCCTCTCAATTTCTCTCTGTCTCTATCTAATAAATAAATGAATATGAAATTTTAAAGCAATCAGTACAGACATTTTTATCTGTTCCTTCTAGAAACAAATAAATAATGTCTATATATATATATATATATATATATATATATAATAAAAAAACAGATGTAACCATGTAACCATGTAACCGTAGATGTAACCATGCATGTTGGTCAAGAATTTTGACTTCTTCCCCTTTCTATGACATTGAAAAGGTAGATTACAATTGAGAACAGCTTTCAGCTTTCAGAAAATGTGTGGCAATTTCTATTTCCTATAGACTTACAACACAGAACTTACAGAATGCATGGGATAAATAAATCAGGCTCTGGAAAAAAAAAGTAAAATTTAAAGTTGCCATGTAGAAATGTATTCACTGAATTATTAAGTGGAACAAAATCACGGTGTTTCCAGGAGTAGCCCCTGAGCAGTTGAAGTTTCTATTACTGGCTTCACCATCCTGCCAGTGATAAGCGAGGTGCATTACTTGGCTGATCTTATGGAGCAATGGAATATCAAAAGACCCAGCATCCCCAGAGAGGAAGGTGAGGGAACACACTCTCCTAAGGAATGACAAATAAGGTTCTTCCCTACTAGCAGCTGCCAAACAGATGAGTAGCTCTTAACAGAGTCAGGGTACACAGACTGAGTTGGGACCAGAACTAATCAGGTCTAATCAAGACAGACATGTTATGGTCCAGTAGTGGTGACAGGGTCGGTATTCCTGTAGCTTTAAATGAAGCATGTTATAACTAGGATCTAATTGAAAATCTGGAAGTGATACAAAACCTCTAGCCTTCAGGGACTAAGAGGAGGTCTGCTTTGTGTACCTTATTGGATTGTGAATGCTCAATTAGTTATGTTAAAAAAAATTAAGCAAGTAAGACAACAGTTAAAGATGGTTCAAAAAGGCACAACTAAATTTATATCTACTTGGATATAGCCCAGAGTTCTATCTAAGTTTCCAGTTGGTTTTATTTCACATCTACTGTTATGGTTGTTATCATTACTACTAAAGGATGTTTGAACAATTTGCTCTGCTCAGTGTTCAAGTGCTTCTGACTTTGAAATAGGTTCACATGCAAATAACCTACTAGTAAATGTGTAAAATCTCTTAATATTTCACAACCATATATAATATTTTATACTTCTTTTTGACAATACAAACTGACGTAAGCTTTCATGTAAGACCTTTTCCTTATTCAAATTGATTTTTTAAAAAATATTTAGTATTTTTCATGTGACATAGATTTTACATTGGCTATAACCATTTTGTTCTGAAGTGCTCTCTTTACCCAGATGTACCTAAAAATTATTCAGGCTAAGTAAAATCTGGATTTTCTCCTTGATACAATTTTTCTAATGTTTTTTTTTTTTTTTTTTTTTTGCCTCCAGGGTTATCTCTAAGGCTTAGGGCCAGCACTATAAATCCATTGCTCCTGGAGGCTATTTTCCCCATTTTGTTGCCTTTGTTGTGGTTGTTATTGTTACGATAGCTGTTGTTGAACAGGACAGAAAGAAACTGAGAGAAAGGATGGGAAGACAGAGTAAAGGAGAAAAAGATAGACACCTGCAGACCTGCTTCACTGCGTGTAAAGCCCTCCCCCCCAGCCAGGATTCTTAGGCGGGTCCTTGTGCTTTGTGCCACATATGCTTAACCCGATGCGCTCCCAGCCCCCTTCTTGATACAGTTTTACGTAGTATCTAGGATTACATTCGATAAAGATTATTTCATTAATTATATCTATTTATTTATTGGATAGAGATAGCCAGAGATCAAGAGGGAAGCAGGAGATAGAGAGGGAGAGAGACAGAAAGAATCTGCAACCCTGCTTTGCCACTTGCAAAGCTTTCCCACTACAAGTGGGGACCAAGGGCTCGAACCCGGGTCCTTCCGCGTTGTAACGTGTGCTCAACCAGTTGCTCCATCACCCAGCCCCCTGATTCATAAAATCATGGGTTATATGCTTTTTAGCATTGATCTCCCTCAACGTAAGAACTGGAGCACTGTCCTTACAGACATGTTTTTCATTGCATATCCATTGAGAAATAACTCCTAAAATTAAATTAAATTAATTAAATGACTCCTAAAGTAAACTACCAACTTAAAAACTATTGTTTTCTAAATACAGTACTAACAGTTCATTGTAAATATTTTTTACATTTATTCATTTTTTTAAATTAATTAATTAATTTTGCCTTAAAGATTATCACTGGGGCTCAGCAAGACGAATCCACTGCTCTTTGGAGACATTTTTTTCTTTTCTTTCCTCCCACCCCCATATTATTCAGCTGAACAGAGAGAAATTGAGAAGGGTAAGGAAGACACACACACACACACACACACACACACACACACACACACAGAGAGAGATGCAGACTTGCTTCACCGTTTGTAAAGCTCACTGCAGGTGGGGAGCTGGGGTTCAAACTCAGGTCCTTGTGAAGATCCTTGTGCTTAGTACTTCTTCTAGCGTTTGCCCTTCTTCCATAGCCAGTCAACAGCGTCAGGTTGAGCCTGATGTCAAGTTTCGAGACCTCCTTTGAATCTGGAGAGGTGGCAGTCGTTGACTGTGTGGGTCATAGTCTGTCTGGAGCCGCAGGGGCAGTTCGGGTCGTCTCTGGCTCCCCAGCGATGGAACATAGCGGCGCACTGGCCATGGCCTGTTCGATAGCGATTGAGGAGGGCCCGATCATAACGTGCCAGGTCAAAGCCGGGTGGACGCTTGCAGGGGTCTGTGATGAGGTGTTTGTTCTTGACCTCAGCTGACTGCCAGCTCTGTTTCCAAGAGACTGTGAGTACCTAACCAGCTGCACCACTGACCTGCCCCCTTAAATATTTATTTTCAGTTCTTTCTAGATGTTAGGTGGAAAAGTGATTTTATTTCAACATAGTGATCCTATTATTTTTTTTAATTTAGCTTTAACTAGTTACGCAATGTCGTTTTGTTGATTTGTCTTTTCATCTGACGTTACACTTAGGATGTTGTGTTGCTGTTGTTGACCAGAGCATTATTAGCTCTGGCTACTGGTGGGTCTGATAATTGAACCTAAGTCGTAGAAGGCTGGGACATAAAAGCCTTTCTGCATAACCGCTGTGCTATCTCCCCGGCCCCCAACTTGTCATTTTATCAACTTGTAATGTGGTCTTAAAGACCATTCCAAAATGTCAAGTAGGGCTGGGGAAATAGCCTAATAGTTATGCAAATGATTTCCATATCTGAGGCTCCAGGGTCCCAGATTCAACACCCAGCACCACCATCAGCCAGAGCTGAATAGCACTCTGGTCTCTCTCTACCTTTCTCTCAGTATCCCTCTCATTAAAATAAATACAATATATATATATTTTAATAATATTTTACATTTATTTATTTATTTTCCCTTTTGTTGCCCTTGTTGTTTATCATTGTTGTTGTTATTGCTGTCATTGTTGTTGGATAGGACAGAGAGAAATGGAGAGAGGAGGGGAAGACAGAGAGGGGGAGAGAAAGATAGATACCTGCAGACCTGCTTCACCACCTGTGAAGCGACTCCCCTGCAGGTGGGGAGCTGGGGGCTCGAACTGGGATCCTTATACGGATCTTTGTGCTTTGCGCCACCTGCGCTTAACCCGCTGAGCTATGCCCAATACAATATTTTTTGAAAACTTAAGTGTCAAGTCATAGATTTCAGGCACAAACGAAATGCTTGCTTCCTCACTGCATCAAGATCTCCTTTCAAATAGTTCCAGCTTTCAAATTTTCATTTTATGAGAACTTTTTAAACCAGAGCATGAGAAATACTATTTCAATCTCAATCTCTGGCCTGAAGTTTACCTTATCTCCTTTCATAGAAATTTTCATTCTATTAACATATATGCTAATAGATTATAATTCTATTCTCTGTATCTGTGAGCAAATGGGTTTTGTTTTGCTCAGTGCTGTTCGCACACTAATGAGGTATGTACTGGTCACATGGAAGGATACTACAGGTGCATTTGTAGAAAAAAATTAATAAACTTTAATATATATATATATTACTTATTGGGTAGAGACTAAGAGAAATTGGGAGGTAGAGAGTAAATAAGAGAGAGAAAAAGACATATGCAGCACTGCTTCACTGCTTATGCAGAGCTCCCCCTACAAGTGGCGACATGAGCCTCAAACCTGGGTCCTGCACTTGAGTAAGTACACCACCACCCAACCCTCACAAATGAATGAACTTAAACAAATATAATGTCAGTCGCTTGTGGTTTATGCTAAAAACCAACTTTGAGGTTTACAGACTGTAAATGCTCACATTCTCTGTGCACAGATGTTCCCATTTCTCCAAACCTGAACTCTTTAAAGTACAGTTATAATATCTGTTGCTTTTTATTTATTACTTGAACTTCTGTTTTCTCGATAACAGCAAACACAAATTATGCGATGTATGTTCTACAGATTAATTAGTGCATACGTTTAGGCCTGGGTAAAATCTTGCTAAAAGTACTTAGAATAAAATATTACAACATTTAAGGAGACAGAACATCTGCTGCTCTTGTAATTTGATATGGAGTTGATTTTCTCTGCGTAGCAGTCAGCTTGTGGGGATTTATAGGTGTGAAATTAGCTACAGATTGAATAAATATTTTACCTATAAACAGGACACTCGTTGTTATTAAAAGGATAAAAGAAACCTAATTTGTGTCAGGCTTATTGTTTTCATATACTAGGCTACGTCCAGGATGTATGACCACATAAAGTTACATAATTTCTATTTTTCTGGCTTTTGTTGCTGAGGTTATTCAGATCAGCACAGACATTACATTCAGAGTAGATCACTTCACAAAATGGATCTTTCCTAATGCAATTAAGTAATACTAACAAACAAATCCATTTTATTTCCACTGTTCACTGACTTCCAGATACCCACCACTTGAGGTATTCCCATCCTTTGTAAAGGCACCATTGAAATAGTTATCAAACATTCATTTGGCAGATTGTTTATAATTGTACCAAGTCCATTTTTAACAAGGTTGGATACATCAGAAACATGAAGTATAAATAGTGTCAATGAGTTAAGCTACCCATTATAATACTGAAAATACCACTTATTTCAGTCTATATACCAGTGACATTTCAAAAAGCATTGTGATGGTTCTGAGCAGTTGACTCGAGAGAGCACTCTGCAGAATGGTCACTTCTAGTTCACCACATGTGGAAACATTTGGTTGTCTTAAGTGCATTTTTCTGAAATCCACAAGGTTTTAGTTCATTTTTTAAAAACTCTATTAATGGAAAATGCCTGTAGGTTGAACAGGACATCTCAAAGGGTTCCTGAGCTTAGATCCTCTGAGGTGATTTATAATCTGAAGTAAACAGATTGGCTCAGATAACACTGACCCATCCATACTGCATGTCTTTTCAGCAGGAAGTATCTTGGCAAGGCAAGGGAATGACTTTTGCAAACACTGCTCACAATCTGAGCTTCCTGTCTCCACTCTTTCCTTTCCTGAAAGAGTTGAGAGTGAAGGCATTGTGGATTCTCTGTCTTTTGCTTCATAGTTTTTCCTCTTTTTAAAGTTCTCTATACTCTGAGAGAAAAAAAAATGACCAACTTTTGGCAAAACCACCTTAAATAATCTATACAAAACATTAACCTAACTGTTCCAACTGTGCAAGTATATTGTTAGATATTTATGTATTCCTTTTGCATTTTATGGAATTCTCTATATAATTAAAAATTAGATTTGACAAGTTTTAATTTTACCATTTAACTCATTTTATTAAATGAAAATTGCCTTGTCTTCGGCCATAATACTGTGAACACACCCAATCTCAGAAGATTGCCTTCGTGTTTAATTTTTCCATTTCTCTGAAAACCTGCACCAAGAATTTCAAACTAGCTTATCATATAGATGAAATATGTTGTTGAGTGCTATGATTGTCCTGGGAATGAAAGGAAAAGAAAGAAAGAAAGAAAGAAAGAAAGAAAGAAAGAAAGAAAGAAAGGGTGATGCTTGTCAACTTGAAATTGGAATTTCTATATTTTAAAATCAATTTAATTTTTCTCATTTAAACCTGTTGCTTTTATTCCCAGCACCACATTCTATCACAACTGTATAATAAACTATTTACAAAAGACTCATTTTTAAAAATGCAGGTTTGAAAAGGCTGAGTTGAGGGGAAAAAATCAAGATAGTATTTACATTATATTTTACGTTTAAGTATCTTGTTTACAAAAGACAACAATCTGCAATAAGTATAAGCCCACTTATTGACCTGTGAGGCACCAGCTCTAATTTATATCATGTTACTCATATTAAGTATCTACATAATTGCCTCAGTAACCTTTTGGAAACTGACTCTGATTTTAGGACCTCTTCCTACTGTTATCCTAGGACTAAATTCTCATCTACATAGATTTAAAATATAACATGCAAGGGAATATTTTTATTTCTCATAAGCTTATAGTTCACAATTTTCTTTTTTTTTCCTAGTGTTGACATGAAAATGTTATACCCATGCTAGTATTAATACAAAAGTTTGATTTGCACTCTTTCATCGTTGTTACTTTGAGCAGTTAATCCTAAACTAAAGCTTCCTTGTTATCATCCAATAACAGTAACCTTTACTTGATAGAATTATACATATCAAAAGATGTGTTACAAGCTTCTGAATTAAAAGACATGTATGTGTTTCTTTTAAAAATTTTTTATTATCTTTATTTCTTGAATAGAGACAGCCAGAAATGGAAATGGATGGGGAGATAGAGAGGGAAAGAATCAGAGAGACGCCTGCAGCCCTGCTTCACCACTCACAAAGCTTTCCCTCTGCAGGTGGGGACTGGGGGGCTTGAACCTGGGTCCTTGCATATTATAACATGTGCATTCAACCAGGTGAGCCCCCACCTCGCCTCCAATGTGTATGTTATTTGTTTTCAGATGTTGAGTCACAGTCCTGAAAATTATTTTTACAATGTCTTTTTTTTTAAATAAAATTTTATTTTTTCTAATTCTTTTTTTTTAAACACCATTCCCACCACCAAAAGACTGTGTCCCCCCCCCAACCCCCCCCCCATGAAGCTGAACATCCACCCTCACCCTCCACCCAGGGTTTTTACTTTGGTGCCCTACTCCAAATTCAGTCAGATCCTGCTTTGAGTTTCCCTCTCTGTTCTTCTTTCTCAACTTCTGTTGATGAGTGCGATCATCCCATACTCGGCCTTATCTTTCTGACGTAGCTCATTTAACATAATTTCTTCTAGCTCCATCCAAGATTTGTTTTCTAATTCTTAAACATAAATGAAAGGTTAAATACCAATCCACCTCTAAATATGAGTTAGAACTATTTGGAATTACTATTGAGACTATAACATAGGTCTTAGAAGTTTAAGTAAGTTAAGTACAAAATAAAATGACTACAATTAAATACACTGGTCTAAATAAGTATTAGCAAGAATATGGAACAAATGGGACTTGTGCTTCTGGAGATGATGCTGTTTGGAAACTGTACGTTCCTAAAAATATGAACTATTGGGAGTTGGGCAGTAGTGCAGCAAGTTAAGTGCAGGTGGCACAAAAGCGCAAGGACCAGCCTAAGTACCGCGGTTAAAGGCCCCGGCTCCCCACCTGCAGGGGAGTCGCTTCACAAGCAGTGAAGCAGGTCTGCAGATGTCTAATTTTCTCTCCCCCTCTCTGTCTTCCCCTCCTCTCTCCATTTCTCTCTGTCCTATCGAACAACGATGACATCAATAACAACAACAACAATAAAACAAGGGCAACAAAAGGGAATAAATTGTTTTTTAAATGTGAACTATTTATTCACTGATGCAACCATTCTACTCTTATGTACCCCCCAGAAATTAAGTCAGATGGCCACACACAAAAAAAGACATGTGCATGGATATCCATAGCATTTTTAATGATAATGATCCAAATTTGGAAACCACATAAATGTATATCATAAGAATGGGTTAAGTATGCTATGTTGATAAATTATAATACTGCTCAGCATTTAAAATGATCCTCTTTTAAAAAATATTTTTGTTAATTTATTATTGGATAGAGACAGACAGAAATTAAGAGGGGAGGGGGGAGACAGAGAGGGAGAGAGAGACATCTGCAGCCCTGCTTCACCACTTGTGAAGCCTTCCCCCTGCAGATGGGGACCAGGGGTTTGAACCTGGGTCCTTGTGCACTTTAATGTGTGCACTTAACCAAGTGTGCCACCTCCTGGCCCCATAAATGATCCTCTTAACACACTAAATTATAACTACATCACACAAGAACAGGTCAAATGAGAGAAAGTAGGATAATAATCACTATAAGCTATATGATTAAATTAATGTAGTCTAGGCCATTCAAACAAATGTGCAGTGACGAAAAGTAGGACTGGTAGGAGTGGAGGGGGAGGAGTGCAGTGGGGGGGGGGCAGAAAGTGAAAGAAGAACGCAGAGAAATATGTTTGGGATGGTGGATAGTCTCTATTTTGATGACGGTGAAGATTTAAAGGATCCGCATATTTATAGAGAAACTTAGAAAATGACACAGACTAGGTATGTGCGCAGTACGGTACTCGGTAGAGGCTTTCTCAGTAGAACACATTTTGTCATATGAAGATCTAGGCTCAGACCTCCAGTTCACACCTGTGAAGGGGAGTTTTGGGAGCAGTGGAGTGGTGCTGTCTCTCCTTGTTTTTGTCCCTCTCAGTCTCTCTAGTTCTCTCATCCTTTCTTTTTTAAAGGAGTAGCTGCCAAGAATAGTAGAATGGTACCGGCATCAAGCTCCAATAATAATCCTGGTGGCCAAAAAAAAAAAAAAAAAAAGGACAACGTATACCTCCATAAAGCTGATTTTTTTTTAAAAAAAACTTATGTTCAATAACTACATGGGATTCTGCAATTTCTTCTGTGATGTACACATTTAAACGCTTATTCTTGATTAAATATAGTCTACAATCAACTCATTAGCTGATCAGTTAGTGACTTATTTAATATTAAGTCGCTGTTTGGATAGAATAAAATCATAAAAAAATAAAGAAATGTGGATTATTTATTTCATCTTAATTTATTTTCATTAACTGATAATTATAATATCTGTTGATATTTTCAAAGTGCTACTACACATGAAATTATATTTTATTGTTTAAGACACAGTTTTAGAAAATTATAATTGAGAGCCATCAAGAAATATTCATCATGCAGGAGAGATAGTAGAATGGTTATGCAAACAGACTCTCATGCCTGAAGCTCCAAAAGTACCAGGTTCAATCCCCCGGACCACCATAAGCCAGAGCTGAGCAGTGCTGAGTTTCTCTCTCTCTCTCTCCATCTCTCTCAAAAATAAAATAAATAAAATATAAAACAAGAAAAATTTGTCCACCATTGCTCTAGAAACATTATGTGCTCTGCATCAGAATTTTTTCAAAGTATTAATTGTTTTTATTTATTACTGAATAGTAACTAAAACTAAATAAGTATAAAAGTATAATTGTAAATCTAATTCAACACCACATTTAATTTCACTATTATTTCATGTTGCCTTGTCATTTAGGTGACATGGGTATTATCTGTTTTTGACATTTTTTAAATTCCATTTTGTACACATTGCAGAATGCTATAGCTAAAAATAAAATAAAACAATACAGGAAAACACGAGTTTCTATTTTTCCCCAATATGTACAGTTTGAAAACTGTGTTTTCCATTCAGTGTCTAAATAAATAATACATGGCTTATTTCATGGATCTAGTAAAAAAAATAATTTAAAATTAAAGGAACACTAAATTAAATATTTTGAGCAACTGATTACAGTGTGTTCATAAAGAACAATCCTACACAGAAAGTGTGAAATAAGAGAGCTCCAAATGAGAGCAGGAGAGAACTATTTCACTTCAGTGAAAGTTATTTTTAGAATATACTTGCTGCATATTTAGCTCTAAAGAAGAGGATGAAACAAACAGAAATAAATACTGTAGTCTGGAATTTTTTTTAAAGTATCTTAACTTCCTTCAAGGGTATGCTCAATAGCAGAGTAAAAACAGGATAGAATACCGCTCTCAACTCTCATCACTTTATTGGAACTAAAGAATCCTATCAGGTGGTGAGCAGTGGAAATGCCCAGCTGCACATGTAAAAGAGAACAGAGGTTGATTAGATTACTAAAATGTGGATAGTGGATATAGTTCCTGTACCAACATCTAGTTCCTGGAATTTTGTCTGGCTCCTTCATTTTACTTCGGCCAAAAATAAACTGTGTGGTGTATCTGTTCTCATTAACCATTTGACTTATCTCCTGATTGGGGTACTGTGGAATGTAGCTTATACAAAGACAATATTGTAGCTGGTGCATGAGTGGCAGTTCTCATGCAGTCCAGAGAGATAATATTCTACATACCTACTCTAAATAACTATGGTTCTGTAATACCAGTTTTTATGAATTTAGAAATCCCATTTTTCATCTAGAATTTTGTTTTCAACATCAACTCAGTAATGCCCATTTTTTCCCCTAGGTATGTCTTTAAGTTTAAAGAAGGCTCTCAACTTTTCCAAGTAAAAAAAGGAGGAACTGCTTCTCCTTGGGTGGTTGTCTTAGATATGTATATTGAACGAAATCCTGTGTTACTATTTTTGTTTGTTTGTTTACTATAGGTGCCTCCATTTATTGGAATGCATATGACATTTTTTGTGACCTAATGAAACATGCTGAAAGAAAAATCTCTGTTCACAGTATTAAAATTCTACCGTGGGTGAAAAGCTGCAGGTTAATGAGTTGAAAATCAACGCAACTCAGTCACACTTTGCAGCACCAAGTGTCCTTTCAAGATATTTACTTCATTTTAAAGTGAAATCCTCCTTAAATTCTTCTGAATGTCATTTTTGACTCTCTTTCCTTTCCTCACATAATTAATAGCCTGAAGATGTAAAAGGCCTTATGAGAATTTAGTTAGCCTATGATTGCTTATATTGGCGTGTCGTTTTCAATTTTTGTTTTCTGTGTTGATATTTATAACTGTTTATCATTTTAAATGTTCTTTGTACCTGTTTTTATGATTCTTAACTCTATAAGCTTTTGTGCGGGTTATATTGAGAAGTGCTACAAATATATAGATATTTATTTTCTTTTTTTATATATTCCAATGAAATATTACTTCCCTAAGATAGAATATTTTCTGAAGATAAGAGTATATTCATTTACAAACACTTTGTAATTTTAATTAGCTTTTTTCATATATTATCAAGCAAGGAGTAGTAACTAGCAATTTTTTTTTAATATTTATTTTATTTATTTATTCCCTTTTGTTGCCCTTGTTGTTTTATTGTTGTAGTTATTATTGTTGTTGTCGTTGTCGGATAGGACAGAGAGAAATGGAGAGAGGAGGGGAAGACAGAGAGGAGGAGAGAAAGATAGACACCTGCAGACCTGCTTCACCGCCTGTGAAGGGACTCCCCTGCAGGTGGGGAGCCAGGGTTCGAACCGGGATCCTTATGATGATCCTTGTGCTTTGCGCCACCTGCGCTTAACCCGCTGCACTACAGCCCGACTCCCAACTAGCAATTTTTAAAATGTATTTGTGGCAGAGTCTGGCAGTAGCCAATAGCGCAGCGGGTTAAGGACATGTGACACAAAGCACAAGGACGACTTAAGAATCCTGGCTGGAGCCCAGGGCTCCCCACCCGCAGGCAGTGAAGCAGGGCTTCTGTCTTCCCCTCCTCTCTAACAGTGATGACATCAATAACAACAACAGTAATAACTACAACAACAGTAAAAAAAAAAAAATAGCAAGGGCTACAAAAGGGAAAATAAATAAATTTTTTTAAAGTATTTGTACTTTTGTATAGCATATAATGTATTACGTGTTACTTATTTTTATAAAAAATGATAGTAATAATACCTTACAGTTCAATCAAGTGATTTACATATCTTTATAATTTACACAAATTAATCCCCTCTCCTTACCAGGGATTTGGGGTCCACAAAATTGAGTAATTCACCAAATGTCAGATGCCAGTTGAGGTTTCAGTCAGAACTTAAGATAAATCTCTATAATTTTGAAGAAATATTTTTAAAAGCATGAAGATTAGTCTCTACTGGTATCACTGACACATTAGTAGAACTAATAGCAAACATACAGTGACAAAATTATTTCAGCTCTCCTACCATATGCTGTTACATACTGCACGTGAGTGGAAGGTTTAATTGTGGCAGAAAAAAAAAATCCAAATTTTGTGTCTGTGCATTTTTAAATGTGGAGGTACTCCCATTGAAATGTACTACAGTGTAATCAAAAGAACTGTTCATATCTACTAAAATCATTAGCTTCTTCTTTTACTGGATGTGTTTGAAATCATTGTAGTCCTTAGATATTTTAGCACTAACAAACTTGTTTTGTCTCTCTTTTTTTTTTTTTTTTTTTTGGCCTCCAGGGTTGTTGCTGGGGCTTGGTGCCTGCATTATGAATCCCCTGCTCCTGGAGGCCATTTTTCTCTTTTGTTGCCCATAGTTGTTATTATTGTTCTTGTTGTTGTTATAGCTGCTGTTGTTGTTGGATAGGGCAGAGAGAAATCAAGAGAGGAGGGGAAGACAAAAAGGAGGAGAGAAAAATAGACACCTGCAGACCTGCTTCACCACTTGTGAAGCAACCTCTCTGCAGGTGGGGAGCTGGGGATTGAACCGGAATCCTTATGCTGGACGCTGTGCTTCACGCCTTGTGCACTTAAGCCACTGCTCTACCTCCCTGGCCCCCAACACTAGTAAGTTTTAAGCTGTGAGTTCCTTCTTCAAAGATGTTGAAAATGGAAACTTCTAAATAAAATCCTTCATAGATTACTCTGTGCAATTCCTTCCATTGTATAATTAAAAATTAAATCTACTTCTTGTATATTAAAATATCTCAATATGCTTTAATAAAGAACTTCCATGTCAATTATTTTTAAATTATCTAAAATTTGTTTCACATGCTTTTAGCCCACTGAAAAGAAACTAACGCTATTTTAGCTGATGTGTAAGGATAAACTGATACTGTGTTTCAAAATGTGCTGAAATCAGAAAGAAATTCTGTTCTTTGCTAAGGTAATACTTCATTACTATTTACTAAAAAAAAAAAATAATAAATAAAATAAACTGCTTGGCCTTTTCCAAGGGACCATAAAGTAGAAAACTAGACAACATGAACTACTCAAAATTTCTGACTTTTAAACCTAGCTTCCTGAGGGTAGGCATATTATCATTTATAATATGCTTGATCCTTTACCATCTCAACAAGGTCAAGGACTATTTTAGAAAACAATAAAATTATGAGTATTGAATGAACTTGGTGGGAGAGGACGGAAGTGTACCTTTAAACCCAAAGACTTTGTACGTGTGTTGCCAATCAATCATGCCAGCTAATATGACTATAGGCTGCTTCTAATGATTTGTTTTCACTAGCTCCTAAGAGAATTCTAAGCATAAAAAGACCTGGTTCTCCCTAGTCAAACACCCAAAGTGAACTGTCTATATATTCCTGCATGATAGAAATATAGGCTAGCAAATTTGAACGCTTATTAGTATGAGCACAACTTTTTAAAAGAATTTATTCAGAGTATCCCTTATCAAATAATGCAATACACAGAATCCAGAGACGAAGGGGTTGGACTTTCGAGAATGACTATAAGAGAAATCTTGGACTTTCCTAAGAGTCGGTCTGTCACATTAATGATCTTCCTTGCTGCTTATATTAATCCATTACAACATCACACTGTATAGTGTAGTGTGGAATTTTAGAGGTGGGTTATTAAAATTGGCCCTACAGAACAATTCTGATTAAAAGAAAATTCCAACAGTCAGTTTATAATAATGCTGTTAGTCATCCTCCCTGTTAGAAATATGCTAGTGGGATCTTACTATTTCAATAAAAGAAATATGTCAGGGTATTTAGAACAATTTTTTTTTTTTACACAGTTTGGAGAAATGGTATTTTGTTTACATGAGGCATCCATTCATCATTTCTCTCTTCCCTTGGGAGCTAACATAAATCAAAACAACACAAATGTTTTTAATTTCAGTGTGAGATCACCAGCTGTTCCCCAGAACCCCAGTTGCCACAAAGTAGGGATTTTTCTGAGTCACAGCTCAGATAGACAATGTAGCAATATCTAGTTACATACAGAGATCCTTACTGTGCATAAGCCCATTAGAGATCAGAATAACAAAGAATCGTGTTTACTTAAACTCGCAGTTTTGCAAAAGCCAAACAGTTATGTAATTGTCCCTATAGTGCTGTGAATCATGGTGTTAGAGAAATGTAATCAATTAGTGACAAGCTCCTTTGATGTACTCTGTAGTGGGCTGACATAACAAATGACCCACTCAAGAGCACTGGCCTAAACCAGACTGCTTAAAAGGAAATTGAATTCAAGTGAATATTTCCAACAGTTTATTTTGAATGTTTATCCTTTTTGAAGTTCCCCCCAAAAATGTGTAATTAGGCTATATGCTTTCTTTTTCCGTGGAAAAAGAAGTAAAGATTTTCATCTGAATATCAACTACATCATTTATTTGAGGGAAATACATATTCAACTTGCTAAAGCAAAATTAGAATGAAACTTGGGGATTTTACTTGTCTTAATTAAATTTATTTTAAGGACTACAATAGCATTTTTAACTTTCCTGATGTAAACACATGACTTGAAAAAGGCATTCTAGACCATGTTTATCAGGTGGGGCCAAGGTAAAGACTGGTGGATAGTATGGTGCCTTACACTGTGTATGGATGTAAAAATGTATACTTCCAAATCTTATCGTTTTTGTAAAACACTGCTAAACTACTTTTAAATTTTTTTAAATAAAAACTAGTTTTTATAAGGTTGAATATACCAAACTGGATATGTAGTGTTTTATAGTTTGAGCACCATTCATAGTAGCTGCAAAAGGAGGGGGATTCAATGAGCATCTAGAATTAGTTTCTCAGTGCTTGTTAGGATTTAGTGTCTCAGAAGATATGAACGGGGTTTTGTTTTATCTATTTTTATTTACTTTGTGTGTGTTTGTGTGTGTGTGTGACTCATGGTCTCTTTGCCAGAACTTAGACAGCAAGAAGAAAATTGACTTAGAAATAAACTAGAATAATTCCCTTAAGTTCCTTTCAAATAAGTCAACTGAATCAGCAATGTAGTTCAATTTAGAGTATAGAAACTCCCATGCCTGAAACCTAGAGACCTAAGGGTTAATCTCCTGCATCTCTATAAGTCAGAACTGAGTGATGCCCTGATCTCTATTATAAAAAACAAAATAATCAATGAATTCTCCTTAAAAATAAGATAAGGTAAATGGATTACAGTTGAAAATCTGTAAAACTTTGCTTTCCATAATATCCCATAGAACCTGACCAGAACTGGAACAGCTAGTGCTAACTATGAAGGTTTGGTTCAATAATTGGTAGGCATTATCCAGTAAATAACTACTTCTTTCCTACTAGATAATAAATGATTTGTTTAAGTTGCGTTGTATTGCCAAACCATCACACAAACATCATCTTTAGAGTTCTGCCAGTGTTTTCTTCTAAGTATTTGATAGTTTCTGGTCTAACATTCCAAGTACTTGATCCATTTGGAATTTACTTTACTTTTGTGTTTGGTGGTTGTAAGAAATCGTTGTGGAACTGGAAAATAAAATTTCAAGAGAAAGATAAATGCTGGAAGAGCCAGGTGGTGGCACACCTGGTTGAGTGCCCATGTTATTATGTGCAAGGTCCTAACTTCAAGCCCCCCCCCCCCGTCCCCACCAGTAGAGTGAAAGCTTCATAAGCAGTGAAGCAGTGCTGCAGGTCTCTCTCTCTCTCTCTCTCTCTCTCTCTCTCTCTACCCCCTTCTCAACTTCTGTCTGTCTCTATCCAATAAATAAAGATAATAAAAAAAATTTTAATGTCACAGTAAATATTGGATGAGTTACATTGTGAAAGTTCCAGTGTATTATGATCAGACAACTAGGTGTCCACAGGATACCAACATGACAGAAGTTTATAACATGCAAAATTCAAAAGGAAGCAACAAAGAAAAAATTCAGAGAATTGTCATGTATTGGCTTTTTGGAAAAGTCATAGCATATTTTTTCTATGTTTTGCAATGTGTCATGACTTTTCTGACAACTCAATAGTTTTGTGGTTTTGACAAAATGTGAAACTAAGTAATTGGATGGACTTTGGACATCCAAAAGCTCAATTATCACTGTGGGTAAAATTAGTAAGTAATAGAAATAATAAATCAATGTATTACAATCACATTTATATAAGTGCCACATTTACTATAATTATAAAGTTTAAATTTACTTTTAAACTCTTCTTTCTTTTTGAAACTCTAATGAATGCATTGTTGATAGCTTTTCCACATAGATAGAGAAATCCCCCCAAAATAATGGTGGGGAATAAATAGAACAGCTTAACACCCATTCATGCAAAAAGTGACCATGAGCAAATCAAATGCCAACAAAGGGATGGGAATATGATGTAATTGGATACGTACATGTTAGAAAGAAAAAGCCTTAATAAAGTGGAAAATTTATGTTATTGTAGTAAAATATTAAACAAACAGACAAAAAAAAAAAAAAAACAACAAGTAGACCCTACCTCCCAGTTTCAGGAAATAAAGATTGAGGTCCTGGTGCTTGATAGAAATATATTGAAATAGGGGTGAATGTATTTGTTCAGCTATATGGTGAGATGAGAGATTATACCCATGTGTCAACAACTGTGGTATAATACATTATCTTGCCCTAATAAAATGATAAAAGGAACATATTTCAGGCGATGGTACTATTAAGATAACAGTCTTTGGAAGACCTGGAGGTTATGTGGAAGCAAGATGTTTGTTCATACTGGAATGTCAGGGCTGTAGTAGACAATGTAAAAATACTTCCACTGAAATTTCAACAGTGACATTTGTCAAATTGGAACATACTGGGGTGTATAGTGATAGAATATTCTTGAGATGGACATAGATGAGATTCAGGTAATAAGGAATGCCTTTAATCACCTAAGGAATCAGGCTTGAAGCAACATCTGTGTCCTTAGAAGGCTGCAGATGTGACAGAGGCAAATCACTTGAAGTTAAACAAAGAAGGACAGGAGCTAATTGCATGGTTGTATATTTAATTAGAATTGTGCTAGCAAATCATTTTAGTCCCCCTGACTCAGTGCCTCGGAGAGGTCATTGAATTCTTCGTTCTTCAGCTTTCCCCAGTGGTGGACTCAAGTAGAAAATTAAATTTTGGGCTTGCAAAAGTATGACAGCTTATTTAACATAATACTTTCGTTTTTTTTTTAAATGTTTTATTTAATTACTTTAATGAGAGAAAGACAGAGAAAGATACAGAGACAGAAGACATGCCAGAGCACTGATAAACTGTGTTTTAGGGTGGTGCTGGGGACTAAACCCTAGATTCCAGATCCTTGGGCTTAATGACAGTTTTTTTTGCATAACCATGTCTCCCTAGCCCTACATTTTGGTTTTAAGAAGCACTTACAAACAAAACACCTTGTTATTTGATTAACTTACTATGAAACAAAAAATACATGTCAATGGAATTTACTATAAACTATGTCCTGAAAATATTTGTTCCTATAGTCATTGTATGATATTTTTATAGTCATCGTATGATATTTTTTTGCCTTCAATAAAATGCATATTATTTTAAGCTAGTTAATTAAATGAAAGATAAGAGCTAGAACAGGCATCTCATCTGTGAAGCATTATCTATTGTATTATCACAACACATAAATCAAATCCAAGCTTATGTCTTCTTGGATGGAAGGAGACACAGCGACTAAATATCAAGCAGAGCATTAGATGTTGAAGTACTGATGCATTTTGCCTAAAGGAAAATGAAGAAGTATCTATTGGCTTGGATTTGCCTTCCACTGGAAAAACCCTCAGCACAAACCACAAACATATTGAAGCTATCTTCAGGTTTTCAAACACTTTTCTCTCAATGTATCTCATACCATATCCTTCCTTTTACACACACACACACACACACACACACACACACACACACACCTTCCTTTATTTTTGTTCTACAAATTATTGTTGTCTTCATTAAATTTCAGACCAGAACATGAAAACAAAACAAAACAACAAAAAAAAAGAGTTCATCTACTTGAGGACAGAGATAGTTTTAAGAATAAAACAAGTTGATAATAGCTACCAATCGTATGAATTTTTTGTTTTGTGTTATTTTTCAGGGGAAGAACATTTTAAATGAGTTTGTTTACTTTTAGCTTATGAGGCATTTAATGATTCCAGCTGTGCTGTTTTTAATTATCTAAATTTTCCCTTCATGGATTTATTAGGCAATAAACATTACTAACTACTCTTTGTTCCTGAAATCTTTTATTTTTTTTAATTGCCTTTATTTATCTGATATAGTCAGAAATCAAGAAAGAAGGGGAGTGTGTGCATATATATGGAGAGAGAGAGAGACCTGCAACATTGCTTTACCACTTGTGAAACATCCCCCCTGCAGGTGGGGACTGGGGGGGTTGAACCCATTGTAACATACACCCAACCAGATGTGCCACCACCTAGCCCCTTCCTGAAATCTTCACTGTCTTTTATATATGAAGCAAAACACACTTAGAATCAGGAAATTCTCGTTTGCAGTAGGAAGGCACAGAATGTTATTTAATTACAATGGCATCAAATGTCATTTTTGAAGTTTGATATAATTTCTGAAAAGTTAAAAAGGCTAATAAAGTAGTTCCTGGTGGTGTAATAGAACGGCTCGGCTCTACATATGAGAATAACAAGAATTCTTTTTATTTGGGTTCTACATATATCAAGGACAATCTGAAGGGGGGTGTGAAAGGACAATAGCAGGTGGGGAGAAATAAAATCCTCAGTTTTAATAATAGCAATATATAGGAACAAAAGAGCGAAGGTCATTTTATAGGGCAGCTGTAAAGTACTAACGGAAACTGGCAATAGCAGAGGGTTTGGGATATAAGGAAAGATTGATTGTTCAACGGTGTTTCTGCATCTGGCTTTCTTGATTTCAAACATTTCCAGATTGTTATCCAAGACTGCAGTGGGACATATTCTATCCTCAAGTTTACAATTAAGAAAGCACAAACACACTGCAAAGCACTCACATCAAAAGAAATCCTAGGTTTGAAATACTCTGAACTAACAAAGCTAAAAGTTGAGTTGCCTTGTTTTCTTTTTCTTTAGACACTGTAATTATGGTTTGTGATTTAAAGTGCATATATTGTCTTCAAACTTAGCACTAGGAGTTATGACACCCCATCAAAGTGGCTCATTCAGAAAAGAATAAAGACTGAGGTCATACAACAGGATTTCCTTAGTTTCAGAAGCAGAGTAATAATAGTAAATTACAAGTACCAGGGGAATGTACTCTTAGAACGTTTAAAATTTTCACTAGGAAAAAAAGGAAATGGTGTTTTTTCCCTATTATTTTCAGGTGCAAAATTTGGAAATGGAGGAAGATAGGACTTTTCATGTTTGATGGAAAAATTTAGAACCCTTAAAAACATTAATGTGCTATTCAGAGTTAGCTGAATCTTTAAGGAAATTGCTTTTTAAGTTCTGATGTCGTATAAACACACATAACAAAGATTGAATTGGGGGTATTTATTTTATGTTGAGTGACCAAATTGTTTTCATTTATGTCCATCTGAATTCAATTTAAATCAACAGTATGTGTAAGACACAGCTACACACAGAAGAGCACAAAATTCACAACCCTGAGAGTTGAACCTCCTTAGCAAAATGGATGCATTTATATCAAAATAAATCTCAGCTTAATTGTCTTCCCTTCTTTTGAAATCGAACAATTAAAAATGTAAAAGTTCTAGATATGAACATCAGTGGTGGGTTATGTCTGCATTTGAAAACTCTCCATTTTGCAAGCGTTAGAATGGGGCTTCCTGCATCTCTCTTGTCTCAGGATATTTTCCCTCTACTTTTCACCTTAAGAGAATGGGTGGAACCTCTTGACCCTAGGTCCTCCTTAAGAAATTCAGTGGGGGTGGCTTGGGGCTGAGGAGGCAGAGGGGGATGACAACATAATAGTTATACCAAAGAACTTCAGTGCCTGAGGATTCTTGCATTCCCAAGTTTATCATCTCCTACACTTCACCACAAACCTGACTTGAACAATGCAATGGTGAAAAATTAACTCAGTGCTTGATATTCTGTTCAGTTTTATGAGTCCTCTCAATATTAAAAGGCTGACTTTTTTTTTAGCTATGTATTTAAACGATGTGTATTAGACTTTGAAATTTTTTCATTTTTTTAAATTTTATTTATAAAAAGGAAACACTGACAAAACCATAGGATAAGAGGGGTACAACTCCATACAGTTCCCACCACCAGAACTCCATATCCCATCCCCAACCCTGATAGCTTTCCTATTCTTAATCCTTCTGGGAGTATGGACCCAAGGTCATTGTGGGATGCAGAAGGTTGAAGGTCTGTCTTCTGTAATTGCTTCCCCATTGAACATGGGCACTGACAGGTTAATCCATACTCCCAACCTGCCTCTCTCTTTCCCTAGTGGGACAGGGTTCTGGGGAATCGGAGCTCCAGGACACATTGGTGGGGTTGTCTGTCCAGGGAAGTCTGGTTGGCATCATGCTAGCATCTGGAACCTGGTGGCTAAAAAAGAGAGTTAACATATAAAGCCAAGCAAGTTGGCTTTATATGTTGACTAATCATGAACCTAGAGGCTGAAATAGTGCATATAAAGAGTTGAGGGTCTCCATTTTGTAGACAGCTAGTAGACATATTTTAGTTATATTCCAAAGGGCCTGTGGCTATACTAGTTTTTTTTTTTTCCTTTCCCCTGAGCCTGAAATCTGATATGCAGGTGGATCCAAGTTATTGCCTGGGGAGATGATGTCATGGCTGGAAAAAGGACCAGAAAGCTGGATCAGGGAAGAGGGTAGCTCCCTAATATGGGAAAGGTGCATAAATAATGTTGACTGTAAACCCCATCAATTTGATGTGATCTGAGGTCCATATTCAGTTTAGGAGCCTATGAGGCCTCTGCATCCCTGTAGATCTGAACTCATATTCTATGAAATTTTAATCACCCCTTTGGTTACATAAACATCTAAATGGACATCTAAGTATTATTTCACAGAAACCTATGATCTTTGACTGAATGTATTAAAGCATTTTGATGGGGAGTTGATAGTGCAGCAGGTTAAGTGCAAATGGTACGAAGCCCAAGGACCGACGTAAGGATCCTGTTTGGAGCCCCCAGCTCCCCACCTGCAGGGGAGTCACTTAACAGGCAGTGAAACAGGTCTGCAGGTGTCTATCTTTCTCTCCCCCTCTGTCTTCCCCTCCTCTCTCCATTTCTCTCTGTCCTATCCAACAACGATGACATCAACAACAACAACAACAATGAAAAACAATAAGAGAAACAAAAGGGAAAATAAATATAAAATTAAAAAAAAAATCAGTGGTGGAGGGAAGGAGCCTTGAGTGAGACTTAAAAAGAAGAAGGGAAATGAACAGATTTCTGGGTCATAAACATCAGAACAAGATATGATACTATCAAGTCTTAATAGTATCAATCCAATATGTAGAGGAAAGGAAACATCTGGACTAAGTATTTAGTCACTGTTTTTGTGAAGTATGCTTGTGACTGGGAATGCAAATAACTAATGTCTTCCACTACTCCCTGCTAGCATTTTTTCAGTATCTTCAATATACAAATACACAGTTAGACATTAGGGGGAATTCAAGTTTGCACATATCTGGAAATGGCTAAGGTCTACAGTTCATGTACCATCTGTGACTCAAACTATCCTTATTACCTAAATAATAGCCAAAGCAGAGAGATTGATTGGCTCTGCGATCAGATTGTATGACGGCATCCTAGACAGTGGGGAGAGGACACATCTGCAATGAAGAACAAAATGTGAGTTCAAAACATTTCCAAACCTAGAAATTTTTGTATACATAATTTAATTCAGGTATTGATCTAGTTTCTCATATTTCTTCTTCAAAACAAACAAAACACCTGAAGAACTCAGTGTTCCATGATGACATAATTCTTTAAATTTGTATAGGTCTGAGTAACCTCTGGACATCTTCCCAAAACTGACATGCAGAAAACTATGTGTGGACAATGATAGTACTACTGAACATGTGTAAAGATGATATAGAAATGCTTGTAAAAGTATTTGTCTCTTAGGTTGTGATTGAATTTATACAGCAGGATGTAAAATGGTTTAAACCTATCTAAAAATAATGGGTTTTTGAAGATGATATCCTTGTATTTATGTGGGATTTACCAAAATGAAGACTGATTCAATTTTCTGATAAGGTAGGGGCCGTGACATTATTACTGCACTTGAGATATAATATTTTCACTCTATGTATTTTATATACTCATAGCGATTTTGCTATTGTGCATCTTTTCCTCAGACAATCTTTTGGAAATTTCCCTCAAGAGTTTAAATGCATTCAGTTCTCACAGCTGCATCACATTGCTATTTAAGCTAGCAAGTAAGTGTCTAAATGCAGATGGGTAATTTAGGTCAACATAGGAGTCCAGTGGGTTTTGCTACAAGTATGAATGTATCCATTTCTTTGATGTTGAATCCGATTTGCTCCATTTTCTGTGTGGCAATTTAAAACTAGCGCCAGGGGAAGGGAGCGAGTAGGAATTGGCATCTTTTCATGGAACTGAGTATGCAATAACTGTATCTCCATGAAGTATGTCTTCAGAATGTGAACAAATTAGAGAAAAGTATTAGATATGTGGAAGGTGTCACTGGGAAATAAGGAACATTTATTTGTAGACATGTTTATCAATTCAGCTCTTTCAAATTTGGTTCTACTATGTTTCAGATCATTGGAGATATGTTAAAGTTTACATTGATTATAAATTTATACATTTATATGTATATGTTAAAGTTTACATTGATTATAAATTTATACATTTATATGTATGTTATATGTTAAAGTTTACATTGATTATAAATTTATACATAACTGGTATTGAATTCACTTTGCTAGAATCATCTCAATATGACCCTGGGGAAATTCACATGCATTTTCTTCACCTTATTGTATTTTTTCATTCTGCCTCCTTTTTCCTCCAACTTTTTTGTCTCTCCTTTTAAAAAAAAAATTAAGCTTGTGGTTTTAATATTAATGCATTTAGTGTAAACTATTATGAATAATGAAGCCTAAACATATTTTTTAAAGATTTTATTTATTAATGAGAAAGATAGGAGGAGAGAGAGAAAGAACCCGACATCACTCTGGTCCATGTGCTGCCGGGGATTGAACTCAGGACCTCATGCTTGAGAGTCCAATGCTTTGTCCACTGCGCCACCTCCCGGACCACAGCCTAAATATATTTAACTGTTTTTCTTAGAGACCCAGTAAGTTGTTTGTACCACATGACTTACTGGAATTCTCGTCCTCGAATGTGTTAGAATATTGAGAGGCATAAGGCTGCAGTGGTCTTTGCAAAATATGACTTAATATCCTGTCTCATCTCCCTCAGGATGAATTTCTCAAAATGTCTGCAGAGTTATGGGAAAATCTAAGATTTTTGATATGTCTCTTTGGTCCCGCTAACTGTTTTATTGCACAGTTTCCCAGAATAGTTCCATGGTCAAAACTTCTGTGCCTGTGGGTACCAGAAAAGACATGGCCGGGATGGGCCAGATAACATTCGTTGCATTGCTAATTTTAGGCATAGAGCAAGTGGTTGGTTAAAATGGGACACCAATATGCTGGCTTCACGGGCTATTTTATGTGAAGTAATTCTAGAACCTCTGACCTATTTATTACTGTTTGGGGAAATTACAATTATATACAGGTGCAGGCAATATGTTAAGAAAAACACTTCAGAGGTTGGTTTTGCTTTTCACAACTTCACATATTTTATGGGGGCTGTAGATTTTACGTCAAGTGAATGTGAGATTTAATAATTCTTCTTCCACTTGGTTCTTTCATAGCTAAAACATCATCTTAGAAAAGCTTAAATCAGTTAACCAGATAGAGATATTTGAACAAACAACTTTGAATACCATATTTATTTATACATCAGTGGAAGTATTAAAATGTAATTTTCCATAAATTCATTTATCCAAAATACTTAGTGTAAATATCTAAAGTTTAATTAGCAAATGGAGTTAATTTTATTGATATAAATATCCAAAATACTTTTTTCCATTCGGAATACCATGAAACAAATTTACACAGTAAAGTATGTGAATAAGGAGTTCTTTTTCAGGGGGGCCTGGTGGCGGCACACCTGGTTGCAAACACATGTTACTAAGTAAAAGGACCAAGGTTCGAGCCCCCACTCCTCACTTGCAGGAGGAAAGGTTTGTGAGTGGAGAAGCAGAGCTGCAGTCGTCTTTGTCTCTTTCCCTTTCTATCTCACCCTTCCTTCTTGATTTCCCTCCAGTAAATAAGTAAAGATAATTTAAAAAGTTATCTTTTTCATCTATTGTAAATATTTTGGATAATTTACATTAGATTAATTTGAGTACTTATAGTCATGGTTTTCCTTTAAGTTTTATTTTATTTTTTTGTAGTGGGATATTAATGGCTTCAGGTGCAATTGTTGGCCTGCGGGTACAATTATTTCCCATCTTGCCTTGCTGGGTGTCTGCAAGACACTCTGACCCCAGCTTAGGTCCTTTTCCATCCCATATACCAGGAACTGAACCCTCCCCACCCCCTCTCCGCCCGCAGCCAGTCCACGTTTTATTTGTGTTTCTACTTTCTGGTCTTGTGAATCCACTGCTCCTGGAAGCCACTTTTCCCACCATGTTGCCCTTGTTGTTGTTGTTACTGCTGTTGATAGGACAGAGAGAAAATGAGAGAAGAGGAGGGGAAGACAGAGAGGGGAAGAGAAAGATAGACACCTGCAGACCTGCTTCACCGATTGTGAAATGATTCCCCCCTTGCGGGGGGAAAGCTTTGCAAGTGGTGGAGCAGTGTTGCAGGTGTCTCTCTTTAGCTCTCCTACCCTCTAGATTTCTGGCTGTCTCTATCCAATGAATAAAACTGATTAAAACAATAAAAATAAATTAACCATTAAAGAATAGTTTAAAACTAACTTATGTTCTTCTAAGAATATGTTTGAGAATGAAACTGATAATTTTTCCACTGTTATTGTCTTATGGTTCTAAATTTACTACAGACTAGAAAATAATAGTGCACACATTCAAAACAATAAATTGGGTAAATACAAGTGAAATATTGATCTCATCCCAAATGAGTGTGTGTGTGTGTGTGTGTGTGTGTGTGTGTGTGTGTGTATGATTTATCTTGGTGGATGTATCAATTGAAAAAAAAAAGGCAGCATTGTAGAACTTCATAAAGACTTTTTAAAAAATTAATCTCATCACCAGATTTAAAATTATGTGAAATGAAAGTAATATGTCAATAAAATTGAGAGATACATTTTATTTTTACGTACACATATTGTCTAAGAGTTCTTCTTACAACATTCATTGTAGCTCCCAAACAGATGCATTATATCTTACTTTAGCCAAGAGATTTTTCCCTCCAGATTACATATCCAGTAGCACAGATTTTGAGCTCTTTCCCTCTGTCACAAATCAGACTTTATTACATGCACACTTTTCCATACACATTTAAAGGATATCCATCATAAATTTTTATGTTGAACATGAAGAAATGTGGGTAATATTCCAAATAGGTAATAACTTTACAAATTGTATGCATATGAATGGCTTAAAATGTGCTGTGCATTATATTTTTATAAATATACAGCAGTAAAATAGACTGCGTAGGAAGATTTTTCATTCACATTCAGAATTTAAGCTTTTTGTTGTCTAAATTTTATTTATTTATTTGCCCTTTTGTTGCCCTTGTTGTTTTATTGTTGTAGTCATTGATCTCGTCATTGTTAGATATGACAGAGAAATGGAGACAGGAGGGGAAGACAGAGAGGAGGAGAGAAAGACAGACACCTGCAGACCTGCTTCACCACCTGTGAAGTGACCCCCCCTCCCCCCGTAGGTGTGGAGCCAGGGTCTCCAACCAGGATCTTTAGGCCGGTCCTTGTGCTTTGCACCACATGCGCTTAACTCGCTCCACTACTGCCTGACTCCCAGATTTTAAGCTTTTTTAAAACTCAGCATGGACATAGCTGTATCTATACTAATGAAAAACATCTGCCTTAGCAACTTGGTATTTAAAATAGTTCTCGGTATACTGTATTTATTAATGGAAGTATTGTCTGAGATAGTGATTCAAAAGTTAGATTACATAAAGGGATAGGGAATATAATGCTATGGTATCAAGAGATTCTAACTTTGCGTTTCCACATTAATCCTAGTGGGACCATCTTCTCTTCCCTAAACAGCTATGATTAGTTTTATTTTATGTTTTGTCTGTTTATCCTGTGAGTTTTGAAAGTAGATAGTGTTTTTTCTATGAATTTAATGTGCATGTGTGTCTTAAGTGTGTTGGATTGTAACAGGCAGATGTGGATACTCTATAATACCATAAAAGCAAATAATCGTTGAATTATACTCACAACTCTTAAGTGTCTTAATCATCAGTTAATGACTATTAAATATAGAGATTTACATATTCCAAGGTCTCTAGATTTTAATGGTATAATGTAAATCATACCTGTAAATCGGTTTCATTATTTTATTTTTTATGACGACAAATTAATGAGTGTGCATAAACACATAAACACCATTCCCACCACCAAAACACAGTGTCTCTCCCCTTGCCCCCCGAAACATCCACCCTCACCCTCAACCCAGGGTTTTACTTTGGTTCCCTACTCCAAATTCAGTCAAATTCTGCTTTGAGTTTCCCTTTCTGTTCTTCTTTCTCAACTTTTGTTGATGAGTGTGATCATCCCATACTCGTCTTTATCTTTCTGACTTAGCTCACTTAACATAATTCCTCCTAGCTCCATCCAACATGGGTCAGAGAAGGTGGGTTCATTGTTCTTAATAGCTGTATAGTATTCCATTGTGTATATATACCACAGCAGTTTCAGCAATTTTATTCACTTTCCTTAAATATCTATTAAAATGCATACTTAGTTAGAGGTACTGAGTAAATTTTTTTTTCTTGAGATATTTGTCCTGTAAAAAAAGGCTCCACATCCTGGAGCCCCACATCCCCAGAGCCTTTTCCCACTAGGGAAAGATAGGCACAGGCTAGGAGCATGGATCAACCTGCCAAAACCCATGTCCAGAGGAGAAGCAATTACAGAAGTGAGACATTCCACCTTCTGCACCTCATAATGATCCTGGGTCCATACTCCCTAAGAAATAAAGAATAAGAAAGCTTTCAAGGGAGGGGATGGGATACAGAACTCTGGTGGCGGAAATTGTGTGGAATTGTATCCCTCTTATCCCATGATATTTTTGACAGTTTTTATTTTATGAATAAATTAACAAAATAAATAAATAAAAGACACAATAGCCATGAACAAAATGAGGTATTATGCAGCTATTAAAAATGATGAATTCATCCCCTTGCAATATTATGGTCAGAACTCAAAGGCAGAAAGGGAATGATTGTTACTGAATGATCTCATTTATAGGTGGAACTTAAGAATAAAGAACAATATGGGAAAACATAAGGTAAAACTGGGTGTGACATATTGTGTCAAAGCAAAGAAGTCTAGAAAAGAGGGGATTCTGTAATCCTAAAATATTCTTCTGAAACAAAAGGGTCTGGCATCAGTCCATCTATCTATCTATCTATCTATCTATCTATCTATCTATCTATCTATCTATCTATCAGTCATCTATCTATCTATCTATCTATCTATCATCTATCTTGAGGAGCTAGGATGTCATATATAGTCCACTGCTCTCAGGTCGACATTTTCATTCCTTTTAGTACAGATAGAGAGAAAGAAAGACAATGAAAGAAGGAAAGAGGCCACAGCACTGTTCTCTTCTGAGGAACTTTCCCCCGTGTTATTCCTGGTGCTCTCATGTGGTGCTAGGGTTCTACCCAAGTTGTGTACACAGTAAACCGTATTCTCTGCTGTTGTCTACATTATCTTCCAGGCTCTCTTTCATAAATTGTAAATTCCATGAGAGAAAGAGAGAGAGAGAGAGAGAGAGAGATACTGTGTGTGCCTCTGTGTTGAATCTTTTATCTATGCAAATCCCCTAAGAGAAAGAGAGAGAGAGAGAGAGGGAGAGAGAGAGAGAGAGAGAGAGAGAGGATACTGTGTGTGCCTCTGTGTCGAATCTTTAATCTATGCAAATCCCCTAAGGAAAGTCAATGGCTCAAATGTGCTATTTCATGTCTTGCTTTAATGGTTGTTAACCTTGAGGGAGGCAGCAAAGGACACAATCTGTACATATGTTTACCTCTATCGCTAATCACAATCCTATAAAGAATGCAGTTGTGCTCTTAACTGCCCACAAAGTGATGTTAGATATGGAATACGGGGTTTTAAAGTGGAAGTGGCCCTTTTATTTTCTATTTATGGGTATTGTTTTTGATCTCAAGTCTTTTGCCAGAGTCAACACATCTGTAGCTCATATTCCACAGCATTTCAGGGGAGAACAGTCTCAAATTTTGTTAGAAAATGTGCTGATTACATTTTTAGCTTCCTTGTGTTCCTTAGAGATTACTTAGACACATTTTTAATTTTTGTCAGAATCCTGGAACTCGTCTTTTCATAAACAGAAAAGGTGCAAAATGATGGGCCATCTCAGGTGTACGGAGAAGTAGTATTTACAGAGCCTCTACATTCCTGACATTAATCCTCATCAGTGAAATCTAAACCTAAACTAGGCTGTTAGTCCTGCATATATCTTGCTCTTTGTCTCCAAACACTTAAAGCCAACCTTTGTACTTCAGTGTAACCATATTCTACAAAGGAAATTCAAGAGAACATGGCAAAGTAGTAATGTTGTATCAATTAAACAAATATCATTCAGATATTAAGATATTGGGCTTCTTCTGAGGCTGGTACCATTCTAAGCACTGAAAGTAAAAAGGGGCCTTCGATACAGGTCTTGCCCTGTATAAAACTGACAAGGTAATGTACTTCTTTTATAGTTTCTGTCGTATTATACTCTGAGTGAATGAAAAGCATATAACTTTAAATTTAAATACTGGTCATATATTTGCAGATTAATTGCAGGTAACAGATTGTTTTACAAAAATTAGCTTTCTCCAATCTGTAGGAGTATTTATTTCCCACTGACTAAGATATTGTTGAATCAGTGCAATGCTGTTGAAGTGGTCAGAATTCCAGAGAAACATCTAGAAAATAAGTTGTTGTTCATATCTACAGAGTCAAGGGTTACTGTTGTTACATATCTCTATTATAAAATACTTGAAATACATTAAGATGTCCATTGGATGATATAGTAGATATGTGTGTGAGGAAGCATAGTTACTTCTCAAATTTTGGAGTTGAGCAGTAATAATTTTGTCTCTACTCAGAACTCCTTAACAATCAATCCATTTCCCCCAGCAAGTGTGATTGGGATAAAATTAGTACAGATGATGTTATCTAAGTAAAGTGATGCAAAGGTAGGAATGGGAATATTAGGGGATAGTAGACTATGTGGTTATCCAAACCTGCCAAAAAAAATGAAAAGAGTGGCCAATGCAAATAAAGATACACTACAGTAAACTCAACAAAAATGCACATCGCCTTTGGTTAAAAGGAGAAGGCAGGGTGGCTGTGGTGCATGTGCTTAAGCACTCATATTACCTTGGTCATGGACCCAGGTTTGAGCCCCCACTCCCCACCTGCAGAGGGGATGCCCTACGAGTGGTGAAGGGGGTCTGCAGGTGTCTTTCACGCTCCCTCCCAATCTTTCTTTTCCCTCTCAACTTCTCTCTGTTCTATCAAATAAAAAAGAAGAGGGGATAGAAAAAACGAAAATGGAAAAATGGCCACCAGCAGTGAGGGATTTGTAGTCGTGGCACAGAGCCTCAGCGATAACCCTGGTGTCGGTTTTTTAAAAATTATAACTAGGGATGGTAGCTCAGCGGGTTAAGCACACATGGCGCAAAACCCAAGGACCAGCATAAGGATCCCGATTCGAGCCCCTGGCTCCCCATCTGCAGAAGAGTTGCTTCACAAGCGGTGAAGCAGGTCTGCAGGTGTCTATCTTTCTCTTCCCCTTCTGTCTTTCCCTTTTCTCTTGATTTCTCTCTGTCCTATCCAACAACAACGACATCAGTAACAATAATAATAACCATAACAAAAGGAAAAATGGCCTCCAGGAGCAGAGGATTCATAGTACAGGCACTGAGCCCCAATAATAACCCTGGAGATAAAATAAGAATAAGAATTAATAATAATAACAATAATAATAAATAAAAAAGAGAAGTGATTATCAACTAGATCAATATGATCAAACCATGCTGGTAGTATGCTCATAGAGTAATATACACAGTGACAGAATATTCCCCAAGTATTTAAATGCATTTATATTTAGATTTGAGATACAAAAGTCAGTTTGGACAACATTAGGTTCTTCCTTTTTGTAAAAAAAATCATTTCTTTATCTTGAAGAGAGACATTAAGAAAGAAGGAGGTCATAGGGAGAAAGAAGGACAGACACCTGCAACACCACTTCACCTTCATGACTGAAGGCTTGAACCATGGTCCTCATGTACCGTAATGTGGGCCAGCTGCACCGCCTCACGGCCCCAATAAAGTCCTTTCAGGGAAGCTTTTTGAGTTTATGGAATGAAAACCTTTTGGTGACTTAGTAGGACTTTTGTTTCTTTTGATTCTTGATGTGTATGATTAGTACAGAATCCAATGAACAGGAATAAGATGGCTTGATAAGCTTTGTTTTTTTCTTGGCGTTGGCTTAAGTGAAAGATGACATGCTGTGTCTTGGGAACTCAGCACCATTAGCAAACAGCCCTACTGTTGTCTAGCTAGGGTTATGGATTTTCACACAAAATAATTATACAAAGAACTGTAGCAGTGAAGTTTTCTTTTCAGTTTATGAACAATGAATACTTAAAAATATGTCTACTGGGGACTGGGTGGTCGCACACCTGGTTAAGTACACAAATTACCATGTTCAAGGACTTGGTTCAAGACCCTGCTGCTCCCCTTATGCGGAGGGTGGGGGGGATGCTCCATGGATGGGGCAGCAGGTGTCTATCTTTCTCTCTCCCTATTTCCCCCTCTCCTCTCAATTTCTATCTTATCTAATGAAATAAAAAAGAGGCAGGGTGGGGGGAGAAACAGAAAAGAAAAGAAGGAAAGAGAGGAGAGGAGAGGAAAGGAGAGAAAATAAAAGGAAAAAATGGTCACCAGGAGCCATTTTTTACTGATCACTTTATTTATTTATTTATTTATTTATATTTTTTGTCTCCAGGGTTATTACTGGGGTTCAGTGCCTATACTAGGAATCCTCTGCTCCTGGAGGCCATTTTTTTTCCTTTTGTGACGGTTATTATTGTTGTTATTGATGTCGTTGTTGCTGGATAGGACAGTGGATTCCTGCCTGCACTGAGCTCAAGTGGTAACTCTGGTGGCTATGAAATATATATATATATATATCCTAGGTTAACCTGAAGTCGGATGTTCCCAAGCATGATGAATTACTCATAATCTCCCTAAAGGGCATGTTCAGACTCATCAGATTTCTGCCTCGCTAATACTAGTGCCTCTCTATCATATCGAATAAGAAAAACCAAGGTTAGGTCCAACGTGTAATTATCTTTAATGTAATAAGCGTTTGTGAAGTGAGGATGAGGTTGTATTGGGAGTTGCTATGAGTCGAGAACAAGACAAAGACTCTACAAAGCAGGCTAGTGGCAAACTAAGTATAGTAAACTCGATCTTTTGCTTCATGTCTATAAACTGTAAGAAACTTCAAATAGGGACTTGGCAAAGTGACTCACCTAGACAGAGCGGTACGCACACCCAGGCCTGACTCCTGCAACACTGGAGGAAGCCTGGTGCTGCTGTCTTCTCCTCTTTGCCTTCCCTTCTCTTTCTGATTCGACTTGGCTCAGGTAAATTCTGGTGATGACAAAACAATGATAATAATCATTAAAAATTCAAAGAAGTGTATTTCCCTATAATACCCTGAGTTGTATCTTTTTTATATAGTTTTTTACAATATTTGTTTATTCCCTTTTGTTGCCCTTGTTTTGTTGTTGTAGTTGTCATTGTTGTTACTTATGTCGTCGTTGTTGGATAGGACAGAGAGAAATGGAGAGAGGAGGGGAAGACAGAGAGGGGGAGAGAAAGATAGACACCTGCAGACCTGCTTCACTGCCTGTGAAGCAACTCCCCTGCAGGTGGGGAGCCTGGGGCTCGAATTGGGATCCTTACTCAGGTCCTTGCGCTTTGTGCCACGTGCGCTTAACCCACTACACACAGCCCAACTCCCGAGTTGCATCTTATTAAGGAACAATTATTAGCAGTTCAACAAAGGAGTGGTAAAAACAAAACAAACAACAACAACAAAAAACCTCCCATGTGTCCATGAATACACTATTAACCATTAACCCTCTCAAAAAATACATACATATATATAGGGGTTATCTAGTAAAATATTCATAGATATTATAACTACAAATATTTCTGAGATTTTTGATGCACCAGAAAATATAAACATTTACTTATGAAATCTTCCTAAATTAATCTATAGTCAGACTTGTGAAGGTTTTACTTATGTGTGAATATTTATCTTTGTTTCTATCTGTGTGATTTAATGTGTATACAGTTTTATAGGCTGCTAAACATAACTTAGAGATCTAATAATTATTAAATTAGTAGTTTTTGTTAAAGAAAATATTGATTTAGGAGTTGGGCTGTGGTGCACCATATTGAGTGCACATCTTAACATGAGCAAGGACCTGGGTTCATGCTCCCAGTCCTCACCTGCAAGGAAAAATAGGCAACAAACATCTCAGTGACACTGACTACATTTTTATTAAAAATTATTTAGTCTTGGGGGTCAGGCGGTGGTAGCGCAAAGCTCAAGGACCTGCGTAAGGATCCCGGTTGGAGCCCCCGGCTCTCCATCTGCAGAGAAGTTGCTTCACAAGCAGTGAAGCAGGTCTGCAGGTGTCTGTCTTTGTTTCTCCTCCTCTCTGTCTCCCCTCCTCTCTCGATTTCTCTCTGTTCTATACAACAACAACATCAATGGCAAAAATAACAATAAGGGCAACAAAATGGGAAAAAATGGCCTCCAGGAGCAGTGGATTCATAGTGCAGGCATGGAGCTCTAGCAATAACCCTGGAGGAAAAAAATTACTCTTATTTGTGTATCAATATTTACATAATTACATAGAAGGTAAGATAATACTGTCTTGTAATATTTTCTGGTGATTAATTTATTAAATAAAACAAAGAATAATAAAAAACTCACTTTTTTCTTTAAACTATAGAGCTGTAGTGGTGGTTCAGCAGTGGGGCACTTGCCTTGCATACATGAGAGTGTCAGTTCTCTGGAATTGCATACGAAAAAAGGCTTCTGTGGATGATGAAACTCCTTCTTAATCTCCGCCACTTCCTCTCACCCCTCCTCCTCCTCCTCCTCCTCCTCCGCCACCACCACCTTCTCTTCCTCCTCCTCTTTTTTCCTTTCTCTCCTTCTCTTCTACTTGTCTTTCTCCTCCTCTTTTCTCCCTTCAAAAATTGAAAAAAAAAAAACAAGCAAGGGTAGGTGTTAGCATGCACAAGCACCCAGGTGCAAGTACTAGTCCACATCTGCAGAAGAAAAGCTTCAAGAAAGGTGGAGTAGTGTTGCGCGTGTTTCTCTTTCTAGCCCCACCACTGCCATTTCAGTCGGTCCCTATCAGAAAAGGGAGACAAAGGCAAAAAGAGGAACCAGGAAAAGACATACTCATGTAGGCACTAAGCCCCAGTGATAACATTTCAGTAAATAAATAAGCATGTTGATAATCGTTTCCTGAATTCCCTCCCCATCAAACTACACTATGTCAGATCCTACTATTCTACATAGTTCCTAACATTTGTTCACGAAGGTATTGTTGCAGAACTTAAGACACTTTTATTATTTTTTTCAATGAAAAGGAAACACTGACAAAACCATAGGATAAGAGGGGTACAACTCCATACAATTCCTACCACCAGAACTCCATATCCCATCCCCTCCCCTAATAGCTTTCCTATTCTCTATCCCTCTGGGAGTATGGACCCAAGGTCATTGTGGGGTGCAGAAGGTAGAAGGTCTGGCTTCTGTAATTGCTTCCCCGCTGAACATGGGCATTGACTGGTCGATCCATACTCCCAGTCTGCCTCTCTCTTTCCCTAGTGGGACAGGGTTCTGGGGATCTTAGCTCCAGGACACATTGGTGGGATTGTCTGTCCAGGGAAGTCTGGTTGGCATCATGCTAGCATCTAGAACCTGGTGGCTGACAACAGAGTTAACATATAAAGCCAAACAAGTTGTTGACTAATCATGAACTTAAAGGCTAGAATAGTGCAGATGAAGAGTTGAGGGGTCTCCATTTTGTACATAACTAGTATGCATATTTTAGTTATATTCCAAAGGGCCTGTGGCTATACTAGTTTTTTTTGTTTGTTTGTTTCTTTTCCCCTGAGCCTGAAATCTAATATGCAGGTGGATCCAAGTTATTGTGGGGAGATGATGTCATGGCTGGAAAAGGGACCAGAAAGCTGGATCAGGGACGAGAGAGTAGCTCCCAAATATGGGAAAGGTGTATAAATATTATTGACTGTAAACCCCATTGATTTGATGTGATCTGGGGCCCATATTCAGCTTAGGAGCCTATGTGACCTCTGCATCCCTGTAGATCTGAGCTCACATTCTGTGGTCATGAGTAGGAATGGTCCAAGCTGCCCCGATATCAGGACTCATCTTCCTCAGGTGTAGCATAGAGTATGTTGCCCAGCCTCCCTTCAGAGGATGGAACATTTTCTACTGTTGTTGATCCAAGTTGAGGGAAAGGTCCTATGGGGATGCACAAAGGGTTCTATTTTGTTGTTCCTGATAGAGATGACCAGTAACAATGGAGAGAGGGATTTATTTGAGGTCTAGGCCCATCATGTCTGTTTGGGAATCTCAGGATGCCCCAAATAGGGCCCCAGCTGATGCGGTGGCCTGATAGTTACTAAAGAGTCATCGTTAAAGTATGCCAGTCAGGACTTGAGACACTTTTTTAAACTCCTGAAAATCTAGAAAATATTTTGCCTCAATTTAGATCACTTTCATTTTAGAAATAACTTCTGGAATTCTGTCTTTGAATGAGCTCAGCTCTGAAGATTATGTAGAAGGACTAGGTCAGAGTTATTCCAATGAAGGAGATACTCAAGCTGTTTTGTAACTAGTAAGAAAATAGGTGAATGTTTTTACATACTTCTTTTTAATTTAGTCCATTAGAACAGCAGTGCCTGATCAAACAATTGTATGATGATGGAAATGTTTTATTGTAGCTCTCAAAGCACTTGAAATGTGACTTGTACAACTGAGAAACTGATTTTTACATTTTATTTTGTCTTTTTAAAAATTTAAATGGTCACACTCGTACTATGGCTGTCATAACATACAGAGCTGTTTGTATGTAGTTCACATCTTTCACTACCAACACGAAGAACTAATTAAGCAAACAAAAAACATACGTGAAAAGGAGCATGAGCGGAGAGACTTCAAAAGACATTGAAAGTAATTGTTCTGTGCAATAAGGGGAAGCAAATTTCTAAATAGTTATTCATTATGTCAGTGTTTGGAAAAGACTTTTTATAATTTTATTTATTTCCTCTTTTGTTGCCCTGGTTGTTTTTTTTATTGTTGTTGTAGTTACTATTGTTATTGTTATTGATGTCCTCATTGTTGGATAGGACAGAGACAAATGGAGAGAGGAGGGGAAGACAAACAGGGGGAGAGAAAGACAGACACCTGCAGACCAGCTTCACTGCCTGTGAAGCGACGCCCCTGCAGATGGGAAGCTTGGGGCTCGAACCTGGATCCTTAGGCGGATACTTGTGCTTTGCACCACGTGAGCTTAACCTGCTGCGCTACCACCCGACTCCCATGGAAAAAGACTTTTAAATGTTGAAATATCTAGCTAAGTAAGTGCAAAGTTTATATTCGCTTTGATGCATATAAAATGGATCAGGCCCCTTTACAAACAGAAGATTATGAAACCAGTTTGCCTACCTCCATAAGCACCCATTGTTATCAAACACCCCCCCAAGCTTGAACCAGTCTACTCAGCGTGTGCTAATCAATTTTTCATCAGACAACACTATTTCCCAATATTTCTCTTAGTGCCACTATTATTTATAGAAAAACAATCATTGGACTAGCTGTGTTTAAATTTATGACCATAAAATGTTTTGGACTCTTGGCATAGCTACAGCAATCGACACCCACAAAGAAGACAATGGAGTCATGGACTGGTGTTTAGTGGCTAGGAAAGATATTTTCTCTTCTTTTTTAGAATGTTAAAATATTTTTTGTTTCCAAGACTGATTAAATAATTTTTAGTACTTTCATCTTCCCTTCCTTTTCTTTCCCTTATTTCTTGGATTTCCTTTATCAAAAGAATATTTTCTAGAGCACACAGGTTGTCGCTCCCTTTCTAGAGTCTTAAAACTCTAAGTTTTTATAATTTTCATACAGATATCTTTAGAGCAGAATTTTCTTATGGCTTTTCTGTCCTTTTGGTCAATAAATAATTAAATATCCTTGTCTACAGCCATACCACCCTGAACATGCCCGATCTCATCTGATCTTGGATGCTAAGCAGGGTAGGGCCTTGTTAGTACTTGAATGAAAGACAATTAAATATCCTTTAATTAAAACATTGAAAATAAAATTATTATAGAAAGGTCTACATGTATGTGAGTTCTTACAGGATTTTTTATTTAGATTGATTTACAAGTTGAATCATTCACCTCTTATAGAATATCTATAGAAATAAAAAACTTTTTAAAATAAGTTTTTATTATTAACATAATAATGATTGATAAGATTGTGGGATAAGAGAGGTACAATTCTAGACAATTCCCACCACCAGAGTTCCCTATCCCTTTCCCTCCATTGGAAGTTTCTCTATTCTTTATCCTTCTGGGAGTATGGACCAAAGATCTTTATGGGATGCAGAAGGTGGAAGGTCTGACTTCTGTAATTGCTTCTCCACTGAACATGGGCATTGACAGATCAATCCATACCCCCAGCCTGTTTCTGTCTTTCCCTAGTGGGGCAGGACCTTGGTGAGGTTGGGTTCCAGGACAGATTGGTGAGGTTGTCTGTCTAGTGAAGTCAGGTTAGGGTCATGGTAGCGTCTGCAACTTGGTGGCTGAAAAGCCTTAAGATGATAAAGCAGAACAATTTGTTTAATAATCAGGAGCCTAAAAGTAAAAGTACAGCAGATGAAATGTGGGGTCTCTATGTTGGAGGGATCTAGGAAGTGTATTTTAGGTATATTCCAAGGGGCCCATGACTTTACTAATTTTTGCCTGAGCCCAACAGCTAACATACAGGTAGGCTAGAAGTATTGTCTGGGAAGATGGTGTCAGAGTTGAGGACAAGACTAGAAAGCTGGATCAGGGGACATAGTAGCTCCCAAATATGGGAAAAGTATATACATACCATTAACTGTGAACTCCACGGATCTGATCTTGGTCCCATCCCTATTCATATTCACCACAGAAGCCTATGTAACCTCTATATGGCTGTCAGTCTGAGCTCACATTCCGTGGTCATAGCTAGCTAGGAACAGTCTAGGCTGACTCATTTCAGGACCATTTTTCCCTGAGTGATAGAGTATGTTGACCTAGCCTGCCTTCAGAGAGTGGGGCAAAGAAAGAAACACTTTTTAAAGAAGGTTCTAAGAAAAGCAACCTAAGACTTCTTTTTTTAAAGATTTCTTTATGTATCAGTGAGAGACAGAGAGAACACCAGTGCATCACTTTGGCACATGCAATGCCTGGGAATGAACTTGGGATTTCATGCTTAAGAAGGCAACACTTGGGAGCTCAGCGGGGGCACATTCAGTTAAGTGCAATTAATACCATGTGCAAGGATGTGGCTGGGTTCTAGCTCCTGCTACAAACCTGAAGGGGAAAGTGGGGGGGGGGGGTGGAGAGCCCCACAAGTGTTGAAGCAGGTCTGCAGGTGTCTCTCTTTCTCTCTTTCTCCATATTCTGTCTCAGTTTCTCACTGTTCTAGCCAATAAAATAATAGAAAAAACGTTTATATTTAAAAAAAAAAGTCCAGCATTTTATCCACTGTGGCACCATCTCCCAGGTCACAAGAATTATTTATATACACCTATATAAGGTTTGCTTTTAAATTCTATTTAAAGTCTATCAACAGACATTTCAATAAGATTACAGAAATCCAAGTAAGTGTTATTGATATGGGTATTAGAAGTATGTACAATGTGTTACTATGTGTTTCCAGTACATGCTTTTTTCTGGATGTGAGCAATCCTTTGCAACCTGAAAAAGTGGTGAAGTAAGAGTGAAATTGGGTATGTATCTGACCTCAAAGGACTAAAACAGAAACTGGTGGTGACCTTAGAATTACAAATAAATACATTGTACAATTTGAAAAAGATCCTCATGGCCACATTTCTCTTTTTAATTAACTTTACCAGATAAAGGAATATAGTAGCTTATCCTGCATTGAATAGAATTAAAATCAAATACAAAAAAACCTATTAATGATTTTCAAAATTACAAAATAACAGGGGTACAATTCCACACCCTTCACAACACCAGAGTTGTGTGTGGGACATCTTTAATGCATTGTGTCCTCTATATTTCAGTGTTTAAGACTGAGATCCAACATATATCAGTTCTTGGTTGTTTGTTTTTCCACTTTTATTCAAGAAAAGCATCTCTATACAAAATCACATCTTTCAAATTATATATACTGCCAAGGGAAGTGCCTCAATAGTCGAGCACTGGACTTGCATGCCTAAGGTACCAGGTTCAAATCCAAGACAGTATACATGCCAAAGCTGAGTGGTTTTCTGATTTTATCTATTACAAAAGGAAATTAAAATATTTAATAAAAAATTAAAACAATTGAATGAAGTGACACATTGGTATGAACTTCAAAGCAACATTGTACCATATACAAATGGAGTTTTAAATGGCAATCTGATTTTCTCAGCAGCCACTCTCTGCAGTGGGTTAATCAATGTTTGCATGTCATTCACTTCTCAAGATGTATTTATTTTGAGAAAAATAAGGAGGAAGAGAGGGTAGAGATAGAGGGAAAGAGAAAGAGAGAGAAACAGAGAGAAAGCAGAATACCACTCAACTCTTCCATCTGTTGATACCAGGAATTGAACTTGTGGCTCTGAGACCTTAGACATGCCCATCCTAAATTCTAACAAGAGAAGATATCTCTCCAGTCCTATTATACCATTCTTAACAAGTACCATCTTTGAAGAAGAGTTTAAGTTTTAGAGTCTTTGACGTTTTTTAAATGGCAAACTTTTTGGTCATTTGTGTTTGGTGTCTCTCAGGAGAACTAGAATATTTAAACAATAGCCTTAGGGAGTTGAGTAATTGAATCTAAACTGTATTTTATGCCAAGATAGTGATACATTTCTGGAAGAATTTATTCTGAACTTGTGTTTCTCCCTTGGTGCTGCTGTGACACAATACACAAAATATTAATATTGACATGGATATTATTAAACAAAAAATGCTAGAGTGAACTTTGGTATTACAAAGTAGAATGAGAAAGGCCCAAAATGCCTAAGGCAGGTAAACATGGCATAAATATGAAAGCAGGACAAGGAATAAATAAAAAATTTAATCTTTAAGTGGAAAAAAATGTTCTAGAAAACCTATACATATTTGTAACTATCATATTTCCACCTTTTCCCCTAATTTTAAAATTTAGGCATGCATTTTATATAAAGGTAAGTGGAGACATGATTTTAATGTAGATATACATTTCATGTGTGTAAAAACATAGGAACGCTGTACTCTTCTGGGCATAAAAACAATTGATGATGGGAGTCGGGCAGTAGCACAGCAGGTTAAGCACACGTGACGCAAAGCGCAAGGACCAGCAGAAGAGCAAAGGATCCTGGTTCAAGCCCCCGGCTCCCCACCTGCAGGGGGGGTCGCTTCACAGGTGGTGAAGCTGGTCTGCAGGTGTCTGTCTTTCTCTCCCCCTCTGTCTTCCCCTCCTCTCTCCATTTCTCTCTGTCCTATCCAACAACGACCACATCAATAACAACAATAATAACTACAACAATAAAAAAGGACAGCAGAAGGAATAAATAAATATTTTAAAAAGTTTAAAAATAATAGATGGCATGCCAGTAAAACATTAATTAGTGAGAATAGCAACAGCAAAGAAAAAAAAAATCAAAGGAAATTCAAATAGTGAGGGTGTATAATTAGATATGTGATGGAAGAATTCCAAATGCAAAATGTTTCCATTGAATTTAGATTGAATCTAGCATCTGGTTGAAGTTGTTATAGTTAACCACTTAAAGACAGCTCACACATTTTAAGGCATAAAGCACACACACTAGTAGACATGAACTATAGTACCAAAGCTAAAAATCATCTAGTCTAACTGGAGTTCTAGTTATGTCTCTAGTTATAATAAAATGTCTATTCAAGGTGGAAATTTTATTTCACGTAAGGCACAAGTCTGACTCTATAAAGAGGCTAATTCCCTGCTCCAATTTTTTATGCTAGCCACTTTATGACAATGACTCTGGTTATCATCTCTAGATCAAAAAGAGAAAAAAAAATTGGGAACACATTAAATAACTGCAATGGTTTGAATAGTAAGAATGATGATTTTATGAGGTCCCTGGAAGCCAAGATTGTGGCTTTACGATCAGATCTTAGGGAAGAGAAAAACCTTCACTACACTTCTTCTTCTAGCGTTTGCCGCTAAGAAAAGGTGAAAGAGAAAAGGCCCAAGGGCAGTATGCCCACGTGGCCCCACCTTCCTCTTTGTTTACTGGCTTTAGTGGGCGTAATGAATCACATGTTCCCAACAGCAACGACAGAAAGTAACATCCAAGCAGTCAGCATGTAGCAAGCTCATAGAAAAGTCACTGTTTTGTTATCAGTTCCAACACTGGTGACCTTGGGGGAGTCAACTCGATCTGAGCCTCTTTCTAAGTTGAAGGCCATGTTCCTTTTCCAGTTTACTTCAGATGACCATTCTAGGATCAAGTGCACAAATGGAATGTAAAAAAAGCTTTCATAAATTGCCAGCTGCAGTAAATGAATATTATTTTATGCCAGACTAACTGAAATCAAACTAGAAGATGGAAGAACTAGCATGATGGAAAGGTACAGGCCCTGAATTCATTGCAGTCCACTGATCAGAGTGGCTATTTCAGTTTCTGTGATTATTTTAACTTCTCATTACTCCATTCCTGTTCCTAAGAGTCAACTTCAGTTTGCCATTTTAAGTCCCACTTGATATTTTAGCAAGTGAGAAGGCCGTGAAGATTCTGCTCCCCAAAGCATGAAAATTTCTCTCATGTTCCAAAATTAATAGAAATCAGTAATGAGACGAAAAACCAAACATATACTCTAATTTGCTAGTTGCCAAAATTCTCAGACTGATGGCATAAAAATATACCTAAAAATATCTCCTAATTTTTTAACATTAATTCATAGATCTACAGACCCTCCCCCAGAGGCACTTTTACAAAAGACATAATATCAAGAGTATTTTGGAAAAAAATTAGTATAGTATGTGATAGAAGTTAGATATATGCCATTTGTAAGGATATAATTTGTTTCAGAAACAGGAAGTAATTAAAAAAACAAAAAAGAAACCATCTTCTATCTCTAAGTAAAAGTAATGAAAATGTTGGACCCAGTAGATTACTTGGCAGAGTTTATTGGCCAATGACTGAGATACATCCTAATTACATTTAAAAATGTATCATTTAACATGGGACATAGTAAAATGAGTATTTTGGTCCATGTGTTAGGATATTCTCAACTACTTATTTAAAAGGAGATAACTGCCTCGCCTTTTAAAAATTAAGATGCTGACATCTATCTGCCTTACTTTCTTCACTGCATTATCATGAGAATAAAAGTGCCGAAAAGTCAGTAGACAGAAAGTACTTTTTAAGGCAGTAATCATTTTTACAAATTAAAGTGTTTATGATGACAGCACCAGATATCTTGATGACAGAAATTTGGACAAGTTCAGAAACCTAGTGTGAGTCCCACAGTTCTAATTCTCTTTAGTCTCTGATTTCTATGTCTTATTTGTAAATGTTCTATCTCAAATATTACCAGAGCATTATTAACACTCTTGTTTTACCTCATTCCTTGTTTTTTAAGAATCACTTCATTTTAATAACATAACTCTCAAAATTTGTTCATACTACGCTATACTAGTTCTTATTGGTTCTAATCATTTAAATTAACATGGTCAGGCTGTTTCCATTAATTATACCAAGTCCTTTCTACTGAAACTGCAAAAAATGTAAAGTTTGTAATGAGCATATGTGCCATGTGTCTGCAGGCTGTGAGAAAGAGGGTAACTACCCTAATTAGAAAGGATTATTTTGTTTTTATACAAAGCTATGCAAAAGGATATCCAGAAAGTCACTGTTTAAATGTGTGGATAGGAGAGCTCCTATCCTTCATTGTTTGTTATCATGATTCATAGAAGGGAAGGAAGGGAAGTATTTGAATGAGAACTGTGTATATAAACATTGTACTGGGAAATCTTTACTCAATGCAGATTACTGGTATACCAAATGATACTTGCTTTACTGCAGTTTCTCCCAAATTATACATTCCAAATTCTGAACAAGCCCTCAGGCTAAACTGTATGTTTCTGTTATATTCCATATGAACTAATCTTACTGAGGAGATGGGCCAGGTTCCAGCCTAGCTCAACTTTGAGGCAGATGTTACCTCACTTATGGGGAAATAATTCTCTTAATATACTTCTTCCTGCTGTCAGTGCAGAATGAGGGTGGAGGGTGTCTGAAGAATGGTTAATATTTGACATTATGCAGGGTCTGAGCTTAAATTATGGCTACTGAAATCTTCCTTAATATACTGCCACTACAAAGCTTGAGGGGTGTGTGTGTGTGTGTGTGTGTGTGTGTGTGTGTGTGTGTGTGTGTATACACCTATATTTTGAGATAAGTAATCTTTTTCAGCTGAAGAAGTGTAGAATCACAGTGACACTAACGATTAGAATGAAGAATTTTTCAAGGATGGAAATGCTCCTTTATTGACAATAAAAATAGATTACCTAATGCAGCCATTGCATGTTGATTCAGAAAATTATTTAACTCAGCATTAAAGTCAACTGTAAGAACCACACCATTGTGTTTAAGTCAACACTGCATTTTGGTATATGGAAGGGAGATGGTAAGAAAGGAATGGCTTCATTTTCCGTTTCGGTTTGATGTGGGTGATGAATAGATAAGTGAGATAGTTTGTTTTCCTTGGTTTGGTTATTTGAGATAAATTGTAGCATCTTTCAACAAATCAGAAATGTCTTCTCTTTTACAATTGCTATTTAAGGGAGTGTATTAGAATTCTTTAGATTTACTGTGTGTCATTTACTTTTAAAGATATTTCTGCATTTATCATTTGAGCATAACGTTGTTTGTATAAACATTAAAATAGCCATCTGCAGATGAAAAAAAAACTAAAATTCATCCACTCATTCATTCTACCAACATTTAAAAAGTTAATGGAAAACACTGGGTCTGACTCTGAATACTGGGAAGTGTAATGGAATAAATGGTCAACAGTTAGGCTTATGTGGACTAGTTCTTAATGAAAGCTCTTATATCAACGGTAGAAATTCTTATAGTGGAAGCAATTTCATTAGCCCAAAGTTAATGAAATAATGGAAAACTTGTATTGACAACCCAATTATTCAGAATATTTTTTAACAGATCATTACTAATTTTATGACTTGGTACTGGTATTATAATTTATGTCATAAAAGTGCTTACCCATTCTAATTTCCTAGGACTAAATATCTGTTAATTCTACTCTGATTGCATTAATTTGTGCTAGATTTGATAGTGTAAATATTCTGATGGTGTACATGCTATGTTCTGTGTGAGAATAAAGATATTATTCTAAAAATGGAGAATGTAAAAAGGATTTGAGCACCAAATGCATTCAAAGGCCTAAATAACTAATAAGCATTAAAATAAAAGCAACATGCCATATAGAGATAAACTTTTTTTGTCCCCATTATGAAAATCTGTAGTTAGAATCATGGTAGGCTTGTAGTGAGTTACCAACATGGGGAAAGAGTCTATGACTATTAGAACTAACAGCATCGATTTCTGTGCATATAGGAATGGTGACATGGTTAGATGTTTCTACAGTAGCCCATCTTACAGTAATTGCAGAGTTAGCTATTCTGAGCATATATTCAAATGATTTCCCAGGACTGGATGCCATGTTAAAGTCAAGGAAAACATTTCAGTCAAATAATAAATAAAAGAAGAGGCCACTCCAGAGCCTTCTTGCCAGGAGGCTAAGTATTCCTTAGAAGGAACACTAAGAAACACTGAATTTCAGGAACATTCCACCACATGGCAACTCAGACCACATAATGAGACAAGTGACAACACTGGAACTACTCTAAAGTCACACTCTGCTTTAATCAACCAGAAAAAAACATCCATATGGCTTACACATGAGCATTACTCAGCTACAGCCAGTGTTCACAATCGTGAAGGAGTTGAGTCTGAGTTACTCTCTCTCTTTTTTTTCTTAGGCTGAATTTAGCATGTAGAGGAGTTACATATCTTCTTAATAGCTGGCATCAAGACCAGTTTAATCTCGCTGTCCTTTTTTACATCTATGTCACAAATTTTTAATATTTTGTTTCTCCTTGTTGTAATTTGCTATCAAAGAGTTTCTAACAGTCTTGATAACCATTTTAAACTGAAGGAATGTTATCCTCCATAATCCCCTCTCCAACCTAAGATGTGCCAGAAGTCCAACAAATGATCTAGACCCAGCTACTTTTCAGTGCCACTGTTTTAAAGTTCAGGTGATAAATTGGAATAAATCTTTAGTATTGGTTCAAAAACTAGAGTTATGTCTTGTGAGTACAAAAGACAGCCTCTCATTTATTCCAGGGGATACTGACCTTAAATTGTTCTTAATGTCCAAATTATTGAGAATTTCCGGGGACCAGGGGGTGGCACACCTGGTTAAGCTCTTGCATTACAATGCAGAAGGACCCAGGTTCCAGCTCTCTCTCCCTCTCTACCTCTCTCCCCTCTCAATTTCTCTCTGTTTCTACCCAATAGAAAATAAGTAAAAAATATTTTTTAATAAAGAATTGTTGTGGGGTCTTCTAATGGCACATCTGGAGTTTCTTAGTGACCATATTACCTATGATTAATTCTCTCTCTCACTCTTATTATTTGTGTACTTTGACACTAATGTAGATCGTTGCAAATACCAAAAGAATTTGAATACCTGATTTCTTTTTGTTCTAACAATCTATGTGTAGTGAATTAAATGATTATTTTGGTGCCGTATACATATATATGCAAATGTCATGCTTATATTCCCACAGTGTTTGAAAAAATTGCATGTGTTTTTTCACGGTTTTAATTTTTTATTTTATTTATTTATTTATTGGATAGAGACCAAGAGAAATTGAGAGGGGAGGGGAAGATAGAGAGATAAAGAGTCATTTGCAGCCCTGCTTCCCCACTTGTGAAGCTTTCCTCCTGCAGGTGGAGAACAGGGGTTGAAACCTGGCTCCTTGTGCAGTGTAACTTGTGCGCTCAACTAGGTGTGCCACCACCACCCGGCCCGTTTCTTAGTTTTAAGTGTATGCTGTAGATATTTAAGTTCTAGTACTCTGATTTTAGTTAGACCATCCTTGCAAGTTCAGATGAGTCTTGTTGGTCAGTTTTATGGCCCAGAAGATTAGCTAGAACACAAATATGTATTTATTTAAATCTGCCTTATTTATTTCCTTTTGCTGCCTTATTGTTGTAGTTATTATTGTTGTTGTTACTGATGTCATCATTGTTGGATAGGACAGAGAGAAATGGAGAGAGGAGGGGAAAACAGAGAGGGGGAGAGAAAGACAGACATCTGCAGACCTGCTTCACCACTTGTGAAGTGATTCCCCTGCAGGTGGGGAGCTGGGGGCTGGAACTAGGGTCCTTACGCCTTGCACTTTGTGCCACCTGCGCTTAACCCGCTGAGCTACCACCCGGACTCCCACAAATATAATTTTAAAGTGGACATCTCCATGAGAGCTTGTATGTGTACCTGTGAACTTCTTTCCTGGATATAATTTTATGACTTATAAATTCGTGGTAAAACTTCTAAATAAGATAACTATTTTGCCTATATTAATGATATGAATAGATCATAAGTAATCTTGATAAGAAAATGTTTTGCCCTTTTATTTCACTTAATACTTGCTACATAATGGTTATTGAATAGTTGCTAGCTGCTAATTCTTGTTGCGTGCTGCAATAGCTTTCTAAGACTGTCACAATAAGTTTGCACATACTGGGTGGCTTAGAACAGTAGGAGTTTTTCTTTTTTCCTTTACAATTCTGGAGTCAAGAAAGTTGAAGTCAAAATATGAGGAGACTTCCTTTCGCCCTGAAGGCTCTGAGAAAGACTCCTTCCTTGACTTCCTAGTGCTGAAGGTTGCTAGCAGCCTTTGACACTTCTGACTTGTGAGAATATAAGGTCCATCTCTGCATTCATCCTCACACAGACTTTAGCTCGATGTGTCTTATATGCGAGTGTCCAAATGTCCATCTTATAAAAACATCAGTCATGGGGACGGGGCGGCAGTGCAACAGCGAGTTAAGTGCACATGGCACGACGCGCCAGGACCGGCATAAGGCAGGTCTGCAAGTCTTTCTCTCCCCCTCTCTGTCTTCCCCTCCTCTCTCCATTTCTCTCTGTCCTATCTAGCAATGACAGCAATAACAACAGCAACGATAAACAACAATGGCAACAAAAGGGAAAAAAATTGGCCTCCAGGAGCAGTGGATTCATAGTGCAGGCATCCAGCTCCAGCAATAACTCTGGAGGCAAACATAAAATAAAATAAATAAAATAAGATTAGTTATTAGAACATCTACCCTAATTCAGTATGGTCTTAATTTTTACTATATATATCATATATCCTGATATGATTATAGTCATAGGTACGAGATAGACCCAAACTTTGGGGTATATTCCACAGATGACCTAACAATTCCCAACAATAGATCCAACAATTCCTTCATACATCTTCAGTGTCATTGCTTAAAAAAAAAAAAAAAAAGTTGGGAGTCGGCTGGTAGAGCAGCCGGTTAAGCACACGTGGCGCAAAGAGCAAGGACCAGAGGAAAGATCCCGGTTCGAGCCCCCGGCTCCCAACCAGCAGGGGAGTCGCTTCACAGGTTGTGAAGCAGGTCTCCGGGTGTCTTTCTCTCCCCCTCTCTGTCTTCCCCTCCTCTCTTCATTTCTCTCTGTTCTATCCAACAATGAAGACATCAATAATAACTACAACAAGGGCAACAAAAGGAATAAATAAATAAAATATTAGAAGAGAAACAGTTTCTCTTAGTGCTAAAATTACTGGGATTATTTTTTTTTAGGAAAAACTCATGCAATGTACTAAATTGCATAGTGATTTAATTTTTAATTGTAGAAGTACAAAATGCAGCAATATAATAAATACTTGATAACCAGTAAACGGCAAAATCCTAATGTTCATTGTTCAGCGACCACCTCCTAAACATTTTGAGTTTTTTTAATATATTAATTAATTTCCTTTTGTTGCCCTTGTTGTTTTATTGTTGTAGTTATTGTTGTCATCGTTGCTGGATAGGACAGAGAGAAAAATGGAGAGAGGAGGGGAAGACAGAGAAGGGGAGAGAAAGATAGACACCTGCAGACCTGTTGTGAAGCGACTCCCCTGCAGGTGGGGAGCGGGGGCCTCAAACCAGGATCATTAAGCCGGTCCTTGAGCTTTGCACCACGTGCGTGCGCTTAACCCACTATGCTACTGCCCAATTCCCATATTTTGATATTTTTATCAAGAAAATCTGAGTGTATTGCCATGTGAGTTTTTCACGCGAAATGGTATTTGCCAGCTTGCTGACCTACAAATTTTAACAGTCATACTTCTGAAGTTCTTAGAAAATAAACTTGGCTCAATCTGGTTGAGTGGGCAGGTTACCATGCATGAGGACCTGGGTTCAAGACCTCTGTCCCCATCTGTGTGTGTGTGTGTGGGGGGTTATACTTCACTAGTAGTGGAACAATACTACAGGTCTTACTCCTTCTCCACCATCTCCCCTCCTCTTCTTCTCCTTCCTCCTCCTCTCCCTCCTTCTCCTTCTTCTACTTCTTCTTTCTTCTTCTTCCTCTTCTTTTTTTCTCTTGCTCTCTCTCTGTCTCTCATCCTCTATCAAAAAGAGAGAAAAGAAACGACAGCCAAGAATAGTGCAGCAACTCAGGGTCCAAGCATCTGTGATAATCGTAGTGGCAAGTAAAAAAGAATACAAACACAAAAATGATGCTTTATATAATTGTTTTAATGTAGTAACAAAGCATCTTTAAGAATGCAAACTCTTGCCTCTTTATGTTGATACTTTGTGAATGTGTCATCACTGGGGCTTCACCGCTTCAAGCTGACATTTTCAGAACAGGAGGAGAGAGGGAAAGACATCATGGCACCAGTGTCTCACCCAGTGCAGTGGGGGCTGGGCTCAAACCTAGGCTGTACATGGTACGCTAGGTGCCTTCCAATGTGAGCTAACTTGCTTGCGTGACTCCTAAAATCTTATACTCTTCTCCTAATCACAAAATACTATAGGTCTTTCAAGTGTAAGATGAATGAAGTCTAAGGTTCTGATATAAAAACAAATCAACACAAAATGCTATCAGTTATGCGAGATAGAAATCATGGAGTTATTTAATATTCTTGTCTTTCAAGGCATCCATTCTCACGTGCCAGTCCTTAATAAATCCTAAGGCCTCTCAAAAAATATTGCTTAAATATGAGACTTGTCTCACTCTACTTCAATAAGCCACACATATTTTGCCTGAATTAGCTCAACAAAAGCTAAAGTTAATTTCCTTTTGCACACTTTCACTCAAAAGCAACATTAGTTCAGTTTATCAAATCACACTGTTTCTATTTTTTAACCCCTTTAATGTTTCCATATCAGACTTAGAATAAAATCCAACCTCCTCACCATGTGTCTACCCTACATAAAGCATTCTTCTGTCTCCTGTTCTGTCAGTCTTCCATTAGTTTACTAGTAATTGGAGTTATTTTTTAGTTTTACAAACTTTTGTCTATCTTCCTCTCTACAATCTTAGTCATAAACTCTGTCATTTCTTCCCTTGCATCCTAGAGACTTCCATGAGGTCTGGTGTCTGTGGGCATCTAATAAATATTTGTTAAATGAATTAATAAATCTGTTAACCATTACAAAGTAAACAAGGGATCACTTAGAGTAGAACTGAGAAATGGCTAGAATTGCTTTCCTTCCTACAAGAAAAATAAACCTGGAAACCAATGGCAATATCATTTTTTCCCCAAAAATCTATCCAGTGTTCCTTCAACAACTGCTTCTTTAACAACTGTGTGGACCACAGCCTTCCCTCTCTTCTTTAAACATCAGGAGAACATCATTAATGTTTAATATTTGAACTCAGGCCAAGGTTTCTGTTTGTATGTCTCGGGGGAAAGAATTTTGATAATTGAATGATTTCCGGCAGGGAAGCACATTCCCAAATCCACATGCACTCATGCCTGCCCCAGTCTCCACTGCCAAGTTGCTTATTTATTCTGTGTCTGGGGCTTTCCAGTTTAAATAAGTCCTTCTGCCTCACTGCATCTACTTGTACTTGGTGTACAAATTATTTTCTCGTTGAGTCTGTGCTATCTTATATTACTTAAGGACTGTGTCTTGCAGCTCACTGAAGTTCCAAGGTGGCTGTGAGCATTATCACAGTGAGCATTTCTCATTGAGGACTAAAACTTAAAATAAGATTTCCATCTCTGATCAGCAGCTGAAAAGCTTCCGTTGTCAGCACACCTCAAAATAGCACAAAGCAAGTTGGAGAGACTGTTATTGCTTTTTCTTCTCCCACTGCCTTAAAATTGTTTATTTTGTGTTGCTTAAACAGAGTTCTTTTGGTTAAATATACCTCCCTAGATACCTTTGCCAGAGCAGTGGTTGCCAAGTCCTAAACTTCATAGTTCCAAATCAAGTCACTTTTCCTTTCTTCCATTGTTTTAGCCTTCCAACTCATCTGAAAATAGTTGAAGTTAATAGGCTGCCACCGATGACTCTGGTATGGGGCTTGGCAGTCAGGATAGTAGAAAGGTTTTCTTTTTTTAAGCTCAATCAATTTCTTTTGTCATATGTGTACCTATGGAAACATCTCTTTGGAAAGAGACAAAAATGCCATCACTAGATCATCAATGTATTATTGAGCGTAGATTATTAATATTTCAAAGTTCTGTTTATAGTTTTGCCCCACTGTATCTGTTCTAGTTCTTGAAGAAAGAAGTCTTCATGTTATCTGAAAAGTTTTATAAAGTAAAGAGAAAGCAAAAAAGCTTTAGAGGAAAAGAGAATTAGGTGAACCAGAAACTGAATAGTTACTTTAATGCAATACTTCTTGTAATGCACTATTTAAAATATATATTTTGTGTATTTACTTTTAATGAAAGAAAGAGACAGAGACATATTAAACCAGAGTACTAGTCAGCTCTGGCTTACGGTGGTGCTGGAGATTGAACCTGGGGCCTCAAAACCCTCAGGCATGAGAATCTTCTGCATAATCATTATGCTCTCTCCTCAGACCTATAATTACTATAATAATATGATTTCAGGGGCTGGGTGGTGGTACACCTGGTTGAGCACACAAATTACAGTGCTCAAGGACCCAGGTTTGAGCCCCCAGTTCCCACCTGCAGGGGGAAAGCTTTCACAAGCGGTAAAGCAGGTCTGCACGTGTCTCTCTCTATCTCCCCTAACCTCTCGATTTCTGGCTTTCTTTATCCAATAAATAAAGATTTAATTTTTTTTAATAATATGATTTCATTGAGTGACATTTAATGCTTCCTTCATGTCAAGGTTATCCTAAATGCTTTTTATGAATTAGCTAGTGCAAATTATACTAGAATTTTCTGAGTTCTAGTCATCTGTGGGACACTTGTCATTGTTCCTGTTTCAAATAGGAAGAAAGGAGGCAGTGGGACATAAGAAATAAATAGTCACAGTGAAAATCAAGGCAGAGTGAGGATGTGAATGTAATCAGTGAGACTAGGGCTACACAACACAGACTTGACTGAGGAAAGACCTTGTAGATTACAGTGTCTTGTGATTAAGTCAAAAACTTCTTTATAACAGTATTTGTTATCAGACTTTGTAGTCATGGAAAGAGCTGCTCTTCAGTTTCAATCATGAAAATATGCAAGAGAAAAGTATGTATGTATTATTATTTGGGCACAGAGCAAGACTGAGTTCATTTACCACCTGCACAATTCACAGTACATAGGAAGTCCTTTTGCTTTTTTTTTTTTTTTTTTACCAGAGCACCAATCAGCTCTGGCTTCTAGTGGTATAGCAGGGGATTGAACCTGGGACCTTGGAGCCTCAGGCATGAGAGTGTCTTTGCATAACCATCATGCTATGTATCTACTCCTGTCCCCTTTGCTTCACTTTAACATCAATTTATTGTGCAAATATTGGTTTACAAGGTTACTGTTGTCACAAGTATAAAGTTTCATATCTCCCAGTGACAAGTGTCAACAACACATGCTTCAGTAACTTGTCAGCTTCTTCCATCATAGGACACTAGGTCCTCACCCTGCTTCCAACCCTCTCCTGCCTTTCTCCTTTATACTTCTTCCTGTTTTTTTTTTAAAGTTTATTTTCCCTTTTGTTGCCCTTTTGTTGTTGTTGTTATTGATGTCGTCTTTGTTAGACAAGACAGAGAGAAATGGAGAGAGGAAGGGAAGACAGAGAGGGGGAGAGAAAGACAGACACCTGCAGACTCGCTTCACCGCCTGTGAAGCGACTCCCCTGCAGATGGGGAGCTGGGGGCCTCAAAACTGGAATCCTTCCGCTGGTCCTTGAGTTTGCACCACGTGCCCTTAACCTGCTGAGCTACCACCTGGCTCCCTCCTTTATACTTCTTGGAGCTGCTGTATTAGACTGTTTTGCTTCTGTTTTTAAATGGTTATGGTGAAAATTAAATGATTTTGTATACATGGTTACATAGCATTATAGCAAATATCATGATATGTTCTGTTTGTTGTTAGCTATATTATTATTCCTAAGGATTTTCTTCCTTTTTCTTTCTATCCTTCCTTTTTTCTTTTCTTCTTTCTTTTTCTCTTTCTTTCTTTCTTGCCTTCCTTCCTTCTTCCTTCCTTCTTCCTTCCTTTCTTTCTCTCTTTCTTTCTTTATTTCTCTCTTTCTCTCTTTCCTTCTTTCTTTCTTTCTTTCTTCCTTCCTTTCTTTCTCTCTTTCTTTCTTTCTTTATTTCTCTTTCTCCCTTTCTTTCTTTCTTTCTTTCTTTCTTTCTTTCTTTCTTTCTTTCTTTCTTTCCTCCAGGTCATCACCAGGGCTTGGTGCCCACACTACAAATCCAATGCTCCTGGTGTCCACTTTTTTCCCATTTTTATTGGATATGACAGAAAGAAATTAAGAGGGGGAAGGGAGATAGGGAGGGAGGGAGACAGAGAGACACCTGCATATCTGCTTCATGGCTTTGAATTGTCCCACCTGTAGGTGGGAAGCCAGGGGCTCAAACCAGGATCTTTGCACTGGTCCTTGTACTTCCTGAGTGCACCACTAAGGATTTTCTTTGTGTTTGAAATTGTGTGACATCCAGAATGCAATGTTAGATTTTTATTTATTTATTTATTTATTTATGAGAAAGACAGGAGAGAGAAAGAACCAGACATCACTCTGGCACATGGACTGCTGGGGATCGAACTCAGGACCTCATGCTTGAGAGTCTAAAGCTTTACCACTGTGCCACCTCTTGGACCACAAAATGTTAGATTTTTAATATCCAGAGCAGTGTTAACAACTTTAAGCATCAGTTTTAGAAGAACATCATGTACTCAGTGAAGTACCTAATACCATAGATACAGATGAATTAAATATTTCATTTCTTACCCATCACTGGGCTGTACTTAACTAGGGCAGACTGAGTCAGAGGAATGACCAAACTCCACTCAAGGAGGAAAAAAAAAAAGAAGAAGAATAAAAAAAAAGGAGACATGACTCCTAAAGGAATTAAAGCACTATGAGTCAGTGTGTGTTCTATAGGGAATAACATGTAAGATTTTTCATTGTTGTTTCAGTCAGTTTCGAATAAGTCTTTCAGATTTAACTTTGACTTTGTGTGGGGGACTTGTTATTAGTCATACTAAAAACACCTCACCACTACCACTACCACCACCACCACCACCACCACCACCACCACCACTAAGGTCTTCACTGAAAGGTACCAGCACTTTTCCTAATTATTCTTCCTTTGTTTAATTTTAGATTCCAGTGATAATTTTGGCTCCACACACCACCACCATCACCCCGCCTTTGTATGGTGTTTGTTTTTTTTCCTTTGCAAAAGTCATGACTTAAATTTTGACTGCGTTTTCTGTGTTGTATCTTTCTCAGGGCTCATACTCTCTCAGCTCCCACACCCCTGTACTTGGAAAGACCTAAAAGCTAGCCAGCTGGTTACCTAATCAAATTAGACTGCAGATTAGCTGAAAGTCTCCAATACTCAGACTTGAATATGTAAATGAACACAAGAAGGGACACAAATGTCTGACTTTGCAAGTTCTATCCACATTCATATAACCCTACTGTAATTTTAAAGGATCAGTTACAAATCCTATATGAAATATAAATTCAAAAGACTATGTAGACATCTCACAGTAGTTTTCCATATGAAAATATTTTGTTTGAAATTCAGTACTGAAGAGTATCTGGAGTTAATAAAAAATAAAATCTTATTTTGTCCAGATGAATGAATTTAAAACCAAATTTTCATACTGAAGAATAACAGATATGATATTTTGGAAGCAATGTTAAATAGATCCCCTGGTTTAAAAAAATATTTGTGTTATGACTAGATGAATTTTCTTGCATTTTATAATTTTTAATAGTGAAGCGAAATTTAGACATGTTGGTCTTCTGTAACAGTTAATTTGTGATTCAGTCAATGACTAAATCTCTTCACATTCTTTCGTGTTATTCATGATCTCTTGTAAGCAAAATATTAATGTGATTAAATTTGTTTTCAGATTCACTCTATGTCTTAAAGAAATAAGGGGGAGAGAAGCAAGGCATTATCAAACAAATAAAAAAATAATAACCTATTTGGGTGATTGTAAATAGCATAATGGTTCTGTAAAGTGACCTTCATGCTTGAGGCTACAAAGTCCCAGGTTCAATTCCAGACACCATTGTAAACCAGAGCTGGGCAGTGCTCTAGGAAAATAAATAAATAAAATAGCCTAGAATCTTAAACTCATTATATAATATATAATACATGTGTAGAAAGAAATTTGTACAATGCTAATGTTTTTGCCCAAGACATAGAGCCAGCCTTGATACCACTTAATTCCATGTCTAAAATCAGAGTATGCATACTAAATACTTTAGATCGCCTGGTCTCCACATTCCCAGCTCCCACCTTATTGACCACAGTTGTACAACCCCATGGATGTAGGTACAGTCTACCATCACAGAAAGTTTTATCGAAAGCATAATTCAAAACCTTTTTTCACAAAGCATAATCATTTTAGAGACAAATAGAGAATTTTGCAAGAGACTTTCTGTATCCCAAAAGTGCTCTCTGTAGACTATTTTTAGAAAATCATCCTGGAGAAGGGGACTTATGTATAATACACACACACACACACACACACACACACACATATATATATATATATTTTTTTTTTATTGGCTAGACACAAGAAGTTGAGAAGGGAGGGCAAGACAGAGTGAGAGAGACGGAGAGGAACCCATACCCCTACTTCACCACTCCTGGAGCTTCTCCCCTGCAGTTGAGGAATTGAGGACTAGGGGCTAAAGCCCAGATCCTTGAACACTGTAATGTGTGCGCTTAACCAGGTATGCCACCGCCTGGTCCCAAAATATATTTTCTTTGTTTTATTTTAATGAAAGAGAAAGGCATACAGAGAGAAAGATAGGCAAGAGCAATGCTCAGCTCTGGTGTTGAAAAGTGCTGATACAGGGGATTGAACCTGGGACTTCAGGGCCTCAGTCATGAAATTCTTTTTCCGTAACTATTATACTATACTCATCACACAGAAGTTGTGTTTAAGTAAATGGTTTAAAGATAAATTCTTTTTAGAGATTTTCTTTCCTCTTAAGGAATGTCTTAGTAAGACTTTCTTTGGTACCTATCTTTTGTTCTTTTACTTCTTAAAACTCATTGAGTGCCTATATGTGCAAAATGTGGCTTAAGAACAGAGATGATAACAGAGAGAAAGCAACAGTTAACAGAAATGAGTTCTTTCTATGCAATGTGACAGATGCTTTAATAAAAAAAAACCAGCTAGAAGATTGCATAATAGAAAGAATATGTAGAGTGGAATCTGGCAAGCAAGAGCTAAAATCTTTATTCAGATTTTTTTATTCATAAAATATCAACCATGGTAGCACCTTTCCGTTTTAATCACTTTCTCAGGAGAAAAGAGTGATTTACAGTACAGTTGCTGTCACATGACTACGATTTCTCTCCCCATGTTGTTTAGTCCCTTGTAGTGTGTGTATATGTGTGTTTTCTTTCTTTATTACGGGATTAATGTTTTACAGTTGACAGTAAATGCAATTGATTGTACATGCATAACACTTCCCAGTTTTCCACATAACAATACAAACCCCACTGGGTCCTCTGCCATCACGTTCCAGAACCTGAATACCTTTCCCCAACCCAGAGTCTTTTACTTTGGTGTAATACAGCAGCTCCATTCCAAGTTCTGCTTAGTGTTTTCTCTTCTGATCTTATTTTTCAACTTCTACCTGTGACTGAAATCATCCCATATTCATCCTTCTGTTTCTGACTTATTTTACTTAACATGATTTCTTCAAGCTCCATCCAAAATGGGCTGAAAATAGTGAAATCACCATTTTTAATAGCTGAGTAGTATTCCATTTTGTATATAAACCACAACTTGCTCAGCCACTCATCTGTTGTTGGATACCTGGGTTGCATCCAGGTTTTGGCTATTTAAAATTGTGCTGCTATGAACATAGATATACACAAGTCTTTTTGAATGATTGTGTTGGGTTCCTTAGGATATATCCCCAGGAGGGGAATTGCAGGGTCATAGGGTAGGTCCATTTCTAGCCTTCTGAGAGTTCTCCAGACTGTTCTCCACAGAGGTTGGACTAACTTACATTCCCACCAGCAGTGCAGGAGTGTTCCTTTGACCCCACCACCTCTCCAGTATTTCTGCTGCTACTTTTTCTGATGTATGACATTCTCACAGGAGTGAAATGGTATCTCATTGTTGTTTTTATTTACATTTCTCTGCCAATCAATGACTTAGAGCATTTTTTCATATGTTTCTCAGCCTTCTGGATCTCTTCTGTGGTGAATATTCTGTCCATGTCCTCTCCCAAGTTTTGGATAGGGTCATTTGTTTTCTTGTTGTTGAGTTTGTCAAGCTCTTTATTTATTCTGGTTATTAGCCTCTTATCTGATGTATGGCATGTAAAGATCTTCTCCCATTCTGTGAGGGGTCTCTTGGTTTGTGTAGTGGTTCTTTTGCTGTGCAGAAGATTTTTAATTTGATTTAGTCCCATTGGTTAATTCTTGCCTTAGTCTTCTTTGTAATTGGATTCGTTTCACAGAAGATGATGATAAAAATCTTAGATGAAGATAAATCTATACGGAAAAGAGTTCTGCCAATCTTTTCCTGTATCTGATAGTTTGTGGTCTAACATCCAAGTCCTTGATCCACTTGGAATTCACTTTTGTCTTTGGTGGAATATAATGGTTCAGTTTCATTCTTCTGCATATTTCAACTCAATTTTTCCAACACCATTTGTTGAAGAGACTCTCCTTTCCCCCACTTAATAGTCTGGCCACCTTTGTCATATATTAGATGTTCATAGGTATTGGGGCTTACTTCTGGGCTCTCAGTTCTATTTCACTGGTCAGTGTGTCTGTTTATGTTCCAGGACCAACCAGTTTTTATTACAATGGCCCTATAATACAATTTGAGGTCTGGAAGTGTGATGTTTCTGGTTCTGTTCTTTCTTCTCAAGATTGTTTTGAAAATTCTAGGTCTTTTCTGGTTCCAGATAAACATTTGTAGCATTTGTTCTATTCTCCTAAAAAATGTGGTTTAGATCTTCTTGGGGATTGCATTAAATTTGTTTATGGCTCTGGGTAGTTTATTCATTTTGATGATGTTAATTCTTCCAACCCATGAACATGGAATATCTTTCCACTTCTTTGTGTCTTTATCTATTTCCTTGAATAGTGACTCATAATTTTCAATATGCAAGTCTTTAACCTTTTGTTGGTATGCTTCTAATTCTGCTTCTAAAAACCCCTTCTGTTTCATTTGGTTTAATCCCCCCTGCTGAACACTATTCTATTTACATAACTAAGCACCACCCTGCCTGCAGGGCATTGGTTTAATCCCCACTGGTTCATGATGTCTTTTTGCTCCGCCCCCTCTTGTAGTACACCCTGATTTGCACCAGTCACTTTTCGCTTCACCCTCTCTGCGTCACATCCTGTTTCCGCCCTACTTGGCAAGTATATATAGGATTGTGTTTTTAGTTTAGTTAGTTTTTAGTTTTAGTTTTAGCTTAGCTTGGCTTAGATTGTGCTGCGTTCTGCATGAATAAAAAGATACTGTGTACAGCTCAGCCCTGGTTGTCTGTCTCCTGTCAGTGAAGCTCAGCCCGACAACCTTTTTGGTTAGGTTTATTCCTAGATATTTTATTGTTTTTGTTGCTATAGTAAAAGAAATTTATTTCTGGATTTCTTCTGCTTACAACTTAATGTTTGGATGTTCACCTTATTCTTATGTGCTTCTATATTTAGAGGGGCATTTAGCTGGGCTTTTAACTTAGTTCATTTCTCCCATGTGTCTTCTTGGTTTAACCATTGTATATAGAATGTTATGAGATCCCTTTCTCTGTACTTTTCAATCTGCTGATCACTCTTGCCTGGATTGACTTGTGTCTAAGTAAGGTACTTAAAGAGTTCACAGTTGTGGAAATTAACAGTTGTTTCAGTGTTATCTCAACCCCTGAGTCAAGCACAGTGGCTGTTAAAGCCTCTTTTGTTCTTTTTCTTCCCTGTAGGCTTTTTAGCTTAATCACTCACTCCTGACCAACAGATAAATCAGGGTGAGCAAGAGATAGCAAAGTGGTTATGCAAAGGCACTCCCATGCCTGAGGATCCAGAGACCAGAGCTCAATTCAGCTGCTCTGCCAGATGGGTAGCATGAATTGACCCTGTGAGTTTGTTTCCAAACAAATCTCTTTCATACTCTGTGGGTTCTGTATCAGTTCTTCACTGTGTCTCACACTTCATCAGGAGAACAATGTGGAAATGCTCCCACTATACAGCCCCACCCCTAGTCCACTGGGCTGTGGATCTTCTCCTGAGTTTCCCAGCCTGGCCTCTGATCCCCAATGTCAGTACAGGGCCTCCTAGCTGCTGCTCCAGCCTCAGAGGGACAGTAGCAATGGAGACTCACAGTTGCATTTGGTGAGCCTTGGGGGAGTCCTCTCCTCCCCTCAATAGACTTTTTGTTAGTAAAACAGACTGGAGGTGGCTCCTCAACTGGCAGACTGCCAGACTATTACCAGCAACTCGGGAGTAGATACTTTAGAGTAGACTTTAGCCCCAGAAATCTCTCCTTGGGCCCCTCTCTGTCCAAAAGCCACACGTGTTTGCATTCACCAGTGTTTTGTTGGGTCCCAAAAGTAGTTCTAGGTCTGTCTTGTTGTGGTCCCAAGTGATCTCCTTGGTATTCTGGTTGAGCAGGGAGAGGAGTGGAGATCCCTTGTAATGTGTTTTAGTACTATTTGTATAAACCCAAATAAATCATGTGAAATGCCAGGGACATCGTGTGTGTGTGTGTGTGTGTGTGTGTGTGTGTGTGTGTGTGTGTGTGTGTGTAGTGTTTTGAGAAAACTGGGCTCAGCACTTTATCTTTTGATATAAAAAAATGATTAACTTGTCAAGTGATTGTAGACAACCAGTAAAACTTGTAGTATATATAAGAGGGAAATTTTATATGGGGAATTTGCTAGGCAATATAGAGAATGGAATTTAGTTTAGATTTAAATAAGTCATTGCTATTTTTACAGTGCCACTATAACACTTTGTATATACATGTCTTCCTATATATGAATATTTCTGTATGTTATGGCAAATGTTTTGATTTTTTTTAAATAGTTTGAATATGCTTTTTCAGCAGGAGGAACACTATCTAGTCATCTTGTATTCTATCTGTCTTACTGAAGGTGTCTAATCATATATGTATTTGATGGATTCTAAGAAGAAATACGTGTCTCTTAATCATCAAGCTCCCATTCTACTGTTAGGAAATTTCAATTCCTTTTTGAAGTGTCATATAGATACACCCAGTATGTCCCACTTAGGAAAAGTGACAGTAAGACTGGAAAAAATTTTCCATTCTGAATAATCAGATTTTTATTTGTTTACTTATTTATTTTTATGGTGACAGGGTCACAAGATTCACTACTGTGGACCCTATTTTGTTCGTTTGTTGTTTTCTACTTAAGAGGAAGAAAGAAAGCAAAAGAGAGAGATATAAACCATACAAACACTCCACCACCCAGAGCATGTCTTGGTACAATGATAGGGTTCAAAATAGAACCTCCTACTGACAATGGTCTGGTAAGTCAGGCATTTTATTAATTCTGATTTTCAGTGTTTAAAAAGCTATACATGTTTTAATCAGTTCCTGATTACAACTGTCATTAATTTATACCTGGAAATTTGAAAATAGTAGTTATAACATGCATGTTACAAATTGAATCAAAATTACTATCTACTCATCAAAGAAGTATGCTCTTGAAGCTATGAATTTAAAATAAAGTTAAAAGTAATTAATAGACATAGTGGATATATTATTCAAAGCATTTCATTTAAAGCACAAGCATACTACCGTAAATTTTGTGAATACAATAGAAATTTATACATAGACAATCCACGCCCTTAATATTTGAGCTTTCATTGCACAGTGCAGGCATAACTAGAGTAGTGAAGACCTGATACAGCATTATCTTAAATAAATGAAATGTATATACATCTATTACATAACAGTCAGATCATACATATCATAGATCTAGCGTGTTTTATGACACATTTATTTTATCGTGTTCCTTTGCCATTCTTAGTGTAGAATTTTCACTTCTTGTTTCAAATGGCTACTCTGACTCCTGTATCATGTTCACATTTCAGTCACATAAAGATAACTGAGTCGAGTGTGGAGGAGTCCTTCCTGTAAGGAATCATATGCAAGTCTGCACATCCACCACTGTACAAATGTCTTTACATTTCATACCTAGCTGCAAGGGAGTCTAGGACTGAATATGTACCAGGCAAGTGATTGGCATATTAATTTATTTAACTATAATGCATTTTAAGATAAATTACTAGTAATATCTGCCATATAGATTAAAAAATTTAATCCTTTCTTAATAAAAATATTAAAAATACTTTATACTTACATTTTCTTAAGTGAGCTTGAGTGAATTAATAAATACTGGTGTGAATGCTAATCCAAAGACACTTTCAGAAACAAGTTCCACTGGCTATTATCCTTAAAATGAACTGGTTTCTCTATGGTATTCCTAGTAATTAAAACAGTCTTGAAAATCACTTGTGGAACTTTCTAGAAAATTTTTGGCATGACCTTTTGAAAATATGGCCCTTAAGTTTGGTTTTTGCTTTGTTTTGTTTGTCTTATGTTTAGAAATGGAGATAGCTTAGGAACTTTTATAAAAGTAAGCTATAAGAATGAGTTGTCCTTACAAAGTAAGTTTAAAATTCCAGTACACAAAGTTATACAAAAATTAAGTTTATATAATTTTAAAGTTAGAAAATGTGGACTGCACTAAGCAGAACTTGGACTGGAGTTGGTGTACTGTACCAAAGTAAAATACTCTGGAGTGTGTGTGTGTCTGTGTGGGGGGGAATCAGGTCCTGAAACATGATGGCAGAGGAGGACCTAATGGGGATTGAATTGTTATGTGAAAAACTGGGAAATGTTACACATGTATAAACTACTGTATTTTACTATCAACTGTAAACCATTAATCCCCCAATAAAGAAAAATAAAAAAGGAAAGGAAGGAAGGGAAGAAAGAAGGAAGGAAGGAAGGAAGAAAGAAAGAAAGAAAGAAAGAAAGAAAGAAAGAAAGAAAAAGAGAAAGAAAAAGAAAGGAAAAGTGTTCTGTTCATACAATGGGAGCAATACAAATAAAACTGTCAGGCAGTTAACTATTTTTTTAAAAATGTGTTTGTTATCTTGAATTCTCCAGACAAGTTTCTCTCTCTCTCTCATTTTATTTCTAATTTTTTTCTTTTTTGATAGAACAAGCATAGATACAGAAAGAGAGAGTGAAAGAGTACAGAGCAACAGAGCTTCCTTCGACGAGATGGGGGCTGGGTTCAAACCTGCATCACTCACAAGGCTAAGTAACACACTGTCCAAGCAAACTATGCCATTGGCCGTTCTAGACAAATCAGCTAATACATCTTTTTATTAATTGGATACATGGAATTTAATGACACTGATTTCATAGTTCATTCAGCTAGTATACCACAAAATACTGAACGCATGCTGAAGTTACCTGCTTTGTCTCAGAGGGTACAATGGAGCTAGACTAGTGAAGACGTCAGTAGGACAGGACTTTGGAAATTTACTTTGACACTCATATGAAGTCTATTACATTTCAAAAAAAATCGAATCCATGCAATTTTCATTTGAAAGACAACACTTTGGAGGAAAGGGAGGGTGTAGGTAATATCTTCCATACTCTCCGTTATATACCTATACTCTCATTTTGAGCTAATGATTAAATTGCAGCATATATATATATGTATATATATACCACTCAGCTAATGATTAAATTGCAACATATATATATATATATATATATATATATATATATATATATATATATCACTCAGTTCTGAAAGGTTTATGATAGCCCACTTTGAAATTAGGTAGTACTTAAAGATCATTGAATGTATGATAATTAAATTTATTTTAATATTGTGTCATAGGCTGTTTCTTCACTTGATCTATTTTCAGACATAAACACATTTTATTTCCTGAAGTAACAGACAGTCATAAGCAAGAGGAATCAGAGCTTTTATTGTGCCAAGACCTAACGGCCTGGTTTATGTAGATTATGTTTGGCAGGAACCCACACTACGCTCTTGGTCCAAACTCTCGATGATGTTTTCTGTTTTCCAACATGTGGCAATGCCTTTACACTATCAGCTTCCCAGTAGACGGCTTTTATCATAACCGAGTAAATTTGCCGGAATTTTTTTGGATTTAAGCATCTTGTCTGATAACATTTTTCTCAGTAAGACTTTCCACTTTTATTTCTTTTGTACTTAACAGTCGTAGCAGACTGCTCAAGAATGTGATATTTTTTTTCTGCATCATTTAGCAAACTGTATTTGACAAAAGTGAAGTGTGTGATGCCCATAGAATGATTGCTAGAGAAATTGACTCCAGAATTTTCAGCAATTTCTGCAGTTGAAACAAAGGTCATGCTCATCAAGTGTAAATCTCTCTTTGCTCCTGGCTATTTTGATTCTCAGCTTCTCTTCCCTTAAAGATGTCTGAATTCTTAGTACTGTTTCAAGAACATTATTATCAATAAGTAGATCTGACTTTAGAAAAATATTATATTTTATGGTTTTATTCTTATTCTAGTTTTATTCTTATTCTTTTGTTCTATGAATAGCAAATCTAGTATACATATTCTGGGATACATATGATTTATAAATGTTTTCTTTGCTATCACTCTAAGAGTATTCAAACTCATGGTATTTTTAATAGCCAAGTGTAAGCAGTATACTGTCAGGCTTACTTTAATAAAAGTTGAATATATATCTAGTGTTCGTTACTTATCTGTTTTCATTTAACTTGTAATGTCAGTTACCAAGTTGAATATGCACGTCTCATTTTATCTAATTTAAAGTAATTAATTATACATTATTTTTTATTATTCCTTGTTACTACTTTTTAAAAAAAATATATACTTAATTTATTCCCTTTTGTTGCCCTTGTTGCTTTATTGTTGTAAGTCTTCATTGCTGGATAGGACAGAGAGAAATGGAGAGAGGAGGGGAAGACAGAAAGGAGGAAAGAAAGATAAGACACCTACAGACCTACTTCACTTATGAAGCCAGTCGCCTGCAGGTGGGGAGCCTGGGGCTCAACCGGCATCCTTCCGCCAGTCCTTGGGCCTTGCATCACGTGCGCCTAAGCCGCTGAGCTACCGCCCGACTCCCAGTTATTTTTCTAAAATAAATGGATCAGTACATATCACAGAGCCTGTGCTTTCTTTATAAATTATATATGTCAAGATAATACAGCAAATCTATTGGTTCGTTGTTCTGTGAGCAAATTACACATTCAAATTCTTATTCTAAGGATTAATTCATAAAATGCCATCTGGTAGATTAATATTAAAATTGAGTATTAATCCATATATTCCCTACCAAGGTATATCTTAAATTTTCAAGTTGAAAAATATTGAGTCAAGTTTTTATTATTATTGGTGAAGGTTGTTTAAAATAATTTATCAGCATACTGTGATTACATATGTTCTTGTCTATGATTTTCATGTTATTACCACTATACAATTTTTACATTTTAGCAATAGATGAAAACCAAGTCCTATGGAAGGACTCTTATAAGTTACATATTTTAGCCATATCACTCTTGTAAGTTTTATATTTCATATTTCTATATTCTTCCTTTTCTCAGGAGAAATATACTTACTTAGAAATAAATTCCTAGATTTTAATGTGTTTTCTTATTTTCATTCTTACACTGCCTTTTCTATTTCCAAATGGACTTTTAATTGACATTCATTGAGTCACAAATATTTCCCATCTGGGGTTGTTCTTATTTAATACAACTGATTGCCCCCTTTTCTATCAAACCATAGGAGATATTATCATTCAAAGTGTAATTCTCCTTATTGGCCCTTTGGAAGTGGTCAGTACAGTGGTAACTGGCATTCTGGACGGGTTTAAAGTGATACCCCTAAGCCACATACAGACTTATAAAGCCAACATTACATTTTTAAAAAATATTCTTCTTTCATCCTAATAACAACCTCCTACTTCTCAATGTCTTTCCTTCTTTTTCTTTTCTTTTTTTATATTTATTTATTTATTCCCTTTTGTCGCCCTCATTTTATTGTTGTAGTTATTATTGCTGTTGTTACTGACATCATCATTGTTGGATAGGACAGAGAGAAATGGAGAGAGGAGGGGAAGACAGAGAGGGGTGAGAAAGATAGACACCCGCAGACCTGCTTTACCACCTGTGAAGCGACTCCCCCTACAGGTGGGGAGCCGGGGGCTCAAACCGGGATCCTTAAGCCAATCCTTGCGCTTTGCACCACGTGTGCCTAACCCACTGCGCTACCACCTGGCTCCCTTTCCTTTTTCTTTGATAGATTTTTTGTTTCCATTTTACTGGAGAGTTAGTGTTTTACATTATAATTGTCTATATATTGGCACAGTTTCCCAGCACCACATCATGACTGTCTGTAAAACTCTTTACTCCAACCTGTGGCCCTACGGGCCTGCCCTCTACCCTCTTCCATTCTGCCCTGAGTCCCTTGCTTTGGCACAGTACCCACCCCCCAGTCCAAATTTCACTCTGTATTCTCCCTTTCTGGATCTGACTCCCAAGTTTCATGTCAATGTGAGGGCATCCTGTATTCATCCCTCTCCTCCCAATCCATTCAGACTTTATACTTTCCCAACTAAAGTAAAGCAAAGTTTGAGATTCTCTAAAATTCCAATCTTTTTCTTTTTTACTGATTTTATAATTTACTGATTTTACTGCAGGGTAAGAGGGCTACATTTCCACGCAGCTCCCACCATCAGAGCTCCGTATCCCACCCCCTCCACTGGAAGCTTTCCTGTTCTTTCTCCCTCTGGGACAATGGACCAAAGATCTTTATGGGGTGCAGAAGGTGGAAGGTCTTGCTTCTCCACTAAACATGGGTGTTGGCAAGTCAATCCATACCACCAGTTTATTTCTGCCTTTCTTTAGTGGGGCAGGGCTATGGAGAGGTGGGGTTCCAGGACACATCAGCCCAGGGATTTCATGTTGGTATTATGGTAGTATCTGCAACTTGGTATCTGAAAAGTATTAAGATATAGATCAGAACAAACTACTTAATAATCAGGAACTTAAAGGTAAGAATATAGCAGATGAGATTTGAGGTCTCTATTTTGGTAAAAAGCTAGTGAGTCTATTTTAGGTATATTCCAAGGGGCCCATGACCTTACTGACTTTTTTCCTGAGCTCAACACCTAACATGCAGGTGAACTAAAGATATTATCTAAGGAGACAGTCTCAGAGTTGGGAATAGGACTAGGAAGCTGGATCTGGGCAAAGAGTAGCTCCCAAATTTGGGAAAAGTAAATAAATATTATTAACTGTAAACCCCATCGGTTTGATTATTGTTGTCGTTGGATAGGACAGAGAGAAATGGAGAGAGGAGGGGAAGACAGAGAAGGTGAAAGAAGGATAGACACCTGCAGACCTGCTTCACTACGTGTGAAGCAATCCCCATCCCCCGCCACTGCAGCTGGGGCTCCAACCAGGATCCTTATGCCCGCAGGCCCTTGCACTTTGCGCCATGTGCACTTAACCTGCTGCGCTACCACCCAGCTCCCCATAGAGTTTTATAAAGCTGTGTTTTAAAAATATTTAAATCAGTTGAAAGCTATCCAAATGACAGCTCTGGTACATGAGAGAGCAGGTCTTGAATCAGGACCCAGAGACATGTAAAGCCCGTTCTCTGCCACCTGCCGCCTGAGCGGCTACCCCAGCCCCGCCCCCACCGGCCGCCTGAGCTTTACGTAGTTTACTCTCATGACTGTTTATAAAAGGTCCAGTGGGGAATAAACTTTTTGTGTGTTATTATGTGTATTTCAAATCTGTTTGTACTTTGTACGTTAAACACTAGATCAAAATTATTTTTCTTCATCACTGTGAGCATTGCTTCTTGAGCTTCCAGCACTGTTTGTAAATGCAAACTAGAATCTTATTTGTAGATGGATTTCTGTTCCCGCTGGGGAAATTTTTAGGATTTTCTTCTTACATATGCTATGTATTTATTTATTTTGGGTATAATTTGAAAGAAATTGAGGGGGGATAGAGAGAGAGACAGACTGGCACCTGCAGCACTGTTTCACCACTTGTGAAGCTCCCTGTCTGCAGATGAGAACTGGCACCTTGAACGTGTGTCCTTGCACACTGTAATGTGTTTCATCCATCAGGCGGGCAAGCAACCACCCCAAGAATCGTCTATAGTTATCTGGATTATCTAGTTAGTCTTTTTCCTTCGCAGGGCACCTGATTGGCCTTTGCAGTCTGGAAGACCTTTTTTTTTTTTTTTTTTTTTTAACCAGAGCACAACTTAGCTCTGGCTTATGGCGGTACTGGGGATTGAACATAGGACTTTGGAGCAGCAGGTATGAGTCTCTTTGCATAATCATATGCTATCTACCCCGCCCCTTTGCAATCAGTTGAAGACTATTAATTAGCAATTCTAGAAAAATATGTATAAAGCACTTATTTTTTCAGTTTTCTGTTTTTTTTCCTCTCTTTTATTTACTGGGGTGTGTGAATAGGTCACAGTACAGTTGTTGACACGTAGGTACAGTTTTTCATCTCCCCATGATAGGTGGGTGCAAACACCGGATCCCCTATGTAGGCCCATTTCCACCGTCATGCAGCAAGGCCCCAAAGTTCCTCCTCTGTCACCTCCCACCTCTCTTTCCCCAGAGACCTTTACTTTTATTCAATACATCAAACCAAGTATAAAACACTTCTTTGTGAATTTCTTCTCTTAAGTCTGCTCTCATCTCTACGTAAAAATAAATCATTATTAAAATACTTGCTCTGCTACACTAAGCCACTGTGTCTTTTATGCTCTCTTTCATGTTTGCACTTTGTATTTTATACTAGGAAATTTCTTAAACTTCCTGTTCTAACTTTAAATACACACATATGCGTGTGTGTGTGTGTGTGTGTGTGTGCGCGCGCGTGCGCGCGCACTCGCCTATGTTTTGTTTTTAAATTTAGGACATTCCCCTAACCTCTTATAATCAACTTTCTATTCCCTGGAAAGAAAGACACATCTCATTCTAAGCATCTTAGATATTTTTTTTCTCTAGTTATCCTTCTTTAATTGAAAAACAGTGAGGAAATGCATTTGTTTATATAAACATTAATGTTTAGTTGGGGCAGTACATCAGTTATCTTTAACTGTATCAAGTCATTCAAAGCCTGGCAACTTGAATCAACAATCTTTTGTTTTAGTTCATGATTCCTAAGGTCAAAAGCTTGGGATGAATAATATTAGTGGTTGGGTGGAATTTCTTTGACCTCTGCTGAGGTCATTAAAGTTTCTTTAATTGGCTTGAGGGTAATTTCATAATTTCATACTGCTGGCTTTTCTAGAATGACTGGGAAGACAAAAACCTCTCCATTGATCATCATTACAGAAAATTTGCTTGGACTTATGGTTATCATAAGAACAGTGTTCTAAATGTGGCTTAGAAATTTACACCAAAATTAAGGGGCCAGGTGGTAGTGCACCTGGTTAAGAGCACACATTACAGTGCTCAAGGACCTGGGTTCAAGCCCCTTAGCCCTACCTGCAGGGGGAAAGCATCATGAGTGGTGAAGCAGAGCTGCAGGTGTCTCTCTGTTTTTTTTTTTCACTTGTCTCTATTTCTCCCTTCCTTCTTAATTCTTTCAGTCTATATCCAATAATAAAAATAAATAAATTAAAATATATTTTTTAAAAAAGTTTCAAAAAAAGTAAAAAGAAAGGAGAAAAGTATCATTACTAGGGCTTCACCTCTCTGAACTGACGTTTACAGATCAAGAGACTGAGAGAGCAGGGAAAATATCATAGCACCAAAGCTTCCTCCACCACAATAAAAGAAGAGCTCAAACCTAAATGATTTTAATTTTTTAAATAACTTTTTTGACAGGACAGAGAGAAATTGAGAGGGGAGCAGAAGATAGAGAGGGAGAGACACACCTGCAGACCTGCTCATGAAACTTCTTCCCTGCAGGTGGGGAGCAGGGCCTTGAACCCAGTTCCTTGAACATAGTAAGGTGCATGTTCACCCGAATGCACCATCACTGGCTACGCAGGTCTTTTTTTTTTTTAAGTTTTGACATCTCTCAGATTTAATACTGTCACATTGGTCCAAATAAATCATGTGACCAAATCCAGAGTCAGCTTGGAAGAAAATTATTTAAGGGTGTGAATTATAGAAGCCCTAAGGACTCTGGAGTTCTCACTGTAGCTGTCTACCTTAGACAATTAAGGCCAGAAATGAAAGAGGCACACATTTTGGAACATTGGAGGATATGTAAAATTGAGATCCATATTGATTTTTCTTTCTTCCAGTGAGTTGAGAGGCAGAAGAAGCATTCCACCGCTCATGAAACTCTCTCTTATCATCCCTGCCACCCCCATGTAATGACAGCAGTTGTACCCAGGACCTCACACATACAAGGTGTACAGCCTACCACTGAGTCACCTCCAACACTCTCAGAAAGTAAATAAAGTGGGAGTTGGGCGGTAGAGCAGCAGGTTTAGCACACGTGGTGCAAAGCGCAAGGACCGGCATGAGGATCCCAATTCGAGCCCCCCCACTTCCCACCTTCAGGGGAGTCGCTTCACAGGCAGTAAAGCAGGTCTGCGGGTGTTTATCTTTCTCTCCCCCTCTCTCTCTTCCCCTCCTCTCTCCATTTCTTTCTGTTCTACCCAAAAACGACTACATCAACAACAATAATAGCTATGACAACAATTTAAAAAAGGCAACAAGAAGGAAATAACTAAATATTTTTTAAAAAGAAAGTAAACAAATCAATAAGCATAACTGTTATCGTATAAGGATTCAGAGAAGAAAGGCATTTACACCACTGGGAAGATTTATTGAAAATTTGGATTTTACCAGATTACTAAAGACTTGGATACAAGGCATAGGGCAAAGGTAACATGCAGGTTGATAGGCAGTTTAAAGATGTGGAGGTGGGAAAGAAATGGAAAAACTCATAAAAACAAGTTGAGAACAGAGAACAGAAAGGGAAATGCAAAGTAAAATCTTACTGAGTTAGGAGTATTGCACCAAAGTGAAGAACTCTAGGTGGAGGGTGAGGGTAGATTTTCAGCTTCACTACAGGGACACAGACCTTTGATGGCAGGAATGGTGTTAATATACACTCCTATTAAAAAAGAAGAAGAAAAGAAATGGAGAAATGGACATGTAATTTTACTGAACTCCAGGCTTTCTCAGTGAAAGACTAGAAAGTATGTGAATATTCAAATTAAGAATAGTTGCTGGAGCAGTAGCTGATTGGAAGACTCTGTTGTAGATGATACTAAGCAAATTAGAAAAGTCTCTACGAAGCTTTTGAAATTACAGAATGAATTGGAAGGCTTTTTTAAAATTGTTTTCTGTTTTAATCTTTTTATTTATTTATTATTGTATAAGACAGAAAGAAATGTACAGGAGGTGGGGGGCTAGAGAGGGAGAAAGGGAGCATCTGCAGCCTGCTTCATCACTCGTGAAGATTTCCCCCTGCAGGTGGGACCAGGGGCTTGAACCCGGGCCTTTATGCACTTGTAATGTGTGCACTTAACCTGGTGCTCCATCACCCAGCCAGCCCCGCAAAAGAATCTTTGGTGAAGAAAATTCTGATTTGCAGTTTAAGGCATGAGATATAGGTCCCAACGTTGAAGAAAATATATAAACACATTTAACTGTTTGCCATATCAGTCTGACCCAGGGCCCATGCAGCTTCAAATTTACCAAAGGAACCTGTGTAACTTCTGTCAGTCTGAGCTCTCAATCCATGATCACAACTGGGAACACTGTAAACAGCATTCACTTCAGGGATCAGTCTTCCTTGAGTGAAAAGTAGAATGTCTTACTCAAGCTCCCTTCAGAAAATAGGGCTATCTCTACCGATGTTACTTTATAGTGAGGGATAGATCGTGGAGAGGCCCTTGAAAGGGCTTATGATGATGTCCCTGGTGGAAGTAACCAGTGATGAGAGAGAAAGAGAGAGAGAGAGAGAGAGAGAGAGAGAGAGAGAGAGAGGTCTGTGTGAGACCTAGGGCGATCATATCTATAGGAGAATCCTAGGATACCCTGACTTGGGTCCCAGGTAATGAGGTCACCTGATTGTCACCAAAGAGACCACCATTAAGTGAGCCAGTCTCCTGCTATTTTCCAATTTGTATAGTCCCTTCTTTACCTGATGAGTATTCTGTCAGCTGTAAAAGCATTGAGTGTTATTTGTTGTATCCAAATTGGTCTATAGAATCTGGACTCAAGTTGGGAAGGAAATGCCCCTAGGATTTTAGTGGGGTCAGAGTTAGCTTCGAGCTTTATTGCATTTACTTGCTTGATGAGTCTAATAAAGGTTGTCATATAGACAGCAATTATTCTCTTATATATATTTTCCAGTGTATCTCTTGGCCAATTGAATACTTTTTTCTTTTAAAGATTATCAAGGGGTGAAAATAACGCAGATGCTGTCAGAAAAGATCAGGAGATACTTTCTTTTGTGTAGTTAGCTGAGTTGATCAAGTGATAGAGGGGCTTGAGTTAGGAGGTAGAAGAGGAGAAGATCTAGGCCTAAGTAGTAATTATTTGATTACAAAATTGACAGTGGCTTCTGTAGGCCATTCTACTAGATCACCAAGCTTATTATCTCTAGGTCTAGTCATAGAGGATTATTAAGCACTTTTACTTCGAGGTATATAATTATCCCCAATTTATGGAGCTACTCCCCTAGACCCTATCCTGTATCTAGGGTCTGTAACTTTGTTGGCGAGCGTGTCATCAGCAATACAACTGGGTAGTCCCATGTGTTAGGAAACGATCTCTCCAGATTACTGGAGTTGGAAGGTCGACACCTCAGACTTGCCAACCTCTTATCCAATCTGAAGTGAAAAGGCAGTGGTAGCAGAACATGCCTTGTGCATCACGGAAGCTCAAGCCTTGTCCCCACAACATTGAGGGAGACTTTGGTGCTGTCATCTCTTTCTCTCAATCTCTCTCTCCTCCTCTGTCAGTTTTGCTTGCCCTTTGTTAAAGCTTTTTTTTTTTTTTCTTTTGTATTTGACGGGACTGAGAGAAGTTGAGAGAGGAGGGGAGTTAGAGAGGAAGAGAGAAAGACAGACATCTTCAGACCTGCTTCACCACCCATGAAGTGTCCCCTGGCAGGTGGGGAGTGAGGGCTCGAACCAGGGTCCTTGCGCATGATGACATGTGTATGCTTAACCAAGTTCACTACTGCCTCACCCTGCCTGCCCTTTCCAATTGAAAAAAAACTAAGCAAAAAAAAAAAAAAATTAAAAATGCAAGTGTTTCGAAGGTGTTTCTCATCTGATTGTTCTAGATATACCCTCGAATGACTTATCCTCTTATTTACTGTCCTTATCACAAGGTGCAGGTTACTTCACATTTACGTTAATTGCAAAGCTCTTAGAGGGTAGTCATGTTTCACATGCTATTGAATGGCTCTTAATCTATTTCTCCATTTGGCGAACCTTGACTGACCTTTTGCGAGACAGAAACCACTATAATTAGAGACAGAGGCTGCCTCCTTTCTTCCTTAGGCACCTCTTTCTTTCTCTCCCTCTCATTTTTGCATACACATAGATTGGCACATAGCTTCACATAGAAATACAGAGTTCCAGAAAAATAATACAAATGGTTTTCCTCATCATTTAAGTAGAAACGATGTTTAATTCAAAATTCAACAGCAATCTGATTTCTTTTTCAAATGATCAACACAGTTTGTATGATCACCCGTAATGATTTCTGTGTACTGAAAGAGTCTTATAGAAATCAAAATCTGTAGCAAAGTTGCTTTGAATTTACTCTGCAATATTAATATCAAATTAAATATGATATGGATTGAGAAAGTTTGATAAGTCTCATTCCTTCAAAAGTATTAATCAACCATAAAACATTAATATCCCCTATGTGTACTTTATTATGTGTCAACATCTTAATTCTAATCACACTATATTGATCATTTCATCAGCCAAACAATTCCATGAATGAGAATTGATTATATAGCAGAGGAAAGTGAAGCACAGTGCAATCATACAGCTGAGAAAAAGTGGAGCTAGTGGATATGATCACCTGTATCACTAAAGGGAGAGGATAGTAAATTTCAAAATGTCGATAATAAATTGGAATTTGCTACTTCATACTAGTGATTCTAAATATGCTTCGTGAGGGTATGGAGCTGGGAGAAGTTTTAGGATGAGAGTTAGTGGGGCCCCACCTAAACAAAGGACTTTCTCTGGACGATGAGGTTAAGGGTGGGGAGGGGACAGGGGCAGAAGTGTGTCCTGATACACATGATGGACAAAGACCAAAGCTGGAGGTGAAAGTGCTTTTCAGACATTGTACTCATGTGCTAATAAATGCACGGTAATCAACACCCCCCTCCCCAATAAAGACAAAAAAAACCTTTCTTGTACAGCTGGGGAAATTGTAGTATTATTATTTTTTAAATGACTGCATTCCTAGGTCCACATTCAGAATTACCTTTTCAAAATGCCACAACGATTTTCTGCATGCTATTCCTTCTAGGTAGAATGATCTTTTCTAAGTTATCTGCTTAGTTCACATCTAGTGCTGACACCTTTAAAAATTTGCTGGAAAAGTACTCTGACATTGGACTTCTACAGAAACCCCCTTTTTATATACCCACCCTAGCAGCTTGCATTCTCAGCACTCAGACATTCTGTATCATTAGCTCATTTATTTTTGCCACCCTCCTCTCAGACTAAAATGTAAAATCCCAGAAGGGAGTCTTTTGTCCGCGTCTTTGATTCCTGACTCTACCTCCAGCAGTTAGTGTCATGCCTCAAAGAAGACAAGATTCAATAAGTAACTAGGGAACAAATGAGTCAGTACGTACAGGAACTTAGAGTCAGAGCAACAGACGCAGAGGACGATCACAAGAGAGGAAGTGACAAAAATATTTAAATCAATAAATACATTGTTGGACTACATGGCCCTCCAGAGTTCTTTGGGGTAGCAGACCTGTGAATGAATAAATTGTGCTATGAGCATTTTAAAGTGGGCTCTGTATTTCAGAGTCACCTCCGGATTACAGGATGGTTTTAATGGCATTTGAGAACTTAATTCCCTATCAAATAGCCCCCTGAATAGTCTCCTTTTGGTTTAATTTTCAAAGCTAAATAAAGTACATTGTAACCCTGCATGAGGTTGACTTTGCAGCTGAGTGCCTCAGGGCATGTCAGGGCCCAGACTCAGATTAACTGCAAATTTCTGTAACTGCAAAAACCCGGTCCACAGGAACTTCCCAAAGCAGGAAAACTCTTGAAAAAAGCAGGACTCTTTCACTGTTATAAATTCCCCCTTGAAAATGAGTTAAGATTCCACATGACTAAACAGAGAGCAGATCTTGGTTGCTTATCAAACATTTTGTTAAAAAAAAAAAAGATCAAAATCATTTTTTTTTATCCCATGTGTGAAAATTTCAAGCCCAAATATCACATAGCATATTAGTACTTATTTTTCCATTGATTTCATTGAATTTTTGTCTTTCTTTTATTTATGTCACTTTTAAAAATAACCCTAGGAGAAATTTCCATATACACAGGTAAGATATACATATAGACCTATTTTCTCTGGAATAAAGCAAGATGGCTTAGAGAACACTTTTCTTTATAGTAATAAAAATAAAAACATAGTTTCAGAATGGTTATTTGTTTGCATATGTATATACACATGTGTTTGTAAATATATCCTTGAGTATGTACATATATATGATTTTTCTTTAAAAATCATTTTCTACCAAGAATAAATCCACTAGATTAGCAGGCTTTTGCAGGATTTCAAGTGTTATTTTAACTAGACAAGCTCTATATTTCCCATCCTTTGGCATCTTTTTACAAAACTAACTGACTTTAAGTGAGGAAAGAACATAGTAGTGTCAGAATAGAGTAATGCTTGACTACCCATCTTGTGCCCTGGGCACAGACCTGTGAGAAGATCCATCACTAATTTCAAATTTCCTTTTGAACTAGATGGTACCAGATTGTTAACATGTTGTGTAATGACCTGTACGAATCAATAGGATGTCTGTCCAATCCTGGGAAGATAAATATAGATGATTCCCATATCATCAGTCATTTGACCTGCTGATGTTAATGTGAATTTGTACTCATTGAAGTCAGTCAGGAGAAGGAATTGGTTCCAGAATAATCCTACTGCTACTGCCTTTGGATCTCAAATATAAAGAGATAGATCAGACTCTTTCTATTTGCATGTGGAAAGATTGGGAATGTAGGAAATTATCCAGTTTCCTTCTGGCTTTTACTGGGGAAAGACAGGTCTGGCTGTTCATCAGCAGTGATTGCCCATTAAGGGAAAAGTTAGAGAAAATGAGTGGAGAGAAATCTAGATTTTAAAGATACAATTCAGACGTTTAAGAAGTAAATTTTTCCGCAGTTCTGGTGAATGTTCTCTGATCCTCTGGTATTTGTTGTTCCTTCTTTGTTTCTGAGTGTGAGAGAATTGAATTGAAATCAAACTTTAAATAAACTTGGTTTTTGAATAAAATTGAGCAGAAAGCAAGTATAAAACAGATAATTTTTCTTCCAAATGTCTTTGTCTCTTTTCCATTCAGCACCCACAGGAAAAGTTGGGTTTGCTTTATGTCATTTGTATAGAATGTCTCTGAATGGTTTTACCACGAATTTCCATAATCATCCATAGATAATAATTATGACATACTGAATGCCAGAAGGGAACTCTAGCTAACAGTGACAGCTTCCAAGCTTAGCAAAACTTCTTTGATCTAAAAAACACTTCTTTTCACAAAATGAGCAATTTAGCTTCGACTCTTAAAAATATTCAACTGACAAATATACTATTTTGATATTACAGTAATTTCATTCAGACTTGGAATATAATAATGATGTATTTAGAAACATAAATCTTACTGTGCAGAATTTTCTTCTTTAGAAAATATTGGGACTGTGTTGGTAATAAACAAGTGGGAATAGTTCTTTTTTTGTCTCTAAGGTCTTTTATATTCCACAGATGTAATTGTTTTATCTTCTTATTACTTTATTATAATAACTAAAGTGATAAGACAAGTCAGAGCCACTATAAATATGACCTGATCATAATTTTGAAGTGAAAAGCATTTTATGCTATACTAAATCTCCTCAACATTTTATTTTATATTATAAGGGCCTCTCCTCAAAGGGGAGAAAACTGCTCCTGTATTTTTAGCCTAATAGAACAGAATATTTCTCTTTATAGAGATTCTACTGTTTGACCAAAAATATACTAATCATTATAACCAAGCTCAAACTCAAATTTAAAAAAAAAAATAAAAACTGCAGCTTTGGGAGGTTGAATGGTCAACTTCACGTATGTGATTATAGAAACTGTGCTCATTTGATGTATTCCACACATAAGTGTTTCTTTGCTTTTGGCTAGAGAAGGACGAACTTAAAAGCAATAACAAATGATAAATAGGATGATGATTGTCATGGTAAAAGGAAGATAAAAGTAAAGGTATTGTAGATAAAAGGCTTAATAGAGTCAAGTAAACAAGAATGTCTGAGGAAGGTAAACAACACAGTACATTGAGGTCAGTTCTCCATGAACTTCAGTTCTACACTGGGAACTATTGTACTTGCTACACTGTCCCAGAACCTTTTCCAGTTTCCATTTCATAAGCAAGTTTTTAATATCATACAACTATAACCAATGTATTAAATCATGTACACTTGAACATACAAAAAGCTAGCATCCTCTGAGACAAGCCTACTCATTTCTACCAAAAATAATTAAATCAACAGAACTGAAATAATTTGTCCTAATTTCTCTTTAACTATGTGAATACTTATATTTTACCAGCTTCGAACACTATTAAATAAGGAAGAAGAAGAGAAAGATGGGGGAGTCGGGGCTGTAGCGCAGCGGGTTAAGCGCAGGTGGCGCAAAGCACAAGGACCGGGATAAGGATCCCGGTTCAACCCCCGGCTCCCCACCTGCAGGGGAGTTGCTTCACAGGCGGTGAAGCAGGTCTGCAGGTGTCTATCTTTCTCTCCTCTCTGTCTTCCCCTCCTCTCTCCATTTCTCTCTGTCCTATCCAACAACGACTACAACAATAAAACAACAAGGGCAACAAAAGGGAATAAATAAATATTAAAAAAAAAGAAGAGAAAGATGATGATTTATCCTCTCTTATCACTTCAAGTTTTGTGTACATTTTTTTTAGGTAGAAGATGGTATAGTGGCAAATAATTTTCTAATTGATTTTTTTATTTAAAAAAAAAAAAGCCATTCCTGGATCTTGAAAATTGGGTGAATTCACCCAGATACTGTGCTTTAAGCAAGAAACCATAAAACTTTGATAATTTAAGAAAAACAATTGGTTAATTTAGAATAGTCAAGCCAACAATGTATGTTAAACAGATGCATTAAATGTGACATGATGTCCCTTTTGGATGGGCTCATTCTGAGTGAAAACTTGAAAATGGAGCTGGTCTGCTTTTTGTCAATGTCAAAAATATATAATTTTTGTATAAAGGCACATTTTCTCCAATCACTGACCCAGATCCCTACCACTGCTTTTTTTCTCCAGGCCAAGGGTGCCCATGATTTAAATTTATAGTGTGTATAATAGACTTGGAGTTTTCTGTTACTTCTCCTCCCCATTTACTGATGTCTCCTCCTAATTTGGAGGGCATTCCTATTTATCCTCCTTTGGTGGGGGTGGGGTGGGGGGGAGATGTATCTTTGCTTCCCTAATTGTGTGGTATGCATGTATGTTGGGAATGTGGGCAGCTGAGCAAAGTTTCCTATTTCAGAAGGTTTGAATCTGTGGTTGATTCTCTCCCCACTTCCCCAGGTGATACTAGGTTGTGTCAGAGGCATTTGGGGGTTGTCACAGTAGTGGGAGGTTGCTACTGACTTCTAGTAGGTAGGAATCAGGAATGATGCTTAAAAAAATAAAATAAAATAAAACCTTACAGTTCACAGGCCAGACATTTACAACACAGATATACCCAGTGCATAATGCCAATAGCACAGACACTAAGAAATTCTGATCTCCAGGGAATCAAATAGGAGGAAGCCATTTGAAAATATTTGTTGGTTACTTGGTTTTATTTGGGGGGATAAATCACACGTGCAGACAAAAGAAATGTTAATGGCTGTCTTTTAGTTATTTATTTTGATTTCCTTTTTCCAGTTTTGTCATAAACCAATCAAACCCCATGATAAAAGTTGAGCTCTCGTCAACCATTTTCTCAGGGAAAACACACACTCAAACACACATCACTCATGGTAGAAACTGAGTTTGTGATCATTGGCTTAAAGACTGTTTCCACCATGTGTCCTATGAAGTTCCCACAGCACTTTATTTCTTTGTGTCATATCTGAAAATTCAAGTGGCAAATCATTAATGATCACATGATTGACACATGAAATATCACATGGATATTTCAGTGGTTTTACACTTTGATGTTCTTTATTTAGATACTATGCTTCAGAATCTCGACTTATTGTTGAGAATCCAACAGTGGGGTAAGTGGGATAGCTCACCTAAGCCAGTGCCTACTCTGGCATGTGTATGACACAGGTTTGAACTTCTGGTATACTACATGGGTATAGTGTGGCACTGGGGAAAGCTATGGTGCTAGTCTGTCTGTCTGTCTGTCTGTCTCTCTCTCTCTGTCTAGCTAGCTAGCTAGAACATTGGTTCAGAGTGGTCCAGCCATAGCAATAGCAACTGTAAAGAAGGGAAAACACAGCAGAAACTTGAGCTGTAAACAGATACATACACATTAGGAAAATAAAAGAAAGGCAAGAAAAAGAAAAATCCAGTAGATGAACCAGAGATCATCTAATTTGGTGATTTGTTCTTCTTTGTCTGGCTCTTTCCCCTTTATTTGTTGACTCATAAATAAATTACTAACCCACCATTCAGAATAAACTATAGGAATTCTTACCTCAGAATAATTTTACTTCCAGATGTATATTCTATTTCTTTGATAACAGAAAATCCTACATTCTCATTCTGCTCTCTAGTCACCCACCCACATGAAACTGAAATCGTTCACCCATATTGTAGCTGAATAAATGAATACATTTGCGTCATCATTTCTGTCATTTCTGGATTCTCTTCACCACACCATAAGCATGACTAGGTTTTAAACTGTAAAAAAAAAAAAATATGATCTTAAAGCTATAGCTTACATATGTATCTCATAAGAAAGTGGGAAAAGAAATGGTAATGATTTTTGATGGTCAAAAATATTTATAGCACTTGTAAGAAAGTGGGTTCTGTCAGTGCTATCTTCTGGATCCTTTTATAGGACTCCTATAAAAGGATGACTTAGGTCAAGATTGAAGTAGTGCATGATGGCAATATGGAAAGAGCCGTCAGATCAGTTAATGTGCAATCCTAGTCATTCCCATAAGAATCAGTGAAGGCATATCATCATGTGATTACTAGGGGGAAAATGAATAGCACTGTTCACAGGAACTGCACAATTAATTAAATGATATGCTTGTTCATCTTGCAGGTCAAGCAGATAATTGTGCTGAGAATTGCTTTGAAATCATGCATGGTTCAACTTAGCCCTTTCGAATCTCTGGAGAGATTTGCAGGTCACACTGCATATCATACGTCTTGTGGATAGGAGTCTAATACTAACTAATCCTGTTAGCATACACAATGGGATAAGCAATAGCTAAGGATCACATTTACATGGTACAAGTTAACGTGTCCATTAAAGAGTCTTTTGCATGTTTTCATTTACTTGTTTTTTATATACAACTCTGATAGGAGGATCACATAGGAATTCATTTGACAAATTTTTCTGTAGATGGTCATGATGAGGTCAACATTATTTGTTCTGCATTTGATTCTGTTTGTATCACACAGGTGAAACTTAACACCCTTCTCCCCTCCAGTAGAAATTTTTAAATACAAGTAGATACTGATTGACTCCTTAATATTCCTTAACATTGAATTCCTTGAAAGTTTCTTAATACTAGAATTCCCAAGCACCATCACATATACTAATTTTGCTTAAGATATTTGTCTTAGTACTTAAAGAGGAATGTAATTCTTAGATTTGCCACAGAGTACTTAATGATTTGACTAAACTTTTGCATACAAAGACATTATTTTCATAACCTTGAAGCAGAATTTCATTCAACAAATGCTGTTAAGGCAACAGTAAAAAGTCAGACATTCTGTCTTATTCTCTATATAGTGCAGAAAATTCTTTAAATTTTTTTATTATATTTATTTGTTTATTAGATAGAGATAGCCAAAAAATTGAGAGGGAAGGGGGAGATAGAGAGAGACAGAGACAGAGAGAAACTTGCAATACTGCTTCACTACTCACAAAGCTTTCCCCCTGCAGGTAGGGACAGGGCGCTCGAACCTGGGTCACTGTTCATTGTTACCATGTGCACTCAACCTCGTGCCCCACCTTCTGACCCGTAACACAGAAAATTCTTAGCCTATCTGAATTAATTTATAGAACTGAGTTAAGAATTAGAACACTGAAGATGAAAGAATTTTGTAAATTATAAAATTCAGCAATTTTTGTTTTCACTTTAGAATGCAAAAGTTTAGAGAGTTAAACAGTTTGCACAAAATTACACAGTGCATCAATGGTGGCTTTGGAAAAGACCTGGAGATCTTTTGACCCCTAAAACAATTTCTATTGAACCTAAGTTATAAGTTGATGCTAATTACTTAGTAACAATTTCTGATGTCTTACATCACTATTCAATCTTATAGAAATCAATCATTAACATTGTCCCAAAAAAAAAACACTTAGAACATTGGCTTATTGGACAAAGGAAGAATTAATGGCTGTGAAAAGTAACCAATCTAGCCTCTATTAAAAAATTATTCTCTGAACATAGGCGTTGACTGGTCGGTCCATACTCCCAGGTGGGAATTGTGTGGAGTTGTACCCCTCCTACCCTATGGATTTGTTAATTTATCCTTTCTTAAATAATAATAAATAAATAAATAAATAAAGATTATTCTCAGAATTCTGCTTTATAATTTTATTTCACGGGTTATAGATTAGGCTGTTATTTATTTTAGAAACCAGGTCATTATCCTCTTTAAAATAATCTTTGTAGTTGGATAATCCTTGATCTATAGGAGGTCAGGAACATTGCATGCATACCCCTGCATGCAATGTTCCTGACCTATAAAATCAAATGAAACAGATTTGGGCTCTTTCATCATCAGAAATACATAAGAATATGTGAGCAAATTGGTACTGGTCACTAATAATTGTCTTTTATCACAATCAAGATAGTATTACCTCAAGTAAAAAAGCATCCCTTCGGGAGTCGGGCTGTAGCGCAGCGGGTTAAGCGCACGTGGCGCAAAGCACAAGGACCGGCATAAGGATCCCGGTTCGAACCCCGGCTCCCCACCTGCAGGGGAGTCGCTTCACAGGCGGTGAAGGAGGTCTGCAGGTGTCTATCTTTCTCTCCTCCTCTCTGTCTTCCCCTCCTCTCTCCATTTCTCTCTGTCCTATCCAACAACAATGACAACAACAATAATAACTACAACAATAAAACAACAAGGGCAACAAAAGGAAATAAATAAAATAAATGTAAAAAAGCATCCCTTCATCCATTACATTCTAAAAATGAAAAATGAATATTGAGAAAATCATCTTTAAGCGCAACACTTAAAATCAATGTAGTGCAGGCAGTTCTGTTCTGATAATTTATTTGAAATGATATTAAAACTTATATTTAATAGGTACTATAAGGGAGTCGGGCAGTAGCACAACAGGTTAAGCACACGTGGCACAAAGCACAAAGACCGGCATAAGGATCCCGGTTTGAGCCCCTGGCTCCCCACCTGTAGGGGAGTCACTTCTCAGGTGGTGAAGCAGGCTTCAGGTATCTATCTATCTCTCCCCCTCTCTGTCTTCCCCTCCTCTCTACATTTCTCTCTGTCGTACCCAATAATGACAACATCAATAACAACAACAATAACTACAACAACAATGAAAAACAAGAAGGGCAACAAAAGGGAAAATAAATATAAAAAAATAAAATAGGTACTGTAAATTTACCACATTCCCCTTTGTAATCAAGTGGTGTTCAGTATAAGAGAGACGGATTTGAGTAACAGTGTCAAACACCTTTGGGTTCAGGCAGGTGTAATACGTTCATGAAATAATCTGGACCTAAAAAAAAAAAAAAAAAGGAAACTGTTAGTTATAGGAAATACATACTCCTGAATGCCTATTATTTCTGAATGGAATCCCAGCCTCTTGTTGCTAGAAGTTCAGATTTCTCCAAAGATAATAGTAAATAAAACTATGTTTAAAATGTCTCTGTTTTCAAATAGTGGGTTGTATCATTCACCATGCAGAACAAATACACATCTTCAGCAACCATAGGCAAGATGCTTAATATTGGTTTATATTCAAGCAGGAATGCTTCACAAAAGGATACTTACAACATCAGCTTAAAATGTCAGTGTCTAGTGAGCTTTTTTCTGCTTGCACTTTCTAAAATTTGGATAGTCTTGGTTAGTTGAAAGACTTCCTACTATTCCCTACCTCCAGGTTTTGCATCTCTTATGAATCTAATAAGGATAACTTTTCTATTTAAATTTATATGGTTTTGTACTGAATGAGAGGAATAGATACTTTGCCAGTATTTTGAGTTATTTTTGATATGTGTGATTTACTATACATGGATTTACTATAAAAGTGATTGCTTAATGAGGTTAATTATGTGATATAATTTCCTATATAAACATAAACTTAAAATAGTTTACTTTAAATATTTCTATATTTCTCAACACAGGTAAAAATAAGACTTCTCTAATTTCAACAGCCCTCCCTTCGAAAGTAAAAACTTCTCTTTCAATGAACTTTATCACTTATGCTATATCCATATGGCTAATTCTGTAGTGATAATCCATAGCTAAAGCAAGAATGCAGAAATGCAAAGCACTAAAGAGGTCAATCAATGTAATTTACCACCCACGATGCTAACCAGAAGCTGATGAAAATAGTGCCTGTTCTGAGCTAAATAAAGAATTACCTAGCAGCTCTTGT